>NW_027493277.1:0-363596 GCF_021521415.1 Bidens hawaiensis | reverse complement strand
TGTCCGCTGACTAATCGGATGAAATCGACACATGTTCGATGAGTAATCGGATGAAATTGACATGTGTCTAATGACTAATCAAATGGAATGACATGTGTCGCCACATGTCAACATGAGGGGACATGTGTCATCACAAGAATGAATGGTGGCGAGAGACGGTCTAACCGAGGTTTGTGCCAAACCACTCTCACTTTCTCAAAGTTTGTGCCATCGAGTTGGAGTCCCGACGCTGCTCTAGAGTTTCGACATTTCATACCCCGACACCCTAAGTATAGTTAAAGTACTCCTCGTTCGCCTTAAGCGTTATACCCATTGTAAGATAAGAGTTATGCTTAAGATATTTAAATTCATAGCTTAGATTCAAGTCAAGAGTATAGCCTAAACCTTAGAAAGTTTATAGGTATATTTAAGCTTTTTATATATATAAAGGCTTACAAAACATAAAGTTTTACATGCAAAATGTTATTGTTAATTGATTTTCTTATAAACGAAGAAACATTAATTTATATATAAATAATATTTATAAATAATTAAACAAAAAAGCGTGACGGACATGTAGTAACTATAAGGGTGACAATACCGGTAGTCGAGTCTCTTGTCTAAGGAAAGTAATTCGTATAAATCCCAATCAACCGCATGACCCATTTACTTTCTTGGAGAGCTTGATGAGAGCATTCGAACCTATTAGGCCAAAACATGGCACACCAAACGTCATGCAGACTAAAGAAATCATTTTGAATAAAAATGACTTTTATATCAAAAGAAATGTTTTATCAAGGTTTAAATTAAGTTATAAATTGGACTAAAGGTTTGAAGTTAAATCATTTGAACTAAGTAAATTATTAAACTATTATTCTCAAACTGTAGGTTCGAGGTAGTCATTCATCAAACACAGAGAAACTGTTAGTTGAACAAATGATCAAAAGGTGAATACGTTCAACCTTCAACCTTTTTATAGCGTTAATACGCCCAACACTTTTAATATCATGAATATGTACTATTTAAAAAAAAGTATTTACTCTTTTTAGATTATGGAGGATTATCCATATGTAAAGAGTTAGAAAATTATTTACATAAGGGTTGGTTCAGATCCTCTTAAGTGTATTGATACAAGGTAGTATTAGACACTCAGGCTAAAATACACATGTGTTTGGATCCTTACATATATGATCTATAGTAGACACACTACAGACATACTGACAATGAGGCAAGTAATTGTCTCTAGGGCACGTAACCGTACACTAAGTGGTCTGTGCGTATGTTTAGTTTCGATGAGATGGGATTGAGACCCACCGAGTCGTTGCACGCTATTGGTGATTGTGTCATAACGAATTATGAAAATATCGAGTCAGCGTTATTCACCAGCATATAGCTGGGGTATTTTTTAAAAGTGTTTTCAGGTAACCAGAAGTAAGGTATGGAAGTGGATATGCCCGGTGGAGCTAGAAGATCGCTAGACATGGAATACAGCTGATGGCTTAACTAAATTTTGTAAACGAAACATATGTGAAACTTGTTTTAAAGCAAGTAATTTTGTAAAATGAAAAAGGATACTTAAAATGCTATAAAAGTAATATTTATTAAACATTTTCTGCTGCGTAATCAAACTTTGAAAAATTACTAGAACCAATACAAACTATTGATCACACGACTAGGCCCCTGAGGCCGGGTGTGACAAAAATTTGGTAGCTAATACTTGTGTGTGTAGTAATGCCTAGACTTTTGAAAAAAATTAACACACATGAATAAAATGTAAGAACAATGGCTAAGATGAACTCATATATCTTGAAACTACGCAATCAAGAACAAAAGGATAAAAATTATGTTATACATTTTTTGGTTGTTTTTCATATTCTATCATGTATATTAGTAACCTTTTAATTGTAATATGTATTATACAATGTCTCCTTTGGTTTGTTTATGTATCCAAAACTAATCCAAGTATCCAATTGCAAAATTCAAAAAGGGTAGTAAAGTTGCGTAATCGAACAAACCACATGTATGAATATGCTAATTCAAAAGAGAAAATAAATAAAATAAACGAAATTATAAATTTACCCCTGACTTAACGGATAAAATAGATGGGGCTGAAAAAAATTACTAAATGACATGTTTTTGAAATGTCAGTTTCAATAAATTAAATAAAAGTACTACAATTACGTAATTGAACAAACCACATACATAAAAATAACATTTAACTCTGTGACAAAAAAATATTATAATTAGCCATAAAATGGTAAGTGGTTAGTCTAATGGCTTTGACACGTAGTTAAATAATAATAATAATAATAATTAATAATAATAATACCATGTGTAGTCATGGAGCTTCAACCTTGAATGCTTTGTGATATGTGGCATCCCAGTCAACAAGGAGGCTTTATATAAAACTGGTGCGATGGTATAAAGCCTCTTGCAATTATTACTTACTAATTAATTAATTCTTATAATATAATAAAAAAATGATTTGTTGAATTTATGAGGGAAAAATAATTGGTTGAAGAGAATGTAGGGATGACGCCTACACCCTAAACCCATAACGTCACATTACACATGGTCTAATAATATATCAAAGTCATATATGTTCGCCTATGAATGTAAATAAAACCAAAACAAAATTTTCGAAAGTCGAATGTAAATAAAATTATAGGTATTTTCATAACTAATACAACAAAATTTTCAAGAAAAAGTGAAGTTATATAAAATTACAAAAAAGAGCAGTTATATTTCGCTTCGTAAATTACTCTACGTTGAGAAATATACCAATCATTTTCCAAATACATTTGCTCTCGATTTATCTTATGATTTATCTTCTAAGACCATAGTCAGGTTATAATAGGAAATATAGTTTTTGTAAGAAGGATAAGAAGTAATCTTGTCCATTGATTTTTAACATAGAGGGTTGAGATTAGTTTATGTGGAAATCATGTGTGAAAATAAGAAGAAGGGCAGAAAGGGAATAAAACATTTGTTGACTTTCTCTCTCCACATGCAAGCCACATGCCAAATTTACCCATTATTTTAAAACGTCCATAACTTTTTTTACGACGTTTTTATTGAAAAACAAATTCACCATAATAACGAATGTTTTTTTATTTTTTATATGAATACCATATTGTTACATATAAATTAAAAAAATTAGTGGATTTTTTACGTATTGTGTTTTACCAAAATTGTGTTATACAATTTTATTTATCATTGTGTTTTTTTTTTCATATTGTGCTTTTTACATTGTGTCATACAATTGTGTTTTTTATTGTGTTTTTTTATCATTGTTTTTTTTCCATTGTGTTTTTTACACTGTGTTTTTCATAGTGTTTTCCATTGTGTTTTTTTCGGCGGCCGTTTTCCGATGACTTTTTGGTAAATTTTTCGGCGATTTTTCAGTGGAAATTTCTCGGGGATTGTTGTCCGGTGACTTTCCGACGACTTTTCCAGTGAAATTTTCTGGCGAAATTTCCGTAGACTTTTACGACGAAGTGGTGGAGGTGAGTGACGGTTGTGGTGGCGATGGGTGATGGGGTGATGGAGTGATGGTGGTTGTAGGATATGAGTGAAGATGTAAGTGAGTTTTATGTAAGTGGGGTTTTGAAATTAATTTAAGTAGGTCTTGAGATTAAAATAAGTGGATTTTGATATTAAAGTGTTAAGACTAAAATACCTTCCTTCCTAGCATTCTTAGAAAAATCAAACTTCTTATTTGAACCTAACCCTACATTATACAAACATTCTAAAAATAATATTATTCTTAAAAATGACTCAAAACCATACTTTTTTTGGTAAACTTTTGCGTATAGTGCACTTGATACATTAACACACGTTATGTATGCGTGAATGGACAACCAGCATCTGAAACATAAATGACATGCCAATTTCATGGGAAATAAACAATATTCTTTACGTAAATCGCCCATTTATTAACTTCGATTGAATTAAAGAAAGTAAGCCTATTAATTTCAAAATCATGGGTCTTTTGATTCTCCTACTCAGTTGCCCACTCTTCCTCTTCCTCTTCCTCTTCATACCACTCGTATAACTCGTCCTCATCTCTATTTTCCTGCCGTTCCTTATCCCTTTTACGCTTCCGGCTTCACTCATCATCCTTTGTATTCTTCTGTTCTTGGGTGTTTCTATTGGACTCTTCTAATGCTCATATTAATACATTATTGTTGTTTGATACAATAAAATTATATATGTAATCTTACCAATGGTGGCCCTACGCAGTAGCTCATTTCATTAGCGGAAGATGACTATTGCAATTCCACGAGAGTAGTGATCTTATTCTACGTGCTTTAAAGAGTGTTCTAGGGCTTATTTACCCTTACACTTATGTAAGTAACTAAAATGTTATACAAGAAATGAAACCAATTCAAGGTTTGGTTTTATTCCATATTCTACAAAAGGTTTAACTTTCCTTGAAGAGTTTAATTATTTCAATTGAATATTGGGTCGTTGATGTTAAGTGTCTATTTTTGTGCTCTCGTGCAAATTGCTCCTGATCTTCGACCTTCGTAACATGCTAAGAAGTGGGTTTTTAAACCACTCGGTCCAAACCCAACTTTAAACTTAGCATTACGACTAGAACACCACAGAAAAAGACATAGTAACAATCAAATGAAATAAACTACATCCTGTTTATCATCTCGACACCTAAACACCACTTCATTCCGAGCTCTCCAATTAATCTACCAGATCGTAAAAATAATAACCTCGATCATAATATTCTTCAATTTACTCAAAAGAAAGTGAATCCAACCAATTCGTAAGCCAAATAGGTACTTCAGAAATGTTATCCAAAGACTCAACCACCGTTCACGTGCACATCATGCATAGAATATTAGGAACATCCAACCCCTTTTTACTTAAATTTAGATGGGTAGGAAGACAATCTAAAAGCAATCTCCACACTAGAATGTTAACCTTCTTCAGGGTAGATCTACCACATCTAGTAGCATAAACCTCTCCGAAAGAGGCATTCTATCATTTTATCTTCTAACAGATTTAACCTAGAGTTCATCCTTAATATCCAAATCCCGCAACCATTTATACTTAGAATCTTTGTTTACAAAGTAATTATGAAAGACCTTGCTAGTATTTAAAAAAATAAAGGACTTTTAGAAAATGCATGGCGGAGTAGGGCCGAACCGCCCGCACCGTTTAACAAAGCCTTAACAACTACCCTCGTTCATTTTTTCTATGAGTTCACTCTATATTTTATTTACGGGTTCACTCCGTCACTCCGGTTTTTTTATTTTGGCATTTTATAATTCTGATGGTTTCCCATAAACCCAATACCTACTATGTAGGTCCACCTCTACATAGTGGATCGAACATATTATTTATACCTTCCTTCTAATTTACTTTTTAATTTTTCTAACATGCAGCTGTTGACCATAATTGAACTTAAAAAAAATAACTTTGTATCTATTATATATTTCTCATTCCTAAAACACACACACACACATATATATAGGGTAAAGTTAAAATGAAAATCCACTTGAGTTGTGAAAATCCGCGAAAACCCTATGTAACATCGTTTTTTTTGTTAAATGTAATATATGTTGTAACATTTAATACATAACATCGAAACATAAAAAAAAATATTTTGCTATTTTTTAACATTTTTTTACTAATTTTTATATATGTTTTCAGGAGAGAGAAAAAGTTATATTTATATTTACATTTTTTATTCACTTTAATTGTGAACCACAAGATTTAAATATTAATTAAACACATGTGGTTAAGAATAGGTTTCTAGAATTTTCACAACTCAAGTGGGTTTTCATTTTATACTAAGCCTGTATATATATATATATATTCGTTACATTAAAATTAACTTACAGAATGACTATTTTATCCTTATTTTTACTACAAAATCAATGGCATGCAACATACATGAAACTGACAACAGGTCCTTACCAGGGTCGAATATGTAATCAGTGTCGGGTCGAATAATGATAATGAAATCAATAGTCTTTGAGAACATGATAGAAACAAAAATTGGACAGAGAAATCAAACATGCAGATTGAAAACTATGAAAATCGATTTAAAAAACTGAATCAAATCGTGTATAAAAATCGAATATGAAAATCAATTAAAAACCGAAAGTATAATAAAATCGAACATCGGAATTGCGATTGAAGTCCAGTGGATTGGAGCCACGATAAACCAATTAGCAGTTTTTTTCTTCTTTGCCTTAAAAAAATAAGTGATAAATAGAAAAACCCTATTTTGGTAAATACTTTCAAAATCACTTATTATGGTAAATAATTTTTCCTCTCCATCCATTTTGGTAAAAAAAAACACTCCAATATCACTGGCATTGAGCACGTATACATCGTCGGACACGTTACCAGCTTAACTGGCGCCAAACACGAAACCGCCATTTGAATAGAAACTGGCATCCGACATGAAACAGGCGAAGCTTGAAATCGGTATTTGACATGTAAAAATCCCTTAATAAAGATAAGGGTACATTAGTAATTAAATAAGTTATTTTTAGTGTAAGAGACAGTTTTTTTAAAAGCTATATGTGATGTATGGCCAATTTATTCTACAAAGGGGGCAAAACGAGAAAGATGCGAAGGATTTATGGTAAAAACCATCCTAAAAAATTAATAAACAAAATCATAACTCAAAATAAAAAAAAGACGAAAAAAGTAAAAAGAAAACAAAAAACAAAAATATTTCCCATGCCTTCCTCGTTCTCAAAAAAAATGAGAAAAAAAGATTATTGTGTTTTTATTTATTTATTTTCGTCATTGATTGTCACTTAGTATTGTGCATTTTTTTCTTTATATTACGTTATATAATTTTCTCGGCATTGTGTTATATTTTGTGATTTATTATGTCTTTTTTATTTATCATTGTGTTTTTTTGTTTATTTTCATCATTGTGTTTTTTTTCCTCAATATTGTGTCTTTATCAGGGTTTTGTTTTTTTCTTTTTACGAGAAAGACGCAAGAAACATTATAGCTATTTTTACTTTTTTATTTAATTTTGAGTTATGATTTTGTATTATTTTTTTAAAAGATTTTTACTTTGTGGCTATAAATTTTTCTCACAGTTATTATTTTTATCTCCTTTTATAGTCTAACCTATACCATGTAATGTAATAGTAAATATAATACATATGCTATAGAAAATGGAAAATATTATTATGCAATTGATAATTACTTATAGGAAGAGAAAATATATAAAAGTCTCAAATTAATATTATTTCAAAGTAAGTTAGTTGACAATTTTTTTCGAACCGCACCCTTGATACATTGACAAAGATTTGGTCTTTTTCATTTAATAAATATCAAATAGGAAGAGTTGTAACGCATCAAAATACAAACGGCATGCCAATTTCATGAGAAATAAACAATAACCTTTACGTAACTTCCCTATTTAACTTCGATTAAATTAATGAAAGCACTTGTAACCTTATTCATTTCAAAATCATGGGGCTTTTTCTTCTCCTAATCAATTTCCCACTTTTCCTCCTCCTCATCATACCACTTGTGTTACTTGCCATCTTCTCTATTTTCCTGCCTTTTCTAATTCCTTTCACACTTCCTGTATCACTCATCCTCATTTGTATTCTTGTGTTCTTGGGTGTTTCTATTGGGCTCTTCTAATGATCATATTAATACACAATTGTTACTTGATACAATAAAATAATATATGCAACCTTACTCATCAAGTGGTATCATTACTCATCAAGCTTCAAAGATTCATCTTCTTGGGCTTATTTGACATTCCACTATTGTATACTTCGTTGATAATTAAGAAGGAACTAAACTATTGTATACGAAATGCAAGCAATTAAAGCTTTAGTTTTCTTTTATATCCGTATTTAATTTAAAGTTAATCCACCTACATATGATTGAACTTTGCCTTGGTGTTTCTAAAGATCTTGTTGCATCAAATGATTTGAGAGTTTACATTAATTTACACCATTATTTTAATCCATAGTTGAGAAATTAACAAAATCAAAAAATTAACTTGAAACCTTAATTGTCTAATTATTTATCCCCAATTTGATCATTAACGGCTACATTAACAAACTATCATTCAGATGAACATATATGACCTTTGATGTCGCACTTTGTTCTTGGCATAATCAGCATTCACAAAACCTGTAAGTCATCACTACCGTACGTGACGTTGGTGATGGGCAAATTATGACACTTTGATGATATACTTTGTTCAGCTTACAATTTTAGTGATCAACTATGTCTAGATATCTCATTTGCTTCATGCTAAGTTAACGCAAATCAAAGAAATAGTAAATAATATTGTTGTTACTAGTTTAAATTTGTATTTAATATATATATATATATATATATATATATATATATGTATATAAGCTTAAGTTCAAGAGAGAAATCATCTTAGTGTGAGAAATGTGAGAAGTCATTTCATCCAATCAAAAATTTTCTTTTTATTTTTTCTTTTAATTAATTACAAGGGTGTATTAGTCAAATTTGTTTGCTTTATTTTTAGAATCTATAACTATATAAATGGTAACTGATTGAAAGTTATACATTAGTTATTTGTTTAATTTAATGGTTTTTATTTGATCTTTTCATTAAATTCTTGTTAATCAAGAATCGTTTTTGCAAATCCCACTCAATATTCATTTATATATCTACGTGTTGTAAAAAATCCAGATAATCTTCGTTACAGCCATATTAATTTGATTTCATCTCAAAAAAATATATAAAATTAACATCATAAACATACTATAATAATACATATTTTAACGACTATAAAAATGCATTTATTAAACTAAACCGTCATAAAATAAAAACCTACATGGATCACAATATTAACCTATACATAGAAAAAAGTTCATGTTATCACCTACATTGATCACAATGTTTACATATACGTACAAAACTAGTTCATATTAACACTTACGCAGATCGTAATACTAATCTACACATATAAAACTAGTTCATGTTATCGTCTACCCATCTGTATTTACCTACACATATCACAGTATTAACCTACACAAACAAAACTAGTTCATAATATCATACACACAAAATAGTTCGGTTTTTTGCAACCCTATTAACATGTAACCTTTCCTACACAAAAAAATCCATATACCGTGGTATTTTAATATATCCTACATAAGTATTAATCATACAACACAAATAAAAAATCTAAATAAACATATAATCCTTCCTACATTAAATTAAAGAACCTATACACAATGGTATTTGAATATATCCTACATAAGTATTAATTACACTACACAAGATATATGTTACAACAGCATGGTAACTATATTTTTTAATCACCCAGACACTACGACAATACACAAGCTAGCGCATTTTGTTTCATTTACGTAGAAAAAGTTATCTACATTTACCTCAATACAACCTACAAAACCTACACTTACCTCACCCAAACTTTCTTGTAAATGTAAGTTATTAGTCATTCCATAATTCGCAATTTCCAAGTTATCATAGTGACCATAAAAGAAGTTCGATCACCTTAAACACTAAACCAAAAAAATAATTCTACATAATACTTATCATATGGTCTGTGTATGGCTGACACATCTATGTAGGTTTTACATAGTAATGTTGGTTTTGTGTAGGCTTCCAACGTTAGTGTAGGATCTAATAACTAAATGTAGGTTTAATCGGTTAGTGTATGATTACTACATTATTACAACTTACAACACCTTGTGTAGCTATCACATACATAACTAATGTGTGGTTTGTGTAGGGATAAAACGTGTATGTGTATTTGAAAAATTAATTTGTGTAAGATTAAAACTAATTCATGTAAGATAGTTTTTATTTATTTTTTATAATACATCAATGTAGTTTTATTTATGGAAGGTGTGTGTTATTTGGAATGTTTAGAAGTTAAATAATTATGACATTGGTCAACAATTGTGGGATCTTTTAAGATATAACCATTTCAGTAATTAATATAAAGAATTAAATACTAATATACCATTTTGCTCTTAAATGCATTAAATTGAATCATCAGAATATTACAAGATTGAAATCTTGTTTGTAGGCCATAGATCAAAAACAATCAAGGGTTAGCAATTAATTTCTCATACTTCTCACACTAATTTCATTTCTCTTCTGAACCATCCCCCCCCCCTCTCTCTCTCTATATATATATAAATATATTTTGCCTGGACATTTCTAGGCAAATACAACTACCACCAACTTAAGATCACATCTAGGGTACTTAATTAGCCTTATGTGCTTTTAATAAGTGTAGATACGTATATATACCTATACTATTAAAGCAAAATCATTCTTTCACATGTCATTTAATTAGAGTAACCAACTATGATGCCAGCTAATACTATTACCATTTATAGAATTACTAACAAAGTTACATATGTAACTTTAAATTTTGTACTAAATGAGTTTTTTAGATATTTATGAACAAGCTTACACAAAGGAAGCATGCTTGTGCTCGTTTGTTTAACTTTAACCTGACAAACGATCAAGCACGAGCAATTAAATTTATTAGCTTTGTTATGTTCGTCGTAACACTGAATCGGGTTTGGGTTTAAATTGAGGAGATATGTAATTGATGCTTTTAGAAAGGGGGTATATGTAAATAGTTATTTAGTTAGTTCATTAAGGGTAAAATAGTCATTTAATTAGTTAGTTTTAATGAAATGGACAAATATGTAATACTAGATTTTATCCCCCGTATTACGGGGGTTGTTTTACATTATTTATTTTTAATATTTATATATGTATATTTTGATTTTAATTTTATTTATTATAAGAAGTTAATAATTAATATACTTGAGGTTTGATATTAAAATGGTTTCACAAATAAATGATATTTTATAATCTGGTTTAAAAGCTATCTGGGTTTTGTGATACTCATTACCCGTTTATTTTCTTTATCATAAAATTATTTCTTAATTAAAAATAATATCTTTTTTTAAATAAAATAGGATATTAATTTTTAGTATATCCCTATTTTATAAGATTTTCATATTAAATATTTTATGAGATTAATTTTTACTATAATGAGATGTTATAACCCGTTAAAGAGCTATCTGGGTTTGGTGAGACCTTTACCTGTGAATTCGGGTCAAATGCGTGAGAAATCTTCATTTACAAATAAAGCAATCTGATGGCTTAAGAGAATGGTTGTTTTACATTTTTCGTTTTTTAATATTTATTTTTTGGATTTTAATTTTCTTTATTGTAAGAAAGTTAATAATATACTTAGGGTTTGATGATGAAAGAGTTTCATAAATAAATGATATGTTATAACCCGTTTAAAAGCTATTTGGATTTGATGACCCATGACCCGCTAATGTTTTTTACTACAAAATTGTTTATTAATTATAAATAATATATTTTTCTTTTTAAATTGGATATTAAATTTTAGCATATCCCTATTTTATAGGATTTTCATATCAAATAATTGGTAAAATTAATTTTTAATTTAATGAGATGTTATAACCCGTTTAAGAACTATCTGGTTTTGGTAAGGCCCATACCCATGAATTTGGGTTAAATCAATGAGAGGCCTCCATTTAAAAATTAAGCAATCTGGTGGCTTTCATAAAAGGGGGGATCGACCATATCGCGATACGTAGGATTTTAGGGTTTTGGTTTATATATATTATAGATGATATATGGTTTAATTAGGTAGGAGAAATATGTAATTGATTTTTAAGGGTTAAATAAATATGTAATAAGGGAACTTAGGATAGAGATATATATAAATACCCTCTTTTCGGGGCTCTCCAAATTTGGAGAGTGTGGTAGCCTAAATTTAAGAAAGTCGTCATTCTAAAAAAAAATGCCCCCTTTTAAAAATGTTGTTAAAGCTTGTCAAGTTCCTTGTACACGGTAACGGACGTTTTTGTTAGCTATTTATAACACTTTCCTTGTTTGATTGTGGTTTCATGATCAATAGGAATCTATAAAACACACACTGATTGAATAGTAATTGAAAATTGAAGCTGAGAAGAAACAGAACAGAAAGATATATGCATACGAATGATTGAAAGGTTATGTGCAAACTAGTTGCAATTGGTGCTTTATTGTGATGAACGGGCACTCATGAAACGTTGCATCTGGTTTAGAGACAACAATTGATCAAAAAATCGTTAAACGTTGTTCCTTGCTGCCGTGATTCGTGAACACCCTAATTCGTTTATATATATATATATATATATATATATATATATATATATATATATATATATATATATATATTAAAGAATATTAAAGAAATATGGTTTCTTCTATTTCTATTGGTTCAAATACTCATTTTCCATATTTAAAAATCATTCTCATAATTTCCTTTTAATTTAATAAATAAAAAATAAAATTGAATATTTATGACCCTTATTATATTTAATAGTTTCATTATGTGCATTTTAATAATACAAATTAATTGGTTATTAAGAGAAAATTTTGAACTTTCAACCATATTACATATTATAAATTTATACCACTCCTCAATTATATTAAAAAAGTAAAATAAAAATGTTAAATCATTAGTATTATTCTTCTTCTAAATTTCTGTAACTTATTAAAATTTTTAACACGTAACTCTCAAAAAGCAGTTCTTATGAATTTATGGCACAGTTCTTTAAGCTGGGTAAAGGTACTCTCGCATCATACGACTCCGTCCCGGAATCAGGACCCCCTTTCCTTTGACCAACGGGTTCTCAAACCAACTTGTCCTTCCTTTCTATTTCTCGGTAAGCGGTTTTGTTTTTCCCGTTCACCCATTAATATCAATACATAATTTTGATTTTCATCAAATATACAACATATATATCTTAAGTGGACCTTTGATTTTCTAAAATTATTGGAAGAGTTCATGTTATTCTTTATCCTTTCAATGAAGCTTGCTGTTTAAAATTTCTTTTAAACAAGTTGAAAGGCACTATACGCTTTGAAAATATTCGTACGGTTAATGGTGATGTTTGTGTCACGTTTCAAGATGCATGTTATAAAAGAGGTCTCTTCTCTTCTCTTAATCATGTTGCCGTCTCAAAAAACACATTCAAAAATATCTTATTGTTTAAAGTTGTATATGTATGTAATTGAAGATTTCTATGTTTCCGTCTGTTTCGTACACGGGTCAATAACCTAGTTACATACCATAACAATATACACTTGCATATTGCTAATTTAACTTATGGCCCAAATACAAAATACAAGATTTAAACCCGATACTTAACATAACAAACTAAATAAGCTATCAGCCCATAAATGAGACATATATAATTAAGCACAATCTATAATGGATAAAAACCGGATTATAACACTATTATTATCAAATAGGACGGTAAAATAATAAGAAACAGACACGGAAGGATAATGAAATCGTTGTCTGAACTCTGAAGTCCACTAAACTCACATTCATTTTAGTCAACAAGAATATCTGCATACTAGATTTTATCCCCCGTATTATGAGGGGTTGTTTTACATTATTCGTTTTTAATGTTTATATAGTTTTTAATTTTATTTATTGTAAGAAAGTTAATAATTAATATAATTGAGGTTTGATGATGAAATGGTTTCACAAATAAATTATATGTTATAATCAGGTTTAAAAGCTATCTGGGTTTGGTGATACCCATTACCCGTTTATTTTCTTTATTATAAAATTGTTTCTTAATTATAAATAATATCCTTTTTTAATAAAATAGGATATTAATTTTTAGTATATCCCTATTTTATAAGATTTTTATATCAAATATTTGATGAGATTAATTTTTAATATAATGAGATGTTATAACCCGTTTAAGAGCTATCTGGGTTTGGTGAGGCCTTTACCCGTGAATTCGGGTCAAATGCGTGAGAAGCCTTCATTTACAAATAAGCAATCTGATTGCTTGAGAGAATGGTTGTTTTACATTTTTCGTTTTTTAATATTTATTTTTTGAATTTTAATTTTCTTTATTGTGAGAAAGTTAATAATATACTTAGGGTTTGATGATGAAAGGGTTTCATAAATAAATGATATGTTATAACCCGTTTAAAAGCTATCTGGATTTGGTGACCCATGACCCGCTAATATTTTTTACTATAAAATTGTTTATTAATTATAAATATCTTTTTCTTTTTAAATTGGATATTAAATTTTAGTGTATCCCTATTTTATAGGATTTTCACATCAAATAATTGGTAAGATTAATTTTTAATTTAATGAGATGTTATAACCCGTTTAAGAGCTATTTGTTTTTGCTAAGACTCATACCCATGAATTTGGGTTAAATCAATGAGATGCCTCCATTTAAAAATCCAGTAATCTGGTGGCTTTCATAAAAGGGAGGAGAGACCACATCGCGACACATATGATTTTAGGAATTTCGTTATATATATTATAGATATTAAAGCAAATTAAAGTACAATCATATTAGGGTGAATTAGGTGTTCAAAACAATTTGTATTTGTATTTGTATTCAGCTAATCAATTTTGGTCCTTAATTACCGTGCTTTACAATTCATATATTTAGGGGTATAGTGGTAGTAGTGGTAGATAATGAAATTGAATCGTGCTACATACCCCAGAATATTCAACTAACAGTGAAAATGGTGCTTAAAAAATTAAAAAGTTAACAAGAAGGCCGTTTAACTCTTGCCATAGGGATTTTGTTATGATACCTTGAATCTAATGGATGAAGAAGATTCTTTAGAGTTCGTGAATTGTAATTGTCTGATCACATTCTCATATTTCTTCCATGTTTGATAGGTACATAATGATAATCACAATTGCCCCCCCCCCCCCCCCCCCCAATTATATATTTATTATTTATAGTTACTTCCATCAAGTAATTTTCTAAGACTGGTCATGTCATATTGGTAAACTTTATTCAAATCATCTGTAAGGTCTTATCAAGGACAGTTAACGCAATTTGCTAAAACGAATGAAACCAAAGATGTAAGGCTGAGGGGTGCGGAGCGCTAGTCAGGGCGCGTGAGGGCGTTCGCTAGCGCCCCGGGGCGCGAGAGCCACACCACCGGGGCGCGAGAGGGGCGCGAGAGGGGCGCGAGAGCGGAAAACGAGGCAGGCGCGGGCTGGGTAGCGGCTGGGAATGGCGTGATGATGCATGGGATTCCGGAATAGAGCCGTTGGGCTCAATATTATATTAAAAAAAAAAAATTGTTTTTATGTTAATAGATTTTTAATTAACAAAAAATTGAAATCAAATCGTAAAAACTATCTTCTAATTAGTTTTCATGTTAATAGATTTTTAATTAATGTTTTGTTTTTAATAATACGTTTTTTTAATACATTTATAAAAAAAAAAAAAAAAAACCGCTCGCGCCCCCTCTCGCGCCCCTCCACACCATGCCCCGGGGCGCTATCACCACTACCAATACCCATCTTATCAAGTTTCTCTCTCTGCCACACGTCACAATATTATTGGATGGCGCCCCCACTCACGCCCCCTCTCGCGCCCCCCACACCCCTCAGCCTAATGTATAAAATCTTGATACAATAATTGTTTCTTCATAATCAACAACAATGAAAGATTTTTTTCACATACTCTTACAACCTAATTACATAAAAGATACATAAGCTTGGGCACTTGATGAGTTGCATTGGCATTAGTCATCTTCCCCGGATGATATGACATAGGTAGGGGCACATGCGACATTTTGTTTAAATCAGAGAAATTCTCTTTGTTTTCAAGAAAAAAAAATAACATGTGATTTCTGGGCCTTCATTACTTTATGGAATAGAATATAATAACAATAATAAAATTATGCGTTTAAGTAGTAATAATAATAATAATAATAATATATTAACTTGATCATTAGAAGAGCCCAACGGTAACAATCAAGAAAATAAGAATGACAACGATAACGAATTGAATAGGAAGAGTGATAGGAGCAACAAAAGGAAGAAAAATTGTAAAGAGTGCAAGAAATATTAGAGGTATGAGGAGGGCGCCGAAGAGTGGTATTAGGACTTGGAGGAGAAAAAGTCCCATGATTCGAAGTAATAAGTTTACAAGTGTTTTTTATGATTCTATAGAAGTTAATAAATAGGGAGGATACGTAAAGGATATTGTTTGTTACCCATGGTTTTTCGCATGCTCTCTCTTTGGCACAAACATGTTGTAAGGGCCAAAATGTGTGTTAACATATCAAGTGTCCAATACGCAAATAAATTGTAATTGGGAATTAATATGGGTTTGGTGTTATTACTATAAAAATATTATTTTATATATTCATAAATTTATTATCTTTGCTCAATTTGATAAACATTGTGATTTGGTCATGCATGTAAGAATAACTAAAGTAAAGTAAATAAATCATAATTTAGAATAAGAGTAGAGACAGCCAAATGTATTTGGGAAATCCTTGGTATATTTCCTATGTGAAGATTTTGAGGTAGTTTACTGTAAATGATATGACAATCAATTATTGATGGAAATTGGGTGCTCTGCGTAAAGATTTTTCTTTGTTTTGTTTACTAATATATTATACTCTTTGTCAATGTGTGGTATTCATGTAATGAAAACTCAAAAGGTTTAGACCAAAAGAGAATATGTCAACAGTTGGCATAGAACTACAAACATATAACTATCATCTAAACTATGCCGCATCACGACGGGTCAACCTACTAGTTCAAAAAGAAAATTGAGAAGGATAAGTGTATAAAAGAAGAAGAAAGGTACAACTTATAATCTGTATCTATACTATATTATAAAGTATTTTAAAAGAACTTCTTAAAATGTAAGAGGTACAACATTTTATTCTCATGACACAATACATGATGCATGATGAAATTGAATTTTAGGGGCATTATTATTATGCTTTACCCTTTGGATTGAATGCAATGTTTCAAACCCATATGGTGTTAATATCAATTTCTAGAAATTTGATGATATTCCGGGTGATTTCATTTTCGCTCCGAAATTTCTAGGAATTAGATGGTAATTATGAGTTATCAATTGTCAGTAGTTGTCGCTTGGAGATGATTTGGTAAGTTTTTATAAATTTCCGTTTTCTTTTAACTGCAAACTGAGATTACTTCAGCTTATAAATGTAATTTAAACTTATCTTATCGCAGGATCAAGATAATAATGATCACATGGCATATTGGTTATCAAACACATTGATCTACTTTGTTGGTTCTTCTTACATCTAAAGGCGTGTTTATTTCATAGAATTCGTGGGAATTCAAAGGAATTGGAATTAAAATTCCATAAGATGGTGTGTTCGTTTTGTTGGAATTAGAATCTTAATTCGTGGGAATCCAAAATGGTGTGTTCGGTTGCCAAAGAATTGGAATTGAAATTGGAATTCAAATCCTTCAAATTCATTTAAACAAAGAGATTCTAAATCCTTCTAAAATGTGGAGGATTTCAAGAAAGTTCATTGAAATCTTTTCTAGAGTTTTTTTTCTTTTTTTTTTTAAAGAAGACAACGAATAAAACATTTTAGTTTTTTTATTTTTATTTTTGTTTTTGATTTATATTTTAAGTTATGAATTTATTATAATTATTTTTGAATATTTTTTAGAGGTTTTTTTTATCTTAATAGAAGACCCCTAAAAAGTCAAAAAATTAAAAATTCATAACTCAAAATATACATAAAAAACAAAATATCTAAAAAACTAAAATGTTTCTGTCGTTATCCTCGTTAAAAAAAAAAACGATTCCAGCTCATTTGTAGTGATAGATTGCAATTCATTTGTCAAAAGAACACATCAAGAATGAAATTAGATTTCAATTCCTTAAAATTCCAATTCCTTCTTATTCCTATTGGAATATTCAGATTCCAAATCCAATTACTTCCAATTTCAAATCCTATGCAAATTCCAATTTCAATTTCATTCCATTCTGTGAAACGAACGCGCCCTAAGTAGCATTAAATCTGATGGTGCACATTCAGTTTAAAAAACCCGAGCCTCCAACTTCCCTATTAGGAAGAATGACAGTGGCATTAAATCTTTTCTGCATTTAGAATAGTTTTTTTATATGTATAATGATATACTTTGTTAATATGTGTAGGGAATATTTTGTTCATCCCTGTCTACTGTGAACCTTGCTGCAGCAGCAGCAACATTTAAGGTAATACGTAAGGTGGAAGCCAAATACTCTGCCTTGCTTTTCAAGCAATAATTAACATCATATGTGAAGAAAATGTATATGAAAACTTCAAAAAAGATATGGGTACATTCCTCTCGTTATGCATTTAGGTAATTAAGCTTCTATTATTGTCTTTATATTAGTGGTAGAAAATGGGTGGGTTGGTAGGTTGGGTAATGGGTCAAAACGGGGTGGGTTGTCTGTCACGCATTTTTGTCTATTTATTAAACTTGTTATGAATATTTAGCGTTGAGAATGATTACAAGAGACTATACTTTAACAATAGAAACTTAATTTCTTGAATAAAGGTGATACATGTAGAACATACACTTTAGAGTAGTAAATTGGTTGAAAATATGGGTGTTCATGTGTCGGTTTTGGAAGCCACAGGGGTCTTGAATAGTGCATCAAATGGTAAGCTTAAGCTACCTAGAATCTCTAAGCTACCTAGAATCTCTGAATGACTTGATCATTATTTCGTGTTTAATAGGTTTATTACAGTTATCTGTGGTAAGAATGAAAGGAGAGTAATACTGATGTGTCAGAAGGTATTCCAGCAAAGTTCAAGGATTTGTGGTTCATTCGTCACGAGGTAGTAGTTAATTTGCATATTAAAGTCTAAAGAAACTTAGTAGTTTGTTTGCTCTTTTACCTTGACTCTTGGTTTTATTAAGGTACCACAACAGGAGAATACATATGATTGTGGAATATTTATGATTCATTACATGGAACTTTTCGTCAAACAGGCTTCCAATAATTTCAACACACTAAACAACTTTGTAAGTGATTAATTTATTAAGTCAACCGACTTAACAAAGGACACGAACAAGGCATGTTCGTTTGTTTAAAAAAAAGGTGAGATCTAGGCTTGTAAATGAATCGGAAGGACACGAACAAGGCATGTTTGTGTTCGTGTATTTAACTTTATTTGAACACGGACAATTAAGCGAGGAGAGCTAGTCTCTTGTTCATGTTCGTTTGTTTAAAAAAATAGGGTGTTTGTGTTTGTTCATTAAACTTTAACAGTTTAACTAAACAAACGATCGAACACGAACACTTAAACAAATAGAGTTTTTTGTTTTTGTTCGTTCATTTTAAAAATGAATGTGCTCATGTTCGTGTATAAATAGCATAGGTGAATGGCTCACAAATGCAAACGAACAATTCACACACGTAAACAAGTATAACCGAACACAAATGAAGGACCATAACTAAGCAAACACTAATTAAATATAAAAATGAACATTAATATTTTCGACCTAATAACTTAGTAAAACTGGAGTAAGTTATAATTGGTGATATTTTAATTTCATAAAGCTAGACTAAATTATCAGAGGTCTAAAACTTTTTAATGAATATAAATTAAACAATCGAACCAACATAAACAAACGTAAGCGAACTGTTCAGCGTTTGGTTCGCTAACATGCCTAAATATCCCTGCCTTAAGTCTTTTTTATATATTTGTTTTTTCTCAGTTCATTTTTATCCAGTGACTGCAATTAACAATAATGCCTCTCTTCAGATCAGTACTACTGATTGGTTTTATTATCATATGGAGCTTCTTTAAAACGAGCTCGTATCAAAGAGATTAACATTTGAACTTATCAAACGCAATGGTCATCAAGGTTCGTCATCTAAACGTCTTATGGGCTCAAGGATGAAGAAGCTAGAAGCTTATGTACATATTCCCAATGAAACATGCAACTTTAAGGGAACACATCCAACTGATTCAACCAGTCTGGCTAGTGGACCAGTAAAACAACCGGTTTAATGTCCGGTCCGTCTATAAGTACAATGATCTTATATGTTGCTTACAAAGATGTATTAGTTGTCTAAATATGTTCATACACACATGTATTGTGTTTATAAAAAGTAAATGCTAACAGTTTATCACACTTTCGTCTGATTAAGGTCATTGTTAGCCAAGAATGAAAATACTTTATAACACTTTCGTCAATGGTCATTGTTTTTGGCTCTTTATAACATTATTCTTGTAATTTAGAAATCTATACCCCAAGAATATGCACAAACACGTCCCATCATTGCTTTGTAATCTTTTGCAACAAGACTAGAAGATTTAGTCACAAAGTGATTCTCTGTATCATTTTTCGTGTTAATTTGCTACGATTAATTATGATACTAAAGAAATAATTATGGATTAAAGATTAAATTTGTTTTTGTGATTTTAACTATTTGCTGATTGTGTTGTTTTGGTTAATGTTGAGGGCCGCCAAATGTTAAGTTGAAAAAGTTAAGGGAAATTTCAACATACAAGCCTAACTATATTCTTCATAGCCTTCTTGGACATTTTCACATACAAGTTGTTTTCATCTTTCATTTCTCTCCTTTTTGATTTGCAAAACTAAGATCTGATATCCAAGTAATTCTAGTGATTTTTGCTCACTAATTATACGAATTGACCCAAACAAGTTGAGATCTATTTCGGGAACCTACACTCTACTAGTATATGATAATAAAGATTAAAATACAAAAGAAATATTATAGTTCATTTTTTAATATAATTTAGTTTATTAGAAAACAGCTCTTTGTTTATTTTTAGTGGGTTATTTAATTCACTTTTTTTTTGAAAAAAAATATAGGTTTTTGTTTATATTGTAATGAAAGTGTCGGTTTATTTTTATAAATGTTTAGTTTATGTTTAGAAAAATGGTTTTAGAGTTATTGAGGGGAGTGTTGCCTTTGGTTTTGAAAAAGTCTAGAGCATAAATGACATGAAAATCTATTATTTATGGAAATTGAGTCCCCCCCCCCCTTTTTTTTCCTTTTTATAAACCCCAAGTACAATATTTGTACCATAAATAACCCAAAATTGAATTGTAAATAACTGAACTCCTAAGGAATGACAAACTTTAATATACCATGGAATAAATACAAAGATTTAGTTGCATATATTTCTTGTACGATATTTTAGTTTCTTCATAATAAACAATAATGAAAGATTTATTTCCACAACCTTAGAAACCTAACATGAAGATCTATAAGATATATAGTTGTAAAGATATATAGATGGTGGTCCCGCTCAGGGGGATAAATTAGTACGCTCCAAGAAAAGCTATTTATATATCAATCTCATGGATATCCTCGACCCATAACGATGAATCTTTCACGCTTCATGAGTAAGAGTAACGCCTACAACTCTCTTGCAGTGGTGCTAGTCATCTTCCCAAATGATATGAGCTAGCTTGGGCCCTTATTATTTTATGTAATAGAATATATATATATATATATATGTGTCTATATATCATTTTATGTAGTCAAGTAACAATAAGATATTAATTTGATCATTAGAACAACCCAATGGTAACCACCAAGAAAATGAGAATGACAACAAGAACGAATTGAACAGGAAGAGTGAAAGGAGCCAGAAAAGGAAGAAAAATTGTAAAGATGGCGAGAAACAAAAGAGGTAGGAGGATGACGGCTAAGAGTGGGGTTAAGATTTGGAGGAGAAAAAGTCCCATGATTGAAATTAATAAGTTTACAAGTGTTCTCTATGATATCTTGGATGTTAATAAATAGGGAGGATGCCTACAAGGTATTGTTTGTTAGCCATGATTTTAGCATGTTCTTTGCCACAAACATGTTGTAAGTGCCAAAATGTGTGCTAACATATCAAGTGTCCAATAGGCAAAGAAATGTCAATGTGAATTAATGTAGTTTGTGTTATTACTAAAAAAAATATTAGTAAATTCATAACTTAGTATTAGTAATTCATTACACAAGATTTGTCAAATGATAAAAATAAATAAGGTTCGTTATTTGAAATAAAGAAATAAAATTAAAAGTAAGAAAAAAATGAAATATGTAGTACAAACAATAAGATATTTAGAACCTTAAATTAATAAATTTAAGAAACCCTCTTTATATATAACATTTGTTGTTTTATCACAAGTATTCTCATCGTTCTTCAATATTAAAAATTTTAAATCATGTCTGCTAATTACACTGAATAATACAACATATAGTTTCCATAGGAAAATTAAGACATCGAAGGAATAAACCAACCCTAGAAAAAGATTGTTCTTGGCTGTTTTCTACTCGTATACCTTTCATATTTCTATTTGTTTGATCTTCAATCAATATTTTGTTTTTAATTTCGTGACTATTTTATAACTCAATTACCAAACCAATGACCCATTGATAGCTAAGATATATGAGATGAGGGATTAGAAGATTATGAGGGAAACTTGATTATTTTATAACCCAATTGTCAAAATGGTTTTGATCCATGACCCATAGATAGCTGGGATGAATGAAATGAGAGATTATTAGAAGATTATAAACGAAATACTAGAATTGAATGTGAGCTTGACACGTAGACCTTATTAATAAAGAGTAAGGTTTGCATTCTTTGTTCTGTTTGATAAATGTTTTGAACTAGCAAATGTCCAAACATGTTCTGGCAGATAGTATTGTAACGAGCAAAAATTATGTTTGCCATTAGTAGCGTATCTAGCTTTGTGATATAAGGTTCAACCTCACCCCATGAATTTTTTTTTCTATTGGTATATATGTGACATAATGTCGAGCGACCTCCAAGAAATTTTAACATCAAGTCCATTAAATTTTGAAGTTGGACCTACGAAATATTTGTACGGACTAAAATTTTATTCTTCAAAATTTTACAATTTACAATTATAATTATATAAACCAACTAAGTATAACTAATTTATAAATATCAAACAACTAAACACATTTTATACGAGTAGAAAAATAAGCTCATAGAAACTAAATTGTAAATAATCAAATCTATAAACCCAATAACTACTTTTTTAAGCCCAAATAGCGTTTAACCCATCATTTTTTACAACAAAAAAGTTAACCTAATAAAAAGGTGAGAGCGGCAATTTTATTAATCATCCATATAACCCATAAATTGACCTTTTAAACTAAAAATTCAATCGATGATTATGTAGAGATACCTATTGTGTCCCATTAAGGGTGTGCATGCGACTATTCTTGGCTCAAAACAAACCAACAATTTTGGGCGCATTCGCTTCACAGAATTCGTGAAGTTCAAAGAAATTGAAATTGAAATCCCATGACATGACGTGTTCGTTTCGTTGGAATTGGAATCTTAATTCCATTTTGATGTGTTCGGTTGTCAAGAAATTGGAATTGGAATTGGAATTGTAATGCAATTCCTTCAAATTCCTTTAAACAAAGAGATTTTAAATCCTTCCAAATTGTAGAGGATTTCAAGTGAATTCCTTGAATCTTTACTCGAGTTTTTTTTTAAACGAAAACAATGAATAAAACATTTTAGTTTTTTTTTTTACTTTTTTTGTTTTCGATTTATATTTTGAGTTATGAAATTATTATTATTATTTTTGAATATTTTTGGAGGAGTTTTTAATCTTAATAGAAAACCCCTAAAAAAATTCAAAAATAATAATAATAAAAAAAATTATAACGCAAAATATAAATAAAAAACAACAAATCTAAAAAAACTAAAAAGTTTCCGTCGTTATCCTCGTTTAAAAAAAAACTCGATCCCAATTCATTTTTTAAACGAACAAATCAAGAATGGAACTGGATTTCAATTCCTTCAAATTCCAATTTATATTGGAATGTTCAGATTGCTGATCCAATTCCTTCAAATTCCAAATTATATGCAAATTCTAATTCCAATTCCATTCCATTCTTTGAATCGAACGCGCTCTTAAAGTTTGGACTTTATAAAATAGTTCAAAGATATTAATTTTAAAAAACCATTGTTTTTAAAAAGCCGTAATTGAAAGCTTTTTAAAAATTAAAGTTAAACCAGAAAATTTGATTCTATATCTTTTTAGTAAGGGGCTGTTTGTTTTTCATAAAAGATCTTCCTGACCTCTTTTGTTTGCGTCGCGCAAATGTTTAGGTTTGTAGACTGTTTGTTTTTCGGAAGACATTTCATTAAAAAAAACGTTTGCGCGCCCCTCTTATCCTAGAAGATATGGATCACCCACTTCTCAAGTCTTCTAGCATCTTCCCATTTTATTATTTTCCATCATGTCTCAAAAAACGCTCTCAAAACCCTAGCCCCCTTTCATCCATCCCATCTCCTGCCTCTCCATCTCCACCTTCGGCCGCCGCTCATCTACGGCGACCTCCATCTCCGGCAGTGCCTGTCACCTCTGACCGTTCTTTCTCCGGTGACTTCGCATCCTCCACCTCCGGCGGCACATGTCACCTCCATTGTATATTAACAAGGTAAGCTTCTTGAATATTGATTATGTTTAGGTTTGATTTCTTAAATTAGTTTGTACATTGAAACAATTATTGTTTATGAATCTTATTAGATGGATATTTAGGTTTAGGTTTTGTTGTTGATTAATGTTAATTGAGCACTTGAATATTGATTATGTTTAGGTTTGATTTCTTAGATTAGGTTTATACGCTGAAATAATTATTGTTTATGAATTAGCTTATTTAAAAATTTCTGTTTTATTTTAGCAATCTGCAAAAGTTAAAAAACAGTTTTTTTCTTGTAAACTGCAGAGGTTTGGTCCACCTCTTCTGCTACAGATGAGTGCAAATGTGGTCCGCAAACTGCAGACATTTTACCTCTGAAAAAACAAGAATCATCTAAATGACCCAACACAACTCTAACCAAACTGAGCCAACAAAATTATTACTTGACATAGACAATCAGCCATAAATATTTTCAATCCTCTTGTAAAAAACTTTTGAATCCTCCACTACATATTTCAATGCATATGTCTCAATTAACTTTCTAAAAGTCCTCGATCTCTTCTTCCCGATAAGGTAATAATAACTTCAAAGAATGACTCAAATGATCACATTCTCATTGGTAAAAATTTTTGTATCACAATTTGAATATCCTATAAACAGGAATTTCCTACCACAACTAGGATGAGTTGTAACATTATTAACACATTAACACGTTTCTAATAAAGGGCATGCCAAATCCGTGGTATATAAACAAAATCTTCTACGTAACTTATCTATATATTTATTGAGTTCAATCGAATAAAAGAAATCACTTGTAAACTTATTCATTTCGAAATCATGGGACTCTTTCTCTTCCTAATCATGACCCCTCTCTACGCCTTCCTCCTCCTACCTGCTGTATTTCTAGGCATCGTTTCGCTTGTTCTTCCTTTTCTTATTCCTTTTACTCTTCCTCCTGCACTCCTTCTCGTTGGCATTGCCTTTTTGTTGGGTGCTACTTTTCAACTCATATAAGGTTAATGCTAATAAATTATAACTATTATATGTATTATGTTATCATATAACAGATTGAAAGGCAATGTCAGTGCCACAGGTTTTTATTAGAGGATGATAGCATACTAATGTCGTTGCACATGAGTTGTATGCATTATTCTTACTCATCAACTTTCAAAGATTAATTTATCTTCATATGCCTATTGTATGTATAAAGACTTTTACTTTATGTTTGGGTATTTATTTCGGTTAAGTGTAAAGTAATTCTATAATAGTTCAGCATAAAGAAATAGAAATATTGTTCAAGATATGATGTAATTAAATCTTAATTATCATTCAGTATTCAATACAAATCTAATCTTAATTATTTACAATCAGGCTTTTTTTTTTGGGTGACATTTTACATTTATTACACTCAATGGTGTCATTGAGTGTAATAAACTAATTGTCCTCATATGAAAGTTTTAAGTTCTTAAAATTTTCCTGAAGCAAATTATGTATATTATATTTACCGAATGAAGAATACTAAATACTCACAAAAAAATTTGTATTTATAGGCTTAAAGAAATTCTTTCTGGTTTTTTAAAGATCTTTACTTATTTATTTTTTTTTGTTTAAATAATTAGACAACTTTTGTGTAGTAATTAAATTAAACCTTTTAACAGCTTTTCCAGTAGTTAATAAGTTATAAGTTGCCTAAAATAATTAAGCAAATCCCAAACACCCTCTATGGTGTGTTGTATCAACTTTCAAAGTTATTTACAATATATTGCTTCTACGGTTAGGAATAGTATGAGAATGTGTGAGTTAACCGACTGAGAAAAGAAAATTATTTACTATCAATGTTTGGTTGTACGTAAAATTTTACGTTTTTGTTTTAAGGTGTAATAAACTAATTGTCCTGATATTGAAGTGGTAAGATCCTATTGGAATTTTCATGATACAAATCGATACAAAAATTGAACACCCATCGCCCCAAAAATCTTTATATATTTAGAAAGATCGTTTAGCTGGGCGTGCTTAGGTATATCAACTTTTCTTTTTAATGTTTAGTTGAATTTTCTCGAGTATCTTGAATTCTTCCAACAATACCATTAGGCTATGCGTTATGTTCCATTATTCATCACTATATCATTATGGAGCATTCGCCACATTAGCGTCACCGTAGCTTTTTCTCCACCCTTTAACCCCCACTATTCAACCTATGTTGTACTTCATTTTCTATCATTTCATTATTTATATTATTTAAATACAAAAGAAATGAAAAGGAAAAGAAAAAAAAATTAAAGAGTGTGCGGTGGTGTCTTTAGTCTAGCATAGAGAGACCACTTCACTAGAGATTATTGGAAGGGGGCTTGGTGTTTCAGTGACACCATTTGTGCCACCTTAGCACCACTAGCCTGATAACCTTATTGCCCCCAACCCCTAGACATGACTTCAAACAACACAAAAACCGGAAAATTGTTTCCTAGACTTAAAAGCAAATCCAAATTCAAGACCTTATTAATCATGACATGCTTGAACTTTGCCTTGTAACTTCAAAACATTCATGCATGATATGATTGTAAGTTTATTTAAATTCTTGTGAAGTTAAATAAGGTTCTGTTCAAACAAGTGTAAACAATGTTAGGAACGCACAAACAGACACAGAATCGAAAACAATAAATGACACAAGGATTTAATATGCTTCGGTCTAAAACGGCCTACTCCTATATGATGGAAACTAGGCAATTCTTTATTAAGTAATACAATCAACTACAAGTACATGATCGATATATAGAGACTAGTCTAGGGTTTAACATGTCTAAAGAAGTAAACAAATTCACATAGGTCTACGGCAGACTTCCCCTTAACCTGTGCGCTTCTCTCCCTTTCTCACGTGAAGCTCTAATCATCCCAACGCCTACAAACTCAACAATATCCCACTTGAAGTCCTAGATTATTAACTTTCTTTGTTCTCCTTACCATACTCTCATACTTCTCGATTGTTACTTTTATGTTTTTGTCGTAAGAATACATAAAGTCCAGGAACAAGATAAAAAAATAGACAACATACAACCAACAGTTCAGCACAAACTTAACGGTTGTTACACTGAGTCTGCTAATAACTCGGCCTATTTAAGTGTAACATAATAACAAATTGATAATCAGATAACAACATTAGAATCTAATAAAAATGATTGACATGGGTTCCTGGTCTTGACAATAATATGATTATCTGCCAGTTCTTGCTCAACGGTCACTAAGTAGCGGCCTTTTTTTGGCTGTCTCTCAATCGATGCAAAGGTTTGATAGGTGGTAGTTGGCGACGAATGTGATGTTTGGCTGTTAAATTGATTGGAAACTAAGGCTATTGGCAGTTACAGGTGGTAGTAGATGGCAGCGCTCAAGGGTGTATACTAACCTCGCTGTCATGATCGATATGGCTGGGTATAGCTACTATGATACCCTAATCGGAAAACTGTATGCGGCGGAAACCCTAGCATCGTAGGGTAGTGAGGGTTGATGCTATTTGAAAGAACCACAACATGCCATCGTACGTGCCTGGTAAATGAAACCCTAACTGGTGATCACTTACTTTTGTGGTTGTGGGTAGGGGTGAGACGGTGGAAGAGGCTGGTTTTCGTGTGATTGATCAAGAGCCTAATGATGTAACACAAAGTGTACATCTTATTACACCAAATTTTCCTCATATTTTAGCCGAACTCCATGCAAATTCATTGTTTTTGGTACTTATTTGAGTTATTTATGAATTTGCAGGTCCGGGCGCCCGCCCGACAAAGAAAACAAGAAAAGAGGGTGTTTCGTGGACAAAATCAGCAATCTGCCGACCCCGCACGACCGTGCAAGATCTTGCACGACCGTGCTTCCCGGAGATGCAAGCCAGTGCCGCAAAAATTCAAAAGTGCAAGACCGTGCATGGTCGTGCGGATGCCCGTGCATGACGTGCACGGCCGTGCCGGCCCATGCCGGTGACCGTGCCAGAACAGAGAAGTCTGACCTTTTGGTCAGACTAAATCAGGGTGTTGACTTTCCACTTATATGCACGACCATGCATGCCCGTGCATGGGCCCGTGCCAGATGTCCATAAAGCTTAAATACACCTTCATTACTCCCATTTTAAGTGTGGAGCCTTAGGGGAATTCTCTAAATTGTTGGAAAATTATTATGTGTTTGCTAGAGAGAATTCAAGACTTCCATCTTGTATGATCATCCTTGCAAGTAGCATTCATCATTCATCTTAGTTTGTAATTTCTTGTTCCTAACAATGTTTGTAAGACTACTTTGATTTTGTTTATTGTATCAAGCCTTATTGGCTAATACTTTTACTACTTAGATTATGTTGAAACTTCTACTTATGTGATATTTTATCTACATGATTTTGACAAGTTGGTGTTCTTCAAGTTTATGACATGTTCTTGAATAGAGTTTGATGGTTGAATGCTTGTTTTAATTCCTAGTCTTGTTAGTTTGATAGATGTTTAACCGTAATATGTTGGAAAACTATGTGTTGAGCATTTGTTTATGAACTTAGTTTGTGTATGCATACTTTGTTTATATCATTAAGTTAGGAATGACTAGTGGAAATTAACTTGGTTATGAATTTTAACAAGCATGAAACCTATCACTTGATATTGGAAAATTGTATGGTGATAATGTGATTCTTTGAGTTGGTTAATATTTGCTAGGGATTAAGGCCATAATTCTTGGTTCATATTTTGCTAATTAAAAGTTTCATGTGTTTAACTAGTGTTCTTGAACTTGTCTATTTTACATGATTTTAGGTGGTTAGTTTGTTGTTTTCATTCTAGCTTTCCTTTCATTATGAGATTAGGTAGTTTTGACAAACTTACTAATCTATGGTTATTAACTTGTTGAAAACCCATCATGTTGTTTTGTTGCTAGTATTAGGTTGCCTTGATTGGAATTTGATGTTGGTGCTTAATACATGATGTTTGTCATTTTCATTGCTATTTTGTTACTAAGTTTGAGTAGATGCATAGTCTAAGTCGCCTTGTTTGGATTGATTGTTAGTTGTACTTTACTTGCTTTGTTATTGTTAAATGCTAGTTTAGTTACTTGAAAAATTACTTGGATTGTTTGTTTGGTTAAATTAATTACAAAGATTTAGTATCAAAAGTTAGCCTTGTCAATGGATTGACACTCGGTTCTTACCGATACTTTGCTACAAATGATAGGTACACTTGCCTTTCGTGTGTGGTTTGGTTGTTGGTGAAAACCATTTTTAAAACCCGATTTGTGTGAAACTTTTATTTAATTTTTATATATATATTCGCACACGTCACCTAAGCTCTTATACCACTTGCTAGGATTTAACATGGTTCGGTCTAAACTGACTTACGTTCATAATTGGCAGCTACATAATTTTTTATTAAGTGATGCAATCGATTACAAGTAGATGATCAATATATAGATATAGAGGGAAAACTAGGGTTTAACGTGCCTACATAAATAAACAGACTTACATTGGGTTAGGGTCGGTTACGTATTATATTGGATGCTTGATATATTAACACACATTTTGGAGCTTACAAAAAACTAAACATTATAAGGACTAAGGACAAATTAGGAAGACTAAGTTATATGAAATCAATACATAGGGACGGACTTAGTTCACAACTAGGGGTAACCTCCGCTACCTCTCAACTTTTTTTTGGCAGTGCAAAAGAGTTTTCTTTCGGTCAGTTTTTGTATTTCGCTACCCCTGAAAAAATATTTCGTTACCCTATTTGTTTAAAGCCAAGCTAATTTAAAATTTCAAATCAATTAAAACCCAACACAAAGTTTAAAGCCCAAAGCAAATAAAACCCATTAACCCCTTTTTTTTCTTTTGTCATGAACGAGAACATCAAACAGAAACAGACTCAATATCCGCTTTAGCAATTTGTTTAAATGAAAAAGAAAAGAAAAATGATGATATCAATCCAACAAGAAGTTCAAATATTTTAACTTCAAGTTAAAATATTGTTGATGATATGCAAGAAATTGAAGATATCGGTCCACGTTCAAATATTGAGAACGATATGCAAGAAAATGATAATACTTCTCTAAATATTCCTTCAGCTTCAAGCCCTTCAATACGAAATACACTCGATTTGAATGATCTTCCTTCGGATTTCTTTGATAGATCACCTATTGCTAGTTATCATCCAAATCAAATAGATGACGTAAGAAGAACGTATCTTGGTTAAAAGGCTTTTCAACCACGAGGTCATGACTTTAAATATGCAAACTATTCTAGTGGCCGGAGACGTTTTATGGTTGGTGATGTTCGGGTATTTTGTACATATATTAGTGTGTTAATTATGTAGTATTGTTTAGTATATTGTTAAAACTTTGGTACTTCATAGGTGCTTGTGTGTTTCAGGTCATTGATCGTTAAAGATGCTAAATTGGAGACTTTTACCAGCATGGAATGATATCTCGGGAAGACCGGAGCATAAATTGAAGTCTTAGGAAGTGTTAGAAGGATTCGGGAGGAGTTTGGATGAGAAACCTAAAGCCGATGCTAAAACTGAACAAGATGGGTTAACAAAAAGCGACCAGGAAGTAAAACGAGCATATCCTGGGCTAGAAAATGATTTACGGAATCCATAATATATGAATTTTGGGTTTCTCAACGAGAGGAATCCAAAAATGAGGTTACCTACCATCGCGTAGCGCGATGGTATGGTCATATGCGCGATGGTCCGCACAAACGGGAAATTTAGGGTTTTATGTTATATTCGTTTTGACGACCCTAGACGCCATTCTTCACCTTCCAGGCGATTTTCAGAGCAGAAGAGAAAGTCCCGATCATCCCCAATCATCTCTAAGTGTTCTACATGGCCTACCAGATCATAACCGAGGCCCGAGAGATGCTGATGCGCGGCTAGTTTCTTCGAGTCATACCCGGGATGTAGAGTATTGTATCTTTCAGTTTTCCTCATGTATTTAGAATGAATTGATTGTAAGGATCTTTGATTAATCTATGAGTATTGATGTCTAGTATTATTGTTTATTTCGATCAGAACGATTATTGTGCCAGTTGCTATGATAATTGCTTATAGGATTGTTTTGACTAGTTGAATGCGAAAAAGTTGGAAGCAACCTCTTGAGGAGGAGCTTTTATGTAACGAGAAGGCTGCATGGAAACGGGCCAGCCGCCCACCTTGAATGTTATAAAGTTTTCAAAAGGGTGGTAATTGTACATTTTGTATATTTTAAGTTTGTATTTGTTTTTTGTTTTTATATTACTAATTGTATTTCAAGCGTACCATAATAGCAAAAGCTAAGTGTGGGGATACCGCAAGGAAAAAGTTAGGATTTTGATGTGTGCGGTAAAGTTATGTCAGAAAACGAGGTTCCAATTAAGCTACCCAAAGTGCTTTCGTGTTCTTTTTTTTTTGTTGTGGTTAATCCAGGTATGTGTATATTTTGTTGTATTGGAACTTTGTGGGTGTAGTTCACTAGAAACCCTCATGAGACCTCACTCGTCCACCCGGGCTACCGGAGAGTTTAAATGGCTTGTTGCATACGTTAAATGCAACCGTGATTCCTACGAAAGTGAGTTAGGTTTTTTAACATTTTTACTCGTTTAACAAAATTTATTATGAAACTTAACTAATTCTGCTTGGTAATAATTTTTAATAAAATGAACTAATACTTCATTTTTTGCAAAACTCTTAAAAGACCTATGTCTTACACATTGTGAGAAGCTTGCTTCTACACGTTTTGAGATTTTGCAGGTTCAGTTTTAGTCTTTAGAGAAGACGAGTTTTCACGAGGGTTTGCGAGCCATTTTTTTTAGTATTGCCTTATCAGCCATATCAGGTGATTTTAGTTTCATAATCTATTTTGTTATTTTAATTTACGTGTTAAGTGTGTAATTGTAGATTTTTGTGTTAGAACTATCACATTAGATCCCGATTTTTAAATTTGTTAAACATTTAATTTCAACCTCGTCCCTCAAATGTTCGTTAATTGTTTTATTATTTTAACATTGAGGACAATGTCAACCTCAAGTGTGGGGATGGGGGAAAATTAAAAATTTTTAGCCCGATAATACCTCGAACAACATTCAGAAACTTAAGTTGTTAACTGTCACTTATTGCTATTAATGCCAAGTTAGAGGTTTTTTTGGTCATGGTTAGTTTTTCAGCTTCTCGATAGTTTTCTCGACAAATGTTTTTAAAATGAGAAGTTGAAAATGGAATCGTTTAGGCCGGGATAACGAGTCAAGGGGACGGGTATACATGTTTCATATCGGTAGCCCATATTTCCAGACATATTGTGATATTAGCCCCTATACTTAATACACATATTATATAATAGATATAAAACATGTCTTGTCATTTATTGAGGGAAACCAGTATGTTTTACAGAATTAGAACTTGCTTGTCACATGCTTTTCGAGATCTTAATACCACCACCTGTATGGAGATTAGAACTTTAGAAAACCCATTCCGTACATATTTTCCTCACTAAATAAATTCCTTACCCGACATTATCCTCTAGGAGCCCGTTTGGACCATATTCCTTTTTCGTTTGTTAAACTGAACATTACACACCATTTCAGCCTTGGCCTTTATTTTATTTTTACCCGTGTGATGAAATCCAGTTTGTTATCGAGTTGTATATATTTCGAGTTGTACTTAGTCAGATGAGTTGTAAAGTTCAGAGTTGTAAATATCAGTTATTGATGCAAAAAAAAAAGAAAGAAAATCAGCAAAAAGACAAAAAGAAGTTATCATTTAAGTATTGCAGTTGTTATTAGTAGTTGATTTTGTATCTAGTTCGTTTGTATTTGTGAGTCTGTATATTGGGTTGTTTAACTGGGTTTCATCCATCTGAGTCACTAAATAAGCCTAATCCGCACCCAAACCTAAGCCTCAGCAAAACCTTAGTCCGAGTCTTTATGCAACCGGTGGTTAATGGGTGGAGATAAGACTGACCTGCAAGCATATTAAGTTGTAACTCATATTAGGTATATTGAGGGCAGAGACATATACTGGCATATCTTTTGTCAGTTCAGATTTTAAACCGAGAGGAGTGTTGATAGTGTGAGGGGTGGGAACATGTATGCTCTAACCGGAAACAAAGTACACTTGTCTGGGCGATTCTATAGTTTTATGGTAGCATTAACTTTATTTGTGGGTTGTCAATCTAGAAAGTGTCAGTCTGGGAAACTGGGTATGACCTTAAACCTTGTTAGTATTAATGGTGATAATTGATTAAACTATGATGGCGGTTGATGTTTGCTTTAGAGTTTTGCTTGACGGCAAGCAAAAGATAAGTGTGGGGATGTGATGTTCGGGTATTTTGTACATATATTAGTGTGTTAATTATGTAGTATTGTTTAGTATATTGTTAAAACTTTGGTACTTCATAGGTGCTTGTGTGTTTCAGGTCATTGATCGTTAAAGATGCTAAATTGGAGACTTTTACGAGCATGGAATGATATCTCGGGAATACCGGAGCATAAATTGAAGTCTTAGGAAGTGTTAGAAGGATTCGGGAGGAGTTTTGATGAGAAACCTAAAGCCGATGCTAAAACTGAACAAGATGGGTTCACAAAAAGCGAACAGGAAGTAAAACGAGCATATCCTGGGCTAGAAAATGATTTACGGAATCCATAATATATGAATTTCGGGTTTCTCAACGAGAGGAATCCAAAAATGAGGTTACCTACCATCGCGTAGCGCGATGGTATGGTCATATGACCATCGCGCTACGCGATGGTCTGCACAAACGGGAAATTTAGGGTTTTATGTTATATTCGTTTTGACGACCCTAGACGCCATTCTTCACCTTCCAGGCGATTTCCAGAGCAGAAGAGCAAGTCCCGATCATCCCCAATCATCTCTAAGTGTCCTAAATGGCCTACCAGATCATAACCGAGGCCCGAGAGATGCCGATGCGCGACTAGTTTCTTCGAGTCATACCCGGGATATAGAGTATTGTATCTTTCAGTTTTTCTCATGTATTTAGAATGAATTGATTGTAATGATCTTTGATTAATCTATGAGTATTGATGTCTAGTATTATTATGCACTCAGTCGGTTTAGGTTTATTTCAATCCGAACGATTATTGTGTCAGTTGCTATGATAATTGCTTATAGGATTGTTTTGACTAGTTGAATGTGATGAAGCATACGCTTTCCATTAGTTGAGTCACACTGGCAGAGACTGTTTGATAATCAGTGACGTGTGTTAGTAAGCGTTGATGCCTAAGGTTTATCTAGTTAGTCAATCGGTGTTAATCAGTGATTGTTAATCTGTTAAGTTGCATGAGTTTGCTGTTAGGTTAATTACTTGGATTCCCGGGTGTGATTTGTCTTTGTTAATTGATTGAACACGTGATTACTTACTTGCTTGTTACAACATATAAATCATTTGCTAGTGTGATCAGCACTTTAATTGAATTACTTCATAAGTTTAGAAATTGATTTCACTTCACACTGACCACATACTCCTGGTGGATACGATACCTGCTTACCCTAGCTGCTTAGGTTAATTAGGTTTTTGCATGACTCAAACGACGGTCATCAGTTGGGTAAAAGTTAGTTATTATTATATATTAATTAGTTATATTTAGTTAAATAATCGAATGAACATTGGTACTTCAAACATTGTTTACGTGTTTTCAGGATATTGGAAGCTATGGAACTTAACGAGGATATTTACGGGCTTGGAACGAAAATCGAGAATTGAAAGATTGGAAGTGCAGCATCATGAGGCATTCAAGAAAAGAAAAAAATGAAAATTTGATATTTTACATCTTCGCGATACGCGAAGATGCAAAGAAGGGCAACTTCGCGATACGTGAAGTTGCAGGAACTCGGCCGCGACTATTTTGTCCTTCGCGATACGCGAAGAAGCACCCTTTTAAAGCTTCGCGATACGCGAAGATGCTTAAGTCGGCCAAAAATTTAGGTTTTGCCTTATATAAACCCCTTAACCTCCCTATTCGGCTAAAAACGATTTCCAGAGGCAAAAGAGGCTGTGTTAGACGATCTTCCATCATTCCAAGGCTTCCGGTCCATCTCGGGTTTGCATGTTCATCAAAGATAAGTGTTTTGACATTATGATTATGTTCGGCTAAGTCCTTTGTTCATTCTAGGCTAGGGTTTTGTGTAATTCCTCTTGAGACCAGATTTGCTATGCTTAAAGTTATGAACTTGATTTGAGTTATTTCTTTTATCTTGTTTAATTGATTGCTTGGTTGTTTAAACAATTTATATTTGCGATTATTGATTAGTGTATCACTTGTTTGGTTTTGTTCATCAACACTTAGGGTTAGGCTCTTGTGTCATTGAACTTATAATCATCGGTTCATGCTACTTAATTAGTTGTTATAAAACATAAATTGGTAATTGTGTAGATCGAGTTCAATTGTGTCAACAATTCGCTTATGGTATCGTTTGTCATCACAATCAAACTACTAGGTCTAGTAATTACTGCGCAATCAAGACAAGTAAATCTGTAATTAAGTTGAATGTCAAATTAACCGAACCTAGAATGAATACTTTTAATTAATATTGTTTACAAATCTTTTTAAGTAATAATTAGTTTTAATTAAATTTTTTTCTAAAAACCGCTTGACATCGTCTGTCCGCCTTAGTTAATTAATTAATTTAGTCATATTAAATTAGCACTTTTCTTGAGTCCTTGTGGAGACGAACTTACTTACCCGTACTAGTTATAGGTATTTAAGTCCTTAATTAATTGTTTTTGAGCAGACCACGACAACTTACGTCAAAATGGCGCCGTTGCCGGGGAAGATCCGGATTTGTTCAAAGCACTATGCATGGGAAGATCCGGATTTGTTCAAAGTTGGAGCGGATCAAGTAATGAGGCAGTGCATACCGGAGGAGGAGATGCAGAGTGTTTTGTATCACGCCCACTCTTCACCTTGTGGAGGCCATTTCAGCGGCCAGAAGACGGGGCATCGAGTGCTAGCATGCGGGTTCTATTGGCCTACCATATTTAAGGATACCGCAGCGTTCGTGAAAAATTGTGTTAGATGCCAACAGATGGGGGGTATTTCAAAGAGGGACGAGATGCCCATGCAACCAATCCTCGTTGTCGACATCTTTGATGTTTGGGGGATTGATTTCATGGGCCCGTTTCCTAATTCATTTGGTAATCTATATATCTTGGTGGCGGTCGATTATGTGTCAAAATGGGTAGAAGCAATCGCCACCAAGCCGACTGACCATACTGTTGTTGTAAGTTTGTCCAGTCTAATACTTTTTCACGTTTTGGTGTTCCCCGCGTCATCATTAGCGATGGGGGTTCACACTTCAAAATTTTCAATTTTGGCAAACTACTTAAACGATATGGCGTAAACCACCGCATTGCCACTCCATATCACCCTCAAACGAGTGGGCAAGTGGAGGTTTCTAATAGGCAAATCAAAGAGATTTTACAAAAGACGGTAAGGCCCGATCGAAAGGATTGGTCAAATAAACTAAACGATGCTTTACGGGCTTACCGGACCGCTTATAAAACGCCGATTGGAACCACCCCTTATCGGTTGGTTTATGGAAATGGTTGTCATTTACCTGTCGAGCTAGCCCATCGTGCGTTATGGGCGGTTAAGAATGTTAACCTAGACTATGAGTGTGCAGGTAAACAAAGAAAATTGAACATATGTGAGTTGGAGGAATTGAGGATGAGGCTTATGAATGTGCGTCCGCATATAAAGACAAGATGAAGAGAGTTCACAATGTTAAGCTAAGAAGAAGGACGTTTGAGGAAGGGCGACGAGTATGGTTGTATAACTTGAGATTGAAGCTTTTCCCGGGAAGATTGAAGAGCAAGTGGACGGGACCTTATCAAGTCAAGAGAGTTGGAAAGTTTGGAGAGGTTGAGATTGAAGATTTTGATGATCATCTGAGGCAAGTGGTGAATGGTCATCGATTGAAGCCTTACTTGGAGGATGCGGATTTGAACAAAGAAATACACGAGTCGGAAGTTTGCTTTTTGGCAGACGAGCCGACGTACTCGGTTGATTAAGGAACCAAGGAATGTCGAGCTGTAGACATTCAATTTAGCGCTTACCGGGAGGCAACCCGGAATTTGTAAGTTTTATTTTTGTATATTGAGTCTAGTTAGCTAATAGTTTCCCTCAAATCGTGCAGTGTAGAGCAAGGATCGAGTGTGGGGAAGCGACCACATACGTCGCTAGAGGGAGCCCCAGGTACGTACGTGATTGATATGTGGCGACCGAAGCGGGTGGCCGAGAAAATAAGCTCAAATAACACATAAAAGATTACATTTTCAAGCTGAAAAACAAGTAAAAATGGCTTCTGGAAACTTGCATCTTCGCGTATCGCGAAGATGCTAAAAAGTCAAACTGTCAGTCAAAGTCAATGGTCAATAGTCAACGGTCAAACTTGCATTTTCGCGATACGCGAAGATGCTCGGATCTAACGAAAATTTTTATAAAAACTCATATTTCCCCATCACTTTCACCATTCATCTTCTATCTTAAACCCTATCCACACATTTAAAATCCGGCCACCATCACCCGTGTCACCACCGTCGCCGGTCGCCGCCGTCACCACCGTCACTTTCATTGTCTTTTCTCATCAAATACATTTAGACCGATTGAAAGGTATGTGTTTAAATTTGTTTGCAATTGGTTTATTTCGGGTTTGAATCGGGCATTACAAAGATTGTTTATGGGTATGGAATGCATGTTAGTGGGTTGATGTTTGGTTGGGATTTGCGGGTCTTGTTGAAATTTACGGGTAATTGATGACGTTTTTCCGGTTGGGTTTACCGGATTGTATGAAGTTTGGTCGGAATTTTATAAGCTTATTCATGTTTTTGGGATTGTTAGAGATATGTTTTTGAAAATGGGTCACCGGAATATTTTCCGGCGAGTTTTCGAGTCAAAGTTGGAAAAGTTTAAAAATAGTATGTGATTTTTATTTTTGGGTCGGTATTGTGATCAATTGTCGGTAAGGTCGTGTGCTTTTAGATAAAGGAAAATTTTTCCGGCATTTTGGTTAGTAAAAAGTTTTGAAACATATCGGTTTGTGAAAACAAGTGAGTTGGAAGTGTCGTTGGTTTGTTCGGTTTGGATTTTTCTTTGAAAGTAAAACGTTTTGCACGAATGGTTTGAGGAGTGTGTCCATTTAGAGTTATAGTTTTTATAGCTTTAAAAAAAAGATTTAAATTCGTGGGCGCAACCGCGACCGAAATGCTATACAGTTGTCGCCCGTTGTGACATTGACATGGACTTACTTGATATATTTAATTACAGATGTCGAGGAAACGGTCGAAACAACAGCAGGTGTTTGACAATACGTCTCAGCAGTATACGCGCGCACCGATCAGATACGCTGTTCCTGAGATCGAGGTTTTTGGGGCCGCGGTCCAGGATATTACTGGGGAGAAGATGAGGACCACATCATTTTGCGGTTCCTCCCTGGTACTCCCGAGTATGAGTTGTTTGGACAGATTCGCGATTTGGAGATATTTCGACACCGGACGTTTGATTGGGAGGTGTTGAAAACTATTGGTCAAATTCTGAGACTTAATAGGTTGTTACCGGGACGTTAGAGAGATATTTTAAGGTTTGAGCAGACGCAGTACGAGGAGTTGGTTTACGAATTTTACTCTACTTTCAGGTATAATCCAAAAGATTTTGATGAGCCATACGCGGATAGTTTTGCGTTGGGAAGAGAGTTGTTTCAGTTTACGGTGCCCAGGTTTGCGGTAATTGCGGCTTTGTATGGGCCACATGAAGTTGAGGCTCCCAAGTTTCGAGAGAGTATTAGGGGGTTTACCACGGGGTCGACTGCTTCTCGGCCTCACTGGATCTCGACGAATGATTTGGCTACGTTTTGGAGGACGCTTGGTGATGGTGCTCATTTGAGTTTGTTGTTGCTTCACAAATTCGGGACCCATTGCACCATTATTTACACAGGGTGGTTGCTTCTACATTCACGGGACGACATTCGGGAAAGATAAATGTAATAATCTTGATTTGATGTGTTTGATGTCCATGATTGGAGGTACGAATGTGAATCTGGCTACATTGTTGTTAAGTTCATTTGATAAGGGTGGTCGGAGAGCGAGTGCGGCCACGACTCAGTTGGCGTTGGGGCCTATGATTACGAGGATTGCTTAGTCTTTGGGTGTATTTGGACGTTATCCGGAGGAGTATTTTACAGAGGGACCAGATACTAATGTTGTGACACTTGACGATGCCCAAAAAGCGGGCATTATGACTTATGGTGATCCGCCGCGGATGGCGGATGCGAGAGCAGAGGGTAGTTCGAGGGGGCACCGTGTGGAGAGGCCACCTGCCCAGCCACGTTGGCGACGACAGCCGAGTCCACCACCGACACAGTATCCGCAGCCCATGACCTTAGACTACATGTTTGAGCAGCAATTGCAGATGCGGGATGAATTGCATGGGTATCGAGACGAGTTCAGAGAGTACAGAGATGAGTCGCGGGGTTACTTTAGGATCATGTTTGATCATTGGCATATTCCATTTCCAGGTATTTTGCAGCCGCCGCCGCCGCCTACTACTGATGGCTTTGACATGGGTGGTTCTAGGTCTGGTGTTGGACTTGTGTATGGAGGAGGATATGGTGGATCTGGTGGGTATGGAGCTGGTGTTGGAGGATCTGGGTATGGCAGTTATGGACAATATGGGTCGAGTGATTTTTATTATGCAGGTGCTGGAGGATCAGGAGTTGGTGGAGATAGTGATGATAATGACCAGAAGGATTCTGACGAGGAGTAGGAGTTGATGGAAGCAGTTGTCCCGATCAATGTTTTGGGTTTTATTTTATTATGTTTTCATTATCTTATGGGTTGTACTGATATTATTATTATTTTGCTTATGGGAGGTTTGGTTGCGACAATTGATGGGATTTCTTCTTGTGGGTGGTTGCTTGTGTATATTTTGTAGTTGAACTTTGTGGGTGTAGTTCACTATAAACCCTCACGAGACCATACTCATCCACCCGGGCTACCGGGGGGTTTAAAGGTCTTGTTGCATACGCTAAATGCAATCATGATTCCTACGAAAGTGAGTTAGGTCTTTTAACATTTTTACTCATTTAACAAATTTGGTTATGAAATTTATTAATCTCGGTCGATAATTTAAAATTAATGGTTTTGCAAACGATTTAAAAGACCAATATTTTTAACATTTGTGAGAAGTTTGCTTCTATATGTTTGAGAGTTTGCATATTTTATTTTGAGAGTTAAGGAGGTAAGGTTCACCGAGAGCATCACCGAAGGCACGAGAGTTGCACATGAGAGTTTTATTTTCTATCAGGTGATTTCGTTTTCATAACTTTATTTGTTTTATTAGTTTTGTGTTAAAAGTGTAATTGTATAAATGTATAATAAATATCCACCATCACATTAGGCCCGGTTTTTTAAAATTGTCAAAATTAATTTTAACCCTGTCCCTGTTTTATGTCTTAAATTTTAAACATTGAGGACAATGTTTGCCTCAAGTGTGGGGATGGGGGAGAAATTAGAAATCTAAAAGTTTTAATGTTCCTTGAATTAAGATTTTTGCACAATAATGGAAAATGATAGAAAAATCGGGGATTATTTTTCAAAATTATTATATAATATGAGATAAATAAAACGGGAACGCACTTAACTTGAGATGTGCCGGTAGGCTTAGCTTTGAGAATGAAAGGATAATTTGGTTGTAGACTTAATTGAACTTTAAATGCTTGATTTTTAGTGGGAAACGCCTTCTGGTTTTTGTTTGTTTAACTAAGCCTGTGTAAGGACTGGAATGAAAGATTAGGCCATACTCAAGCCTTACTATTAGATTTGATCACCAAAAATATATTTTAATATGAATAGTCTTTAGTACAATGGTTGGATAGGCTTAACGTTAGAGTATGCTAGACGCCTTGTGATATAAACATAAATGAAAATACTGCTAGTTAAGTGGTTAACACTTCATAGGCGTATGGTTTTATGGCCTTAAATCCTGTATTGATGGGATGCTCCGGGGTTCGGAAACCATGGGTCGGTATGCGGTTTATCATCTGGTATGCGTAAATCCTAAGTAGATTTATTCATATTAAAAAAGCTTAAAAAGAGCAAACCCGCAATTTATCTGCCAATTCATAAGTCAATAAACATGATCACAAAAAGTGCTTTCAAAGTACAAATTCACTACTGACTTGATCATCCACGTTGTTAGTCATATGCGGTCCCCGTGCTCGCGTCTCATTACCATTAAGAAACGGACTACACGGGACACGTCATATGTAAGCCCTACAGATGAATTCGTGCCTACTCACGTATGGTGATGGACTTCGGGTATTGCTTGATAACGGGGGTATGTCATGTAGTGGGGGCTATTTACTAGTTGGTTACCTAATTGCACCTTAATCATATCTAATGGCCATTTTGGTAGACTTTAATACTTAAGTTTGGATTTTGGTTCGATAAAAATATCCAAGATTGTCTTAGCTATTACATATGGGCTTAAAAGTTGTACACATGTGCAAAATTTTGATTGTCTAATCTTAAGGTTTAAGTCAAGTTGGGGTGGTCTGGTTCGGTAAAACTATAATGAAGCATGGTAAGGCGGCTTCAGGGCTTTGAGGTGTGGGTTCCATTTTAATCATATGAACTAATAAATCTGTCGCACCTTATTTTTCCCGGTAAGTATTAAGGCATGGGTTTAAGTGGACAACAATATCGGCAATCGCAGTTTTTGTGTTCTTTGTGCTTAAATAAGATAATTTATGAAATATTTTGAGAATGATTTCTGATTCTGATTCCATTGCAAAATCTTTTTCGGGACGAAAAAGGATAAGTGTGGGGATGTGATGGTTGGGTAAAAGTTAGTTATTATTATATCTTAATTAGTTATATTTAGTTGAATAATCGAATGAACATTGGTACTTCAAGCATTGTTTACGTGCTTTCAGGATATTGGAAGCTATGGAGCTTAACGAGGATATTTACGGGCTTGGAACGAAGATCGAGAAGTGAAAGATTGGAAGTGCACGCATCATGAGGCATTCAAGAAAAGAAAAAATGAAAATTTGATATTTTACATCTTCGCGATACGCGAAGATGCAAAGAAGGGCAACTTCGCGATACCCGAAGTTGCAGGAACTCGGCCGCGACTATTTTGTCCTTCGCGATACGCGAAGAAGCACCCTTTTACAGCTTCACGATACGCGAAAATGCTTAAGTCGGCCAAAAATTTAGGTTTTGCCTTATATAAACCCCTTAACCTCCCCATTCGGCTAAAAACGATTTCCAGAGCAAAAGAGGCTGTGTTAGACGATCTTCCATCATTCCAAGGCTTCTGGTTCATCTCGGGTTTGCATGCTCATCAAAGATAAGTGTTTTGACATTATGATTATGTTCGGCTAAGTCTTTTATTCATTCTAGGCTAGGGTTGTGTGTAATTCCTCTTGAGACCAAATTTGCTATGCTTAAAGTTATGAACTTGATTTGAGTTATTGCTTTTATCTTGTTTAATTGATTGCTTGATTGTTTAAACAATTTATATTTGCGATTATTGATTAGTGCATTACTTGTTTGGTTTTGTTCATCAACACTTAGGGTTCGGCTCTTGTGTCATTGAACTTATAATCATCGGTTCATGCTACTTAATTAGTTGTTATAAAACATAAATTGGTAATTGTGTAGATCGAGTTCAATTGTGTCAACAATTCGGTTAGGGTATCGTTTGTCATCACAATCAAACTCTAGGTCTAGTAATTACTGCGCAATCAAGACAAGTAAATCTGTGATTAAGTTGAATGTCACATTACCCGAACCTAGAATGAATAATTTTAATTAATATTGTTTACAAATTTTTTTAAGTAATAATTAGTTTTAATTAAATCTTTTTCTAAAAACCGCTTGCAATCGTCTGTCCGTCTTAATTAATTAATCTTTTTCTCAATGCCATTTGTGTTTTCTTGTTTGCCACTTTTCAACTCATATAAGGTTAATATTAATGATTTATTGTTACTTATAACTCAATAATATATATGTAAGGAGAATATGCTTATGTACTATTTCATAATAAAAATAAAACCCATGCACTTATTTCCTTCTAGAGAAATAGTGCATTCTTCAAAGATTCATCTTCAAGGGCCGATTTATTCTTACAATTATTTATAAAGATTTCTATTTTACGTGAGCTTGTTAAGGTCTATCAAGTGGAACATAATTATTTTATAGTTAATGAAGAAGTTATAATATTTTACAACAAATGTATGGAATTATATCTTGAGTTTCATTCAATATTCTATATAAAGTTAATCTTCATGAGGAGTTTAATTATGGATTCTTCTCTATTTGTAATCCAATAACCAACTCAATGGGTTCCGTTAAGCTAGCTATATGCTGTGTATTATCGACAATTTCTACATAAGGCGGTAAGATGATATCTTGAGCACTTACATATCCAGGGCCCCTGACACAAATAGACGCCTCACGAGTTCCATAGAGATTATTTCTCAATACAATTTCTTTCAAATTCATTAAAATTTCATATACTGATTCTTGAATACCCATTATGATAGAATATTCGTGTGAGATTTTCTCAGATTTTACGCTTGTGATACATGTTCCTTTGATTTCTCCAAGCAAAGCTCTTCGCTGTAACATCCGTAAATTCTTAGACCCGAACGGACCGTTATAAATTTTATTTATTTATTTCTTTTTTATGCATGTGAACGATAATTTGAGAGTTTGACAAAGATGACCATTTTGTCTTCCATTTTGTCTTCCACCTTTCTGTTTAAGTTTCCTCCAAAGGGTCTTTCTCCTTATTATTTTATTATTATGTTCATCAAACCTATAATTCATTTCTTTTAATTTAAAAAAAAACTAAATATAATAATAATGAGTGTTATGAATGTAATATACAAGTTGAAAACCCAAACATAATAGATACCACAATGATATGTTAAATTTGGACGCACTAATATATGGTAAAATTGATTAAAATGTTAGTAACTTATAACCGAATGTTTTTATGTTTAATAAATGTGTGATTACAATAACATTAGTAATAAGTTTTTTTTTTTTTTTTTTTTTTTTGAAAATTGACTTTCATTAAAAAAAGACACAACCAACGACTATCACCAAGACGGAGAAAGACGCTGAAATCCAAAAACCAAAACCAACAATCACGTTACATCAAATAAACACCAACTTTTCCAATCCACCACCCCTATCTTAGATCTATTTTTGTACCAAAGAAAACCCAAAGATTTTATATCCGCAACCATTTCTGTCACGTTAGTGCTCTTGCCCGAAAAAATCTTTTCATTCCTAGCCCGCCAAATCCTCCAACAAGTAATGATGACAATTCCATGAATAATCAACCTTTTATTCCCCGTCGCACCACAAACCTTATGCACTTCCACCAAATCATTGACATGAAAAACAAATAGTCTAGGGATGTTGCACCATGAACCAATCGCATTCCAAACGGCCATAGAAATGGAACACCCGGTTAACAAGTGCTCGAGCGATTCCTCATTACTCTCACATAAAGCGCAACTATGATCATCACAATACAAATGACGTCTAGCTAAAGCCTGCTTGGTTGGAAGGCTATCCAGAACGGCCCTCCACATAAAAATATTACATTTTTTCGGGACCCAATCGCTCCATTGGAAACTGGAACTCCCAGCGTCCACAACGGACTGCACCATCCATCTTTTAATCGCCGAAACCTCAAACTCTTTGCAGCTACCAACCGCCCAAGACCATGAATCTTCACGGTCAACCATCACCACCCCTTGAAGGAGATCTTCCAACTCCTGCTTCTCGCTCACCTCCTGATGGGAGCAAGGAGCTCTAAGCCAATCCCACAGAATGCGACGAGAAGATCCAGTGACCACCAACCGATCAGCTAACAAGACATTTTTATGTTTTTCTACCGCATATAAGGACGGATACTTGTCCATAACCGGCGCCGAACCCAACCACAAATCCGTCCAAAACCTAACTTGGCGACCATTCCCGACTGTGGCCCGGATCACTCTATTAAAACCCACACCATCAACCTTAAATTTGTTCCAGAACATAACACAATTCTTCCAAACCCCGGGAACCCCATTATTAACCGGAGCAAGCCCCCAACAGCGCGAGGTCCCGTGAATAGACAACACTACTCTTCTCCACATCGCGTGCTGATCATTTAGAAATCTCCCAAGCCATTTAGTAATCAGCGCTTGATTATTAACCACTAAACGAGCGATACCTAAACCCCCTTCTTTTATAGGTTTGGTGACTACCTCCCAAGCCACCCAAGACATCTTCCTCACTTCATCCGAACCTCCCCATAAGAACCTTCTCATCAAAGCTTCTAAATCATTGGTAACCTTCTTGGGTGCCTTAAAAAGCGAAAAATAATAAGTGGGAAGACTATCCAGCACCGATTGAATAAGGGTTAACCGACCAGCAATAGATAACGAATTAACTTTCCATTTAGAAAGCCTCTTCTTGAACTTGGACACAACCGGTTCCCAATTAACCACCCTATTCATGTTAGCTCCAACCATAATCCCAAGATAAGTAAACGGGATTCTACCCGGCTTACAACCCATGAAACCGGCTTGGATATCGATCTCACCATCTTCTACACCTACTCCAAATAACACTGATTTATGGAGATTAATCTTTAGCCCCGAACACAAGTAAAATATGCGAAGAATACGTTTCAAGTTATCAAAATTAAAAGAAGACCACTCTCCCATAATCATAGCATCATCCGCATAAAAAAGATGGGATAAAGTAGGACCTTCGTTAGGAAGAGTAATACCATGAAACGCACCTATATCACAGGCTTGTTTCAACATACCTGAAAAAGCCTCCATCATAATAATAAAAAGAAAAGGCGATAGCGGGTCACCTTGACGAATGCCTTTATGACATCCAAATTCGAAAGTAGGAGATCCATTAACAAGAACAGACGATCTGCTCGCCAACAAGATACCACTAATCCAATCGCACCAGACCGAAGGAAAACCCATCTGAGAAAGAACCGACAACAAGAACTCCCAATTCACATTATCAAAGGCTTTATCGAAGTCAATCTTGAACATAAAAATTCTTCTTTCCCTCTTTTTAGCCCAAGCAATAACCTCACTAGCCACCAAAGGGCCATCAAGAATATATCTCCCGGATAAGAAAGCCGACTGATGCTCTGAGACAATCTTATTCATAACCGTTTTGAGTCGATTCACTAACACCTTCGACACAGTCTTTAAGATACAACCAATGAGACTTATCGGTCTAAAATCCCCCAAAGAAGACGGATTGTTTACCTTAGGAATTAAGGTGATAAAAGACGAACCAACCCCCGAGCAAAAACTTTTAACCTTATGAAAATGATCAAGAATATCCACAAAATCCTTCTCGAACAACTCCCAAAAAAACCGAATGAACCTAAAATTAAAACCATCCGGCCCAGGAGCTTTGTCACCACCGCAATCAAAAACCGCCTTCTTGATCTCATGCACGGAAAAATCACTGATCAAAAAATCCGCCTCCACCGAAGACAAGACCGAAAACCCATATCCAATCAACCGAGGCCGGAGTGTAATAGATTCTTTAAACTTACTAGCAAAGAATCGCAAAACTTCCTTTTTAATGAGAACCGGGTTTGTTTCCCACGCCCCATTCACTTCCAAACCCGGAAAATAATTTGAAACTTTACGTTTATTAATAAAACCGTGAAAAAATCGAGAATTTTCGTCTCCATGAATCGCCCAATTACAACGAGCCTTTTGCTTCAAAAACCGTGAAAACATTAGTAATAAGTAAACGTAATTTTTGTACCAAATAAATGTATGTATCAACATGTATATTGAAGAATCTGAGAACACTTAAAAGTCACAAGTGTAAATGTGCTCTCAACCTTTCAACCGACAAGAAATATAATTATATTAAATAAATAAATAGAAATAAAATCTATTAAATGAAAGAAATAAAGTAAAAAGAAAATTGATTGTGCAGCTATAATCCAGCCAATTACTTCCAAATTTACGATCGTAAACAACGCGCAAATTCCTTGCTGAATTGCGGGATTTCGGATCAGTTTTAAAATACCATCACTCGATCATAACAACCGTTAACATTCAACCAATTCTCTCGCAAACTGTTCCTCCTCTCATGCTAAACCCCTGTTCCTCTTCTAGACAACCGGAGAAACCTAGTGCCGCCATCGTCAAACTCCCGCTGCTCGTTTATGCAACAGATATCATCTTATCCTCACTGAATCCTGCACTCATGACGTTCGGATTGAATACTCTGACCCGTTCCGCTGACCAACGCAGCCCACTTGTTTCATCGTCGACTTGCCACTAGCGAAAACTGCAGTGGATTGCTATTGTTTTCGACATAAGGTACCGTGTTATGTATCTTGTTATCTTCCGCTTACGTTTACGAAGTCATGTTGCACCAAAGTGGAATAACTAGTCGATGAAACTATTATTTTTCATTTGTGGCAAAGAATGCAATTTATCAATTTGAAAATTTGAAGCTTACGGAATATTTCAAGAACCATTTATCACTTTCATGCACACACACAATCTGCTATATTAACCCCAAACTCAATTATGGATTTTTGAAGTAATGCATTTATTCCTTTAGCCAACTAACTATAACAGTATAGAACAAATTATTCTTAATATATTAAAATACCTTTGTGGAAATAATATAATTGTATTTATGTAATCCCACGTTTAATCATCATCATGTAGTTCCCAAATTGATTTTTGTTTCAAAAGAAATATTTTAATAGAATGAAATAAGCATGTATGTCTTGTAACTATAATAAAAGAAATTTAAACAAACATCACCATTTTCACAAAACATAATAATCGATCTTACATAATGCATGTATTTATATAGGCTATTGCAAACAGTAGGAAAGTTAATAGCATCGTTGATATTATTGCTTTAAGGATAACCCGTCGTGATTCTATGTCCCGTTTATTCGACTTGTTCAACTAGCATCCTTATTTTCGAGGTAAGTAATTCACATCCCCTTTTTTCTGCTTTACATTTTGGGGGCGTTATGCGTTCACAATTCAAATACTTTATTTCACACTAAAATTCCATTATGTGCGTTATATAATATTGCTCAATTAGTTATACGTGCAAATGTGACTAGGTGTTTATTTTATGTTTTGGTGGTTAGTATCTCATCCTCATCCTCATTAGTTTGATCGTACGCCGTCGGAGTAGCTCGTTATCTATGTGATTCGAGTGAAAAGACAATTTTTATATTTATTGTTATGCTAGTTGTAGTAGTTCATATATATCGTAAGGAATTGTCATTTTAATATTATATATATTCAAAACCGTGATTACTTACTCAACTTTATGTTGACAAACTATGTATTTTCACGCATGACGCATGTAGCTTTTTGGGATGAAGTAACAAGAGATTAAAAAGTAGATTGGACCTTAGGATTCATGATGAATAATGATGAACTTTATTTCTATTATTTTTAGTTGTAATGTTTATTTATTTTGAGAAAATGTTGTGCTTTGTGTACTTGATATATGAAATGAATAATTTAGATATTGACACGTGTATTATACTTTAGTGTCTTTTGAGCTATGATACAATTATGTCGCGCCCCAACATATTCTGCCTTAGGTCGGGGTGTGACATTCGCATCGCAATGTACAATCATTATTTGGTTGTTGATGTTATATGCGTTTTTAATTACATTAATGTCATTGATGCCCTTTGATATGACTTCTAAGCATTACAAAGGCCCTAGCATTGTTTCCAAAACTTAATACCAATCTAATTTGAAGTCCTAACTAGGTAACAATACTTGCTGTATTATGGCGACGCATTCAGAGGTGGATCCAGAAATTTTTGTTAAGATGGACATAACATTGATCTCGTAAAAGAAATGGGTTGGGTCAAAGAAAATAAGGTCGTCCAACAATTCTAAATGCACAAATCAGAATGAACTTTTAAAAACATGAGAAAATAAATTATTCTTTTTACATCACCCTTAGAAAAGGTACTGACCAATAAAGAGTCTACCCACACCCCTTTAGTTCGCTCTGTAGTTTTACCATGAATAACAAACTTGGTAAACGACTCTAATTATAGTTATAATATTTAATTCAAATACATATAAAGTTGTTTATTTTTTTAAAAGGCATTATTAATTTTGGTAGTATACCTCAACAATAATTTATATTTTTATGTTTACGTTAGAATCAAATAAGTTTAATACACATCACCATTGAAAGATAAAATATACATTTTTAATAAATATTTAAACTCAATGACAATTCTAAGTGTTTTCAATGCGATTTGACTTGTTACTGTTTGTCACCCGTAGCTTAAATAAATGAAAATAATAATTAGAAAAAGAGTACTTTTAATACACACGATGTGCTTGTCTTCTCCATTCTCTCTTCTCATACTTCTTCAGTTGCCGACGACCCCTACCGGAAAATATTTGATCATATATCATACGCTTCATTAACTCTAAGGGTATTAATGCGGTAATCGACAGTGGGCACGGACTGATTGTTGACTCATCATATATACAAACGAGTACCTACAAATACGGCATTCTAGCACGCGGACGGTGGGCACTTGCCCAACTTACTTATGCCTTAGATCCGCCCCTGGACGCATCGACGTGGACTTGATCTGTATCGGTTAGGTTCATAATGATAACGACAATAAACCCCGAAAAGTAAACGCCTAAATTAGTATTGTCACTGGTAAAGATAATGATAAAAAAAAACAATTTAAAACAACGTGTAGCGGTTGGTAAAGCACATAGAGTTGATGTGAATTCTACCAATATATATCAAGTTATAACATATAAACTAACATAAAAAAAAATTGTCAACACTCAAATACTACAAATTAACATATTTAAAAGAAAACAAAATCCGAGAGTTGTTGTGTTGAACCGACATGAATTCGATTTGTATCGACGGTGAAAAGGAAACAAAACTTGCGCGCAGCGAAGGATATCAAAAAGAAAAAAGACCATGTGCATTGCGCAGGCAAACCAACGCGAATTCGGTCAGTATTCACCAACACCAAATCGTAAAAGCAAAAAAATAACATATTAAAAAGAATTAACTAACCACCACACATGTTGGCAAGTGACTCAATCAACGTTTGCGACAAGAACCATGTCTTTTAATACAAAGGGTAATGTAACGTAATTAAATTTACCTTTTTTCTTTTTAGATGCTTGAACTATTCCTTATAACTTTACGGCATATTTGTTCCATATTCTGAATGTAATATTATTGGGACGTGTTTGAGAATCCCTTAAAATTTTAAGGCATAGGGTGAGTAAAAAAAATATCTCTAAAATCACGTTCATTATTTCATTAGAGTAAATGTTATAAACTGTGATTAGTGACCAAGTAGAAATGTCCAAAGAAAGTTGGTGGTGTAGAGACAGGATGTAATATGGGTGAGCAACCCGAATTAGAGATGTACAAAGATTATTATGAATAATATCAAATCAGGATAAAAATCTTATGATTTTTTGGGTTATTTATTTTTACCATAGGAAAAACCGAAAAAGTAGATTTTGAAGGAGGGGATGATTATATGGTCAATAATACTATCTGTTCTGACCATAAAGAATACTATCTGTTCTATCTCAAATGTGACGAGGATGAAGTTGTGGATGATGGTGACAACCACAGTGACTATGAGGCATTGTTTTATCGTTATAAAATGAAAGAAAAAGATAGGTTAATTGTGAAGGTGGGAGGCCGATCAAGAAGATTCATCGGAAAAAGGTGAGTGTTGGAAATAAAGGGATCGACCACAACTAGGGTAGGGGTTGGCCGGTCTTGTATATCGATACAAATAAAATTAACCTACTAAACATACAAATAAGCTAGATTGCATTGTATTGAAATCGTAGAAAAATTATACTAAAACGTGTTTTCATTATCCTTCGATTAGAATAGTGTGTGATAACCTAAATTGTTCTTTACACGTACCACTTCTCATATTTTTGATATACCTATCTAAACAGGTATGTGGTGGGATCTGATACAAATAAAAGTAACCTACTAAACATACAAATAACTTACGTAATTATAGTTTTGAACTAGAGTAATTACGCTATAAAAATAAAATATTGTAATAATAATTACTTTAGTTCAAAAGTTATAGAGTAAAATTAATTACACTAGTGTTAACATAATTACTCTAATTATTTATAAATTCATCATGATAAAAGTCATTTGTATTTGATCTATACACAAATATGTATACATTTACATATGTTGTGTTATATACAATAGGACATGTAGACGCTATAGTACCCATGGGCTCTTTTTGGAATTTCACCACCAGCAATTCATTATGCAACACGTTGCTTTCCTCTTCTTATAACTCGCCACGAGTTCCAGCACTCAGATGCTAGGCTCGCATGGGCTACTCGGACAAAGGGTGACGAGCTGGCTCAAACAGAGCAAGCTCGGGGGAGGTGATTTCGACGCCCCCACGGGCCGCGGCCCTAAAGATAAAGTAGGAAGAGTTGTAAGACAATAGAAATTAATATAATATAGGACATGCAAAGTTCATGGGAAATAAACTGTCTTTCACGTAACCTCCCTGTATATTAACATCAATGAATCAAATAAAGCACTGTAAACTTAATTCATTTTAACCATGGGGCTCTTTCTTCTCCTACTCATGACCCCGCTATACTTATTTCTCGTCATACCTTCTATAGTTCTCGCCTTCATGACGCTGATCGTTCCTTTTACTATTCCTTTTACTGTTCCAGTTATGCTTCTTCTCCTTGGCGCTTGCGCACTCTTGATTGCTATTTTTTACGTTATATAAGATTAATATTAATATATATGTTATATATTTTATAAAATAAAGAGTACCCAAGTAATTTTTTAACTTGAAAAGAAAGAGAAGCTCTTGTCATCACGTAGAGGAAGTTTACGCATCAAGATTCAAGATTCGTCTCCATGGGCATATGTATGATTACACTTATGTGTAATGACTATTACTTTATGTATGGTTGTTAAGGATAAGTGGAAAGTAATTTTTATGTATGGTTAACCGTGATGAGTTTCATAATTTTAATCCTCCTCGAGGAGTTTAATTGTTCACAGTCAATGCTTGGTTTCACATTTTTTTACAACAAATTTAATTAACATCTAAAATCCGTTTTGCCTTGCACTTGCAAGGATTTGAACCGACTACCACAATTGTGAGGAACGGGCAAATGTCATACCACTGGACTAATAGATCATGGATTGTTGGCGTTAAATATTTTAGATGTTTCTTTTACACGCAACGAAAAAATGTCCTCTTAGTTTTTATGATATTAAATTTGTAAGGAGTGTTTCCAATTTTATGATGAACATGTTCCTAAAAATAAAACTTGTAAAACACTACTTGCATCGAGATGTATATCCATTTAGAAAGGTCGTTGTGGTTTGTTAAAGGATTAGAACTTTTGTTAAAGGTACAAACGGCAATGCCAGATCACCATTAAAGGACCAGCAGTGCTGCAATACAAGTTCAAGTATTTTTTATAGTCTCTTTAGAGCAATTAGAATATGGATAGCATCGTAGCTCATCACATCCAAGCAGGTTGGGGTTGGCGGAGAATAACTACAAGGGTATTATGTGACAGGAGATTTCGAGCTAGCTACGTTGAAAGGGTACTTTAAAAGGTTGCAGTTCGACCGGCTATGCTATACAAAATAAAATGTTGTACCATCAAGAATATATATGTAGCAGCCCAACTACCACTCGCACCATAATATTGATTATTGTCTGATTTGGCTGGGACGTATCACCATCGCCTCACGTATTTGGTTTTGGTTGCCCGGCTGAAGACTTCTCAGGAGGTCACCCAACCTAATATTACTTCTATCGGAGCACGCTTAACTGTGGAGTTTTTCTATCATACACTACCATTAAGCGCCCAAAACGCGCGTTATGACGGGCAAGATATCCACTTCCTTATAAAGAAGGCTTCGTTCTTCTCCCCAACCGATGTGGGATGTCACAATACAAACGCGTAAGCTAGAATTAGCAAAGATAAGGATGTTTAGGCGAATGTATGGGCAACAAGGTTGGACCAAAAAAAATCAAGTTTTTTTTTTCTTTCTTTTTTTTTTTTGGAAAAGACTGTGGGCAACAAATATATTAGATAAAATAAGGGATGAAAGACTGATATCATTTGGGCGTGTGCTTGATGGAGCTGTGGAAACATGGATGAGTAGAGGAAGACACAAATGGTAAAATTGAAAAAAACTGAAATCAACCAAGCCCATTTTAAAAATCGAAACCATGCCATTTTCAATAACTCAAAAACAAAATTTTCAATTTTTTGTTCGGCTTAACCCCAAAACCAACCCATTTCAACCCATGCCTACCCCTACCAATGATTTTACAAAGATACTCGGTGTCTCTCTTGTTATTTGATCATATAACTAGGCTATAAACCAGTGTATTACATAAATTAAATAAGATATTAAAATATTAATAATAAAGATTTAGAAATTAAAAAAGAGAAATGAAAAACAAACTTATTTACGTAGAGGTCTTTGATTCATAAAATGTATTGGAATGAAATGAGATGTTTTAAAGGAATGAGAATATATACAAATTGATATTGATTCCATCAAAAACTTGTAACGTGTTTTGTTGCAAGTATGGCCGAGTGAATTGGAATGTAGAAGACAAAATGGTAGAAATGCCAATGTTTTAAAAACCGGTATTTTATTCATACCGGATTCGACTAAAAAATGGTACAACCGATTGAACCGGGTGATACCGGGAGGTTCAACCGGGTTGTATAGTTTGCCTTATAATTTCATATTAATGCTAACTTTAGCTAAAAAAAAATACATGATGCTATACAAAATATCATTCAAAAGTTAATCCATATTCAAAACACAATACCAAAGCACTTGATTTTTATACAAAGCACTTGATTTTCTTCCTTCATAATCCTAATCAAAATACTGATGGCTTTATAAATAGCCTTACATTGACCCATGGAAATAATAAACTAACTGACCCACTAACCTACTTAATATGACCCACTACTAGAATGTGAAATACTTAAAAACGAACAACTACTAATGCATGTGATGATGTGAACGTGGAGCACGATTGGAACGATATAAAAGACACATAATTGATTCAATAGCAGATTAGAAACCAACCTTGAGATTGAAGCTTCAATAGCAATTCTTAATTCTTATATATAATCGATTCTGCCACTTGCTTGTTCAATCCTTCTTGTATAATCAGTTAGGGTAAAGGGAAACAATGGTGAGTGAAACACCGTTCTATAAATATTATGCTAGGTTAATGGTAATTGTAAAAAAAAAAAATTGGGCTTGAAGCATAAAAATATGGTGGCTTTAAACCGGTTTAACGGTTTGAACCGGTTTTTTATAAAAACCGGCCGGTTTGATGTTCCCTAAAACCGCTCGAATAAACCGGGTACTAAATACCGGGTTGGTGACCGAAATCCAGTTCAACCGGTTGAACCGGCCGGTTCAAACCGGTTTTTAAAACAAGGAGAAATGCACTTTATTTAACGACATTCTCTCCCATCTTCTTAAAAACCACTATCTTTTTTTTTTACACTTTTCGTTGAAACGATCTTCTAATCGGCCCTAGATTGTCTTCATGACCACGCTCTTGAATTTTCAACACCCATCCTATTTTTATCACCACGACCATAGCTGAATCATTAGTAATATCAAATATGTTAGCCTTTTACAATGGTTTATCCCCACAAAATGAAGCTAAATTAAAGATGAGGATTGTTACAATTTTCATTAAACACCGAAACCCCTTTTTCCATTACGCGTGGAACCCCATTTCATTTGAATTAGCAGATGGGAGAGGATGTCTCGTGTTCTTATGTTTTCGACTTCTAGTTGATAATTACAATCATTTTGACTACAATTTGAGGATTGTTACAATGAATGGGGGGTTTTTGGTAAATCCCACAACATTCCATTGAATGGTCTGTGATTCCACCCATGTAGTGTAGTTCCGTAAAATTCCTTAGCTTGGTGGAATCTTTTTCCAATTCAAATTCAAATTCTATCGCATGTTAGCCAAACACATTTTGAATGTAATTAAATCCCATTCCAATTCCTAAGAATTGTATGAACTGTGGCACCTTAGGAAAGAAAAAAAAAGTAGGAAAAGTAAATGAAAACTTACAGAATTATAACAAGTAGTACTTTCATTTACATATTTATCATATATAGATTTATCTTCTAATACTGCAATTTACGGGGCCGGCTCGAGGGGTGTGCGAGCTGGACCGTGGACCGAGGCACATAATTTTCGGGGGCACTCCGGCCGACCAAACACTTTATTAGGCGTATTTGACACCGTAACTATTTTTTAAGGTAGGATACTCCGTTAATGAGTATAAAAGTAAAGACATAACTGATAAGAGAAGAAATGGCTAAGAAAGTTTTCATTTTGATTTTTCTGATCACAGGCAAATGGAAACGGGGACTAAATGAAGAAGAAGACGAGTTAAATAATTACTAATATTTAATTCATTTAACTTTCCATACTTGTCTGTAAAGTAATGACCAATAATTATTTTAAATTACTTTTTACCTTTATTTTACTAATTAAATTGATTCTGACTTTTAAGTTAAAATATGTAAGATTTTCTAGATTATATTTAATCGTTTTATTTATAAATTATAGAATCATGTATATTTTTATTTTTTTATTAGAGAAAATAACGATTGTATGATCGTTCTCGTGTTATACAACGTTGATTGGAAAAAAGAAAATAACTTTTACGTATTATTAGTTCATTATATAAAATTTCTATATTGAATCCTAGTTAAAATAATTTTAGTACCGTCACAATATGTATGTATGTATGTACATTATATATATATATATATATATATATATATATATATATATGAGGGATATTTTGAGAACTATGCTTAGTTTTAAGAACTTAAGAACTCAATTTTTGGCCACACAGTTAATTAAATAGATTGGAATATGTGGTTGAGATTAAATCTGACCAAAAAGTCAAAGTAAGAGTGAAAATAAAGATTTAAGTGATTACACTAACTTTTACGTCCGTTACACATGTGTAAAAAGTCGACTCGTTGCGTAAAAAATTCTGTAATTTTTTTTACATATATGTAACCTACATATATTACGCATGTATAAAAAAATCGACAAAAAAATCGTTACACTGAGTTATTTCGAGTTCTTAAAACTCAAAGGGGTTCTCATTTGAAATCTCCCATATATATATATATATATATATATATATATATATATATATATATATATATATATATATATATATATTCCGGTAGAAGATCCCGAGTCAAACGACGCCGTCAATTGATCAATTCGATCGTTAACTTTAATGCTTAAAACTCTTCGAAAAAATATATTCGCTGGAAAACTTACGCGGAAAAGCCGAGGGGAGGAGCATGACTACAAAATCAAGTTTTAAGGAATGACAAAAATAGCTCATGCTCTTTTATATTGTTATAATATTAATCGTCGTTTACAAAAATTAGCTTATATATTTTATTGTTTGTTAAGGTTTACCGGCCTTATTATTTCGGCTCAACTGAGGTATTTAAATCCTCGAATATGGCCCTGGCAATTTAGATGACCTGTTCAACAAATTTATCAAACGAAACTAAGAAAACAAAATTTTGAAGGTACAACTATTACGAATAACTGGGATAGAGCTCGTGTGATACACGGGTGGTTAAAAACAACAAAAAAGTTAAATTTTGTAATATACATGATAACATATGTTATAGATTCATATGATATTAATAATGATAAACAAAATTTTACAATTCATAAATCTCTAAAAGTTTCTTTGGATACAACATTGAATGTTAACTTAATTGTTTAATAATTTTCTAGTATTAATTAGAAGTGAATTAACAATATATCATTTATAAGTCAAGAAAACCAACACAATAACTACTTAAGTAGTTATTGTTAAGTAGTTATTGTGTTGGTAAGCATCTTTAGTTTGAAACATGAGGTTTTGGGTTCGAGACTTGTATCACACAATAATTTATTTTTCAAAATTTTGCAAAGTGTTATCTTCATATGAAGATGGATGTATTTGAAGAGAAACCGGGTCATGGGTTATAACATAACTAAACGGGTCCATGCTCCATATTGTGTTTAGAAGAAAATGATAAAATAGGAAACTGCTCACATGGCATCTATGTCGCATCCTATGTGAAAGCACTAGAATAATGTCATGTGAAAAAATCATGTTTTATTATATAGTTAGATTCTAAACCGCATCCTCATTGATTTTACGTATTGAAAACCTATATCAACACGCGTTTTAGTCTTCACATATACATGAACGAACAACCAACATTGAACACACAAATATGATAAATTAGAAAGCACTTGGAAACCCATTCAAACACATTTTTATTAAGTGGCATGCCAAAATCATGGGAAACAAACACTATCCTTTACGTATCCTCTCTATATATTAACTTCAATGCAATTAAGGAAACACTTGTAACTCATTAATTTCAAAACAATATCATGGGACTCTTACTCCTCCTACTCTTCACCCCACTCTTCACCTTCCTCGTGGTACCGCTTATGTTTCTTGCCGGCATAACTCTCTTGCTTCCTTTCCTTCTTCCTGTTACTCTTCCTATTCAACTCCTTCTCGCTATCATTATTGTTTTATTGGTTGTTAGTGTTGGGCTCATATTATAATGTTCAAATTAATGCATTATTGACTCAATAAAATAATATGTGTATATAAACATATAAACTATTCCATTATAAAAGAGTGGCCAATAAAAACACATGTATATACTTCATGGGCCTATGTATTGTCACACTTATGGATGATGACTATTGGGTCTAATAAATCCTTTAGTTATGCAATCAAATATTGGGTATCATTTCATATGCTATATAAAGTTAATCCCTCTTTGTGAAGTTTAAATATATCAATTTAATCTGGTTGATGTTCCTAAATATTTACAATTAATTCTTGGGCTGTTAATTGTTTTTAGATTAAGCAAATAAGATCTCGTCTGGTTGATATGAGATTATGATTCCTAGGTGACCCAGGGTTAGCGAGTCTTTGAATGAGGCGGGCAGTAGGCGTGACAAATTGCTCTTAATATTGAAGCTTTAACACATGATCCCACAATATTGTATATACATTTAACATTTGGGTAAGTATTTTAACTTTGTGATCAAGTTCCGAGTTTTTTAAATCTATTTCTATTTTTTCTTTTTTGCTGAAATATAAAGTCACACTACTGTGTACACTCGAGGAGATGAGCCTTTAACATATCATAATACATAGATAAACGTAAGCAGTTACTTCCTCTAAAATCATGAACGAATTTTATTGAATACATTGAGGTTTCTCGCTTTTCAAATGCTCCAAAGTACTATTGATATATATAGTCATTGAGTAGTTTTCTTATAATGATTATTCCTTGTAAAGGTTGCCGAGATTTGTAACAAATTTTTACCATATATATCCCCTTTTTAATCGGCTTGTTTACACCACAAATTAACATTCTCCCAAACTAATTTAACACATCTCATGTCCGCTACTAACACCTTACACCTTCCTCTTTCCAACCAGATTTTGATGAAATTTTGTCTAAAGCCTCTCTCCACCAAACTTAAATTACTTTTATACAAATCCATTTAGGTAGTTATGTAGACAATGATCCAAGCAGAACATTGATTTTCCTATATATATACAGGCTCTCAAGGACAAAACCAAACAGGAACTTAACTGAAGGATCACCTTTCGAACTCCAACTATCGGTACATTGTCTAGGACAACATTTTTCAAATCATCCCTGCAATGGTCAATTCCATGACGCCCCAGTAACATCTTATTAATTTTCCATTCTCAAAGAAAGACTGTCTCGCTATCCTTACTACCATTATTTTCTGTGACCCGACAATATTTATTTGATTATGACAAGAGCAGATTTGGAAAATCCTTCTTTAAAATTCTCCATAAATACCATCTATAACCAAGCATTTCAAAGAACTAAGAATATCGATATTAATAGAACGCAATTCTCCCGAAACTATGCTAGTGGTGTTTGATGATGAACAAGGCCAAACTTAAAATGAGCATAACTTGGGCTACGAATGGAGTAACGAGGCCTATAAGAAATCAACGGAAATGTCTTGACAAGACGGACCTTATGGTAAATGGCCTACTGCACCCAAAATTCTTCATATGTACTTCAGATTCCACCCGAGAAGACTTTCTCCTCAAGTTTTGCAACAATAAAAGCTTTCAGTAATTAGCTCTACGTGTATTCTAGTCGTCATCCATAATTAAAGTTATTATCTAAATTTTTAATCTCAGTTTCAATTTGCTATTTTGTAATTTTGAAATTTTGGCGTACCTGCCAAAATTTGATATCTCCTTTATATAGGGCCCTCTTGTAATGGCTTTTGCATTGAGAAGTTTGTAAACATCCATCTTCTTTGAGAACGAATTTCTCTTTTATATCTTGTCACTTTCGCTCGGCATCACCGTTCCTTACGCCCAAGAACATTATTCTCTCTTAATAAGCTTTTCCCACATCGTTTGGTTCTTTATGTCTTCAAAACCATTTTGTGAGTAGAGCAAAATTTGCCACTTCAATGCTCTCTATGCCTAGCCCACCTTGATCTTTTGGAGCACTTTCAATGCACTCATCCCAAACAATATTGCTTGGATGAACTGGCCCACCTCAAAGTAACCTATGACTAATGCATTCAAGTTTCTCAATCACAAGTTTATATAAAGAAAAGTAAAACAAGGAAGACTACGAAGCACCGCTTTTACTAACTTTAGGAGAGTGATTCTCCCACCTAAAGATGAAGAACATGCTCTACAATTTTACGAGCATACCGTTTTGACGTGATCCAAAGAACCAAGAAATTTTAAGAATTCGCATCACATAATTTATCTATGAGAGATTCATCATTATTATCATGCACCGAAACCTGAATCCACAGTTAGGCGGACCTACCTTTAGAGACGGGGCGGATGTCCATCTTAAATGTGCGCCGATGGTGCTTCAACATGCTGCATTAAAGATACAATTTTATGCCTGCTATTCCAATGGCTTATATTTATAAAAACCTATTATTTCTTACGAACGAGTATATATGTTCTGTATCATAAAATTCATTAAACTGATGAAATATGATCCAAGTTGTGCATACACGTGCTATTTAATTTGTTATCTTTTAATTTGAATAAATCTTTTGTTTTGATATAGCCAAGGTTGTTAGCTAAGTTATTGGTAACCGTTTATTAGTCCGTTGTATGAGCTCTATTTAAGGAGTCTCTTTCCTTTGATTAATCATAAGAAACTCTTTTATCCAATTCATTCATATTGTTATTCCATCAGCTTGGCATCAGAGCACCAGTCTGATTCAATCCCTAACCATCATAACCCTAGCCGTATCATTATTCAAAAACCCTAGCCTGTTCTTGCCTCCGAACCATGGTAGAACAAACCAGTACCCTTCTTACTGCTCCAGCACGTATTCCCGTGTTCAAAGGGGAAGGCTACGAATATTGGAGTGTTCGTATGAAGACGATTCTGAGATCAAGAGATTTATGGGACCTTGTTCATGATGGGTTTGATGCAGCCGAGAAAGATGCTGGAAAATTAAAGAACTCTCAAAAGAGAGATGCTCATGCCATGGCCATCATTCAACAGGCCGTGCATGACCAACTCTTCTCTCGGATTGTTGCCGCTTCCACTGCTAAAGATACATGGGAGATATAAAGAATGGAATTTCAAGGCGATTCACAAGTGAAGGCTGTTAAGCTTCAAGGTTTGAGAAGGGAATTTGAAAATCTTACTATGAAGGAAAGTGACATTGTTGGAGATTACTTTGGAAGAGTCATGGCTCTTATTAGTCAGAAAAGAGCCTATGGAGAGGAGATCTCAGACCAAACTATTATGGAAAAGGTACTTCGTAGTCTTAGTTCCAAATTTGATTATGTTGTACCTTCCATAGAAGTTGGTCATGACCTTTCAAAGCTGACTCTGGTTAAACTAATGGGATGCCTGCAATCCCAAGAAGAAAGGATGAACATTCGATCTACCCCTGAAAAACAAAATTCAGGAGATGAGCAATCTCTTCAAGCTATGCAAGAAAATAACCGACCCTTTAAAAACTCATCATTTAGGTGCTGTTTGTTTTTGCAGACATAAACTGTCTGCAAGCTGATTTCATCTGTTTTCATGTCTGCAACTGAAGATGTGGTCTGAAGATCTGCAAGCTGAAAATATAAGACTGTTTGTTTTTATAAGCTGATACTGTCTGCATAAACTGAAAATATGTAACTGTCAAACTTATCTCACAAGATAGAAATCATTTATTCAAGTTACATAGAAAATATAATAATAAAACCAAGTTTAAAAACACAAATAGTGAAATAAACTCAAAGTACATTATTTTGCATTAATTCTTGTGCCATCTGATCTCGAAGTTGACTCATGAATTCACGGTCCGCTGCACTTCCATGTCGATCTACTTCTTCTTCACCACCATCTTGTGCATGTTCATCTCCATCTTGAAGGCGTACATTTGGGTGATCATATTCATCAAAAAGTTCATCACTTAAGCCCTCTTTCCGTATAAAATTGTGAAGCGCAAAACATGCAATCGTAACATTTCGTTGTGTAAGCAATGAGAATGGGGCCATTTTTTTTAATATTGGAAAACGTGCCTTTAATACCCCATAAGAACGTTCAATAACATTTCTAAGTTTTGCATGTGCGTGGTTGAATTTTTCTTTGTCGGTCAATGCACGATTTCGGCGAAAATCTCCAAGCCAATACCTCACATTTCGATATGGTGCCATAAATCCACGAATGTGTGCATACGCAGCATCACATAGATAATATTTATCTAAAATAGACAATACACGCATCATCTTAAAACTATGTATGTAATATAAATAATAAAGTTGAGATCGTAAATATATACCCGGAGGAGGAAGTGGAAATGGTGCATTAGCATTTGTTAAAGATTCAGACAATATTCTAGAATCATGTGCTACTCCTTCCCATCCGGCCACGAGAAAAGTAAATACCATGTTGAAGTCACATATGGCCAAAACATTTTGATAACACTCGCCTTTTCCTCTTCCTCTATACAAATGTTGTTTCTGAACAGGGACAATAGCATGTATCAAAGTTCCATCAAGTGCACCAATCGCTCCCTATATATAATTTAATTGTTAATAATATACATGGAAAGAAATCACAATAGAACTTGTATAATGTACCTTAAAAACTCGTCGTAATCTCTTATTACGCCCTGGAATATCTGGATTAGGATTAAAAGATGTTGGTACTATAACCTCTTTAGCAAACTGCTCTAATAAACAGCACAAAATAGCTCAAAAAACAACATAACAAACTTGCCTGAACAAAAGCAATCGAATAAATAAAAATCCAACAAACAAATATGAATCAACAGATGCTAGTTTCGTATTTGAACCTAAACCCGACCCCCCTTGTTTGATTTTGATGGTGTTGCGTGTGTGTTTAGGGTTTTTCAATTGTGCGCCACAAAACCACACTATACATATACATAGCCCTGATTATTTCTCAGTTTAGGGTTTTGTTTTTCAATCAACACCATGGGAGGGGCTGGTCGGAGGAGAAGAGGGAGGTACCTGGTCGGAGGAGAAGAGGGAGGTCACCGGAAAAATGATCGGAGGAGGAGGAGGAGGAGGAGCGCCGTCTGATGTTGTGTGCATATATGAGGGAGTAGGGTTTTGTGAAGATGTTATAAAAATGAGATCATGTCTTATTTTTGAAGAGGAAATAAGATGTGTTCAGATCTGTTTAAAAAAAAAACAAACAGTCTTCAAGGGTGACGTCTGCGCGCCTGCAGACATAAGCTCCCTTGAAGATGTTTGAAGAAAAAACAAACACCCCCTTAGAGGACGAGGGAGATTATCGTTCAGGGGTAGCGGCAGAGGGAGAAACCAAGACAGAAGTAAAGTCCCTCAATGTACTCATTGCAAGAATATTGGTCATGAAAGAAAGGATTGTTGGTATTTGGAAGATCAATCTGCAGCTAATATGGCTACTGATTCAGAAGATGCACTGGAAGATAGTGAGCAGCGACTGTTCATGGCTTGTATTGAAGATCAAATGTCTCTCATGGCTGATGATACAGGCAACTCCACTCCCTCACACTTATGGTTTCTTGATTCAGGTGCCTCTAACCACATGACAGGATGCAAAGAGAGCTTTATCTCTCTTGATGATAGTTTCAAAATGTCTGTGAGACTTGGAGACAAGAAGATCTGGATGGTTGAAGGAAAGGGAACTGTCAAGATAACCACACCAAATGGTTCCACGCAGCTCTTGGATGATGTTTATCTTGCCCCTCACTTACGCTACAACTTACTAAATGTGGGACAATTAATGAGAAAGGGATACTCACTGTTTTTTGATGATGGAAAGTGCATCATAAAGAGAAAGGTTAATGGTCGTGTTCTCATGGAGGTACCAATTCAAAGTAACAACATGTTCCTGCTTGATGCTGCTAATCCGTTTCGAGAAGAAAAGGCAGAGGTGACCACTAATATCCAACCAATTGATGACAAGTCTCTTCTATGGCACAAGAGGTATGGTCACTATCATTTTCAAAGCCTTAAGCTATTACATGACAAGCACATGGTTACTGGTTTACTAGCATTAAGCATGCAGACAAGTGTGAAGGGTGTGTAGTAGGTAAACAGGCAAAAGAAAGCTTTCCATTCAAATCATGGAGAGCTACCGAACCATTGGAACTTGTACACACAGACATTTGTGGTGCCATGCAAGCAACAAGCATGGGTGGAAGTAAGTTCTATTTACTGTTCATTGATGATTATACTAGAATGGTTTGGGTTTACTTTATTAAAGATAAATCAGAAGCTTTTGCCAAATTTAAAATCTTTAAGCTCATGGTTGAAAAAGAAAGTGAGCATGAAATTAAAGTCTTAAGGTCTGATAGAGGTGGTGAATACACCTCTAATGAATTTAATTCTTTTTGTGAATCATTTGGTATTAAAAGGGAACTAACCGTGCCATATACTCCTGAGCATAATGGTGTTGTTGAAAGAAAAAACAGGACTATAATGGGCATGACAAGAAGTATGATGAAACAAATGAATCTTCCTAATCAATTTTGGGCAGAGGCTGTTGCAACTGCAATCTATCTTTTCAACATAGCCACTACCAAAGCTTTTAGAAACATTACACCCTATGAAGCCTGGAGCCAAAAGAAGCCTTCTGTTAATCATTTAAGGGTGTTTGGGTGTGTGGCTTATGGTCTCATCCCTGCTCAGTTTAGAAAGAAGCTGGATAAGAAGTCTGAGAAGTGTATCTTTATCGGATACTCTACACAAAGCAAGCGCTATAGACTCTATAATCCAAACACAAAGAAGTTCCTTACCAGAAAGGATGTCACATTCATGGAAAATGAAAAATGGAATTGGTGTAGCTCCTCATCAAACAACTTTCAAACTTATTACACTGACCCGTTGTAGTACTACTGCTACTGCTACTGCTACTGCTGCTGCTGCTGCTGCTGCTGCTACTACTGCTGCTGCTACTGCTGCTACTACTACTACTACTACTACTACTACTACTACTGCTACTACTACTACTACTGCTGCTACTACTGCTACTACTACTGCTACTCAAAATCAAACTCCTATGCAATCACCTCTTTAATCTCCTATTACACCCAACACAAACTCCACCTATTCCTCTAACCATCCAGCTTCCTCATCTAACTCAAATACCTCAACTACTTATACTACTTCACAAAGCAATCCTACCATACCCTTTACTCCTAATCCGAGAAGTCAAAGAATGAAAGGCTTAAATGATGTGTATTGTGAAGCAGAAAAGATTGATGTAGAAGAAGACTTTTATGCTTGCCAATTTGCTCTCACAGCCACCGATCCTAATTCTTATGAAGAAGCTAGTAAGAAGGAAGAGTGGCAGGATGCTATGGTTGAGGAAATAAAGTCAATTGAAAAGAATGCTACATGGGAACTTGTGAAGTTATCATATGACAGGAAGGTAGTTGGTCTAAAATGGCTCTTTAAGACCAAGATAGGCCGAGATGAAAAAGTGTTAAAGTATAAAGCAAGACTCGTGGCTAAAGGCTACACTCAACTTCCTAGAATTGATTACCAGGAAACATTTTGTCACACCCCGCCTTCGGGCCTAGGCGTGTGACTCACAGTTGGTACCACTTTTGTCAATTTATCAAAGTTTGCAGCGGAAAATGTTAATTTAAAATATTTAATTTCATAACAAAAGAATTTAAACACCCTTGATCGGTTTACAAAATTACTTGTTTACGAACAAGTTTAATATATATGCTTCATTACAAAATTAGCTGAGCCACCAGCTGTAAACTATGCTTAGTGTTCTTCTATCTTCACTGGCATATCCCTTACTATTTCTTACTCCCGATTACCTGAAAACAGTTTCAAAATACGTCAGCTATTTGCTGGTGAATACGCTGACTCAATAAAACATTTTCACAATTCGTAATGACACAACACCAATAGTGTTCAACAACTCAGTGGGTCTCAATCCCATCTCATCGGAACTAAACATACGCACAAACCACATAATCGAACTTCACTCGCCCTAGAGACAGTCACTTGCCTCATGGTCAGCATGTCTGTAGTGTGCCCACTACAGTACATATATGTAAGGATCCAGACACATGTGTATTTTAGCCTGAGTGTTTAGTACTACCTTGTATTAAAACGTTTTAGAGGATTTGAACCAACCCTCATGCAAATATTTCCATAACTCTTTTACATATGGATAACAGTCCATAGTTTCAAAGAGTAAATATCTTTTCAAAATATATAGTACATAGACGTATTCGCGTCATAAAATATTTCACACTATAAAAAGGTTTGGACGTATTTACCTTTTGTTGATTTCAAGATTTCTCACCAACAGATGTCTGATCTTTATCTCGGACCTATGTTACGAGAATAACATTCTATAAATAACTAGATCTACAATCTAGCTATAGACCTTAAGTCTATTTGCATAACCTTTACCTTAATATTCATTTCATTTTGTGAAACATTTATATGCTACGTTTCTTCATCATGAAGAAACGTATATATTAAGTTTCTTCTTTTATAAGTAATATCTTTATAAAAATAAAGTGCAATATTTCATCAATAATCTTATCTTATGAAAGCTTATATTTCACTTACTTACTTGATCAAGGTATGGACTATACCCTTGACTAGGGTCTAAGCTATATAAAATAATAATAAAATAATAACTTAAGCAGAATCCCTACCTTACGCCGCAATCCCCTTCCTTCTGGACCATCGCGTAGCGCAACGCCCCTTTTTCTAAACTCATGGGAAACTGCCTTGCGTAACGCGATGATCTAGTCTGTATACCCGTCGCGTAGCGCGATGGGTCTAGAAATCAAAATTTTTATTTTTAGTCCTTGAACTTTAGTATCTTGTCACTTCTTGGTCGATCTTTCATAGTTCAAAAATACTAAAGCGGCTCTTATGCGGCTCGCGACGATGCGAACTGCCAAGTGCGCCATCAAAACGCCACATTACGCCCATCGCCCTAGTCCGAGTCCGAGTCCGTGTCTGTGCGCGTCGGGTGCTTCGCACCCTCCGCTAGGACTAGTGAGAGTAGTTAGCCCCATAAGAACATTACCATGGAAAACTCTTTCCTTATAAAGTGCTTTTATTTCTTTCCCACTTTCTATGTGGGATGGAGTTTCCTTACTTATTTCCTTAGCATAATATGCTTTCTTTTCTTTATCATACTTTTTCCCATTATCTTTTTCATAATTATTTTGTCCTTTATCTTTAAAAACTTGTCAAAATTGGACCTAAACTTTGTGGGTGTTACACATTTGCACCTGTGGCAAGATTTGAAATCATTAGAGTGGTGTTGAGTGTGGCTGCTCAAAGAGGATGGAAGGTACACCAATTAGATGTTAAATCAGCCTTTTTGAATGGGGAGTTAAATGAAGAAATTTATGTTGAACAACCATCTGGTTTTGAAGTTCAAGGAAAGGAGAACCATGTGTATAAACTCAAAAAGGCTTTGTATGGCCTAAAGCAAGCTCCCAGAGCTTGGTATTCCAAGATTGATAGCTACTTCATCAACAACGGGTACAAGAGAAGTGAGAATGAGCCCACTCTATATGTTAAGAATGAATCCAGTGGAGAGGTTATGTACATTTGCTTATATGTTGATGATATAATTTGTACTTGCTCTTCCGCTGAGTTGATTGCAGATTTTAAAGAAGGAATGGAAAAAACCTTTAATACACAAATCTGGGGCTACTTAGGTTCTTTCTTGGCTTAGAAGTGAAACAAACCAGGGAGGGTTTGTTCTTGAGTCAGGAGAAGTATGCAAGGAGCCTAATCTCAAAGTTTGGTATGAAAAATTGCAATCTTGAAAACACACCAATGAACTCAAGTGAGAAATTGCAGATTGAAGATGGAGCTGATAAGTGTAATGAAGTTACTTATAGAAGCCTTGTGGGTGGGTTGATTTACCTAACCCATACTCGACCTGATCTTGCTTATGCTGTGAGCATGATCTCAAGGTTTATGCAATCTCTGTCTAAGTTTCACTATGGAGCTGCAAGAAGAGTTCTAAATACGTGGCGGGTACTCTCAAGTTTGGGATTTGGTATGCAAAAGGAGTTGAGATTGAGTTGATTGGTTTTTCTGATAGTGATTGGGCAAGCTGTCCAGATGATAGAAAGAGTATTTCAGCTAGTGTGTTTACCCTTGGAAGTGGAGCTGTTACTTGGAGTTCAAAAAAACAGTCCATGGTTGCATTATCCAGCACTGAAGCTGAATACATAGCAGCTACAGCTGCTACTTGTCAAGCTTTGTGGTTAAGAAGAGTGCTAGAGGATCTTGGAATAAAGCAAACTCAAGCAACATCTCTATATTGTGATAACAGGTCCACTATTAGTTTGAGTAAAAATCTGGTGATGCATAGCAGGTCTAAACATATTGAGCTGAAGTATCACTTCATTCGTGAGATGGTGAATCAAGATCAGGCGGCTTTGAAGTATTGCAAGACTAATGAACAATTGGCTAATATGTTGACAAAGGCATTGGGTCGTGAGAAGTATGTGTTCTATAGACACTGGCTAGGAATTATGGAGCTTGAATCAAGGGAGGGTGATGAAATATGATCCAAGTTGTGCATACACGTGCTATTTAATTTGTTATCTTTTAATTTGAATAAGTCTTTTGTTTTGATATAGTCAAGGTTGTTAGCTGAGTTATTGGTAACCGTTTATTAGTCAGTTGTATGAGCTCTATTTAAGGAGTCTCTTTCCTTTGATTAATCATAAGAAAATCTTTTATCCAATTCATTCATATTGTTATTCCATCAACTATTCATATATATATATATATATATATTTTTTTTTTCATTTATTTATTTATTTATTTATTTTTAAATGTCTACATGTGTTGGCTATGTTTTTGAATATAACTTGCTTATGATTGACATATATTTTCTCACTTTAAAACTATTATAAGAGATGAATAGAACTTGAAGTTCAATAAATTTTTTTTTTTTTGTATTTATAAATGTTAAAATAAAAAAAAATGCATTTGTGCGCCGCACGTTTGTTTATGCTTTTTAACATGTGGTAGAGTGAAAAGAAGTTGGTAAAAGCAAGTCCTCATCTCGATCCGTGTATGGGAATAGTCTTCCAAAATCATCATTCATGATCAAAACAAATGTTTTATCATTTTAAACCAAAAGCGTCATTGAATACTTTCAAATATATCTTTATATATAGTTTTTATCCTTTTAATTTTATGTTATTGCTGTCTTCATCGACTTAATTAATTTTAACTTTTGTTACTACTTTTGGTTCACAAACTGTTACTAGCTGGCAAAATGGTTTTGAAAACCAGACCAGGCCAGGAATCGGCACCTTACCAGTGTGTTTTGCTAGTTAAAATTTTGGTCTAATAAGCGAATGGGGTAAAATCAAAAGTATGCGAAACATTACTTTAAACTGGAATTTTAGAGATTGTTTATAGTTTGCTTAGTTTTCATTCTCAACTTTTAGAGGGTCCTAGTCTCATAGAAGGCAAATATAAATTTAAAAGTAGAATTAAGGTGTGTGTTTATGAGTCATTTGAAATAATAATTCGATACAGTTTGAATTTACACGAAGTTCTTTTTAGAATATTAAACCTATTTTGAAGTTGTTGATGTGTATATTTATTGATTCATTATTGATGAAAACTTCTCTTTATTCTATTAAGCTTCATTTTTATTAAGCTGGAAAGTACGTCTTCTCGGATCAAGAAAATGATTTCATTTCAAAGCTAAAGATCGTAGTTCTCAAAGGAATAACCAAAAAGATTCTGAAGCATCATTAGGAGTCGATATTCTTCCTCCAAAGATTATAGTACCAAGTACATTTTTACGAACTCTAATATGCATGATCAGATTTATAAGTAAGCATTCTCTTGCAAAATATAAGCAGTGCCAAACCCTTCTAAAGCCCAAACCTCCGTTTCTCCTACTCGTTGCCCCCTTTCTTGGCCCTTCCTTTAAGGGTTGTTGTGTAAGACGTGAATAACGCCAACTGAAACGGTCATGGATTTAATCATCAACTTTAACTTCTTTATCATGAGATAAAAAAAAACTGTACTTCACAATTTAAAACAAGTCATTTTAAAAGGTATCAATTTGATTTGATTTTATTTCGAAACAAGTTCAGACTTATTATTAATCATTTAAAACAAAAGAAATGTGTTAACAGTGGGGTCAACATCGGAGGATCCAAGTGTTTTAACAGTATCTAGCAATATCTTGAACAGGAAAAAAAGTTACAGAATTGTGTTTTATGAAAACCATTTAAATCTAAAATATTATTATTCTAAATGCCGACACCTTTTAAAAGATAAATTGTGAAAAAGAAAGGAGATGGGCAATAAAATATTCGCGCAAAGAAGCGTAAAAACATGCAGAATTGCAGATATACATGCGGAAAATAGCAGTCTAGCAAGTCTAATTCCGTCCCCACGGAATCTTTCTTTTCAAATTCCGTCACCACGTTACACATTTACCGATTATAATTTTTTGTGTACATTTTAACGATTAATTAATAAATCCTGGCTAACGAGGTAACTCAACGGCAAAGTCGGACTCTATACTTCCGCAATAGCATATGTGCTGCAGTGGGTAGCTCAAGCCCACCATCTCCTGTTTTAAGGAAAGTCCGTCGTTAGAAGACTCACTATGGTATAACACGGTTGGTATCGGATCCAAACTTAAGACCTTGAGGCCTTCAACACAAATCTTCACTTTCTCTTCAATGCAATATGAGCTAAAAATATGTATAAAGCATGTCTGAAGAAAAACTCATTTCTTACGGGCAATTGCATATCTATACAACAAGTAAATAATTTATTTTTTTAAATCTTAAAAATGTAAGAAAATAACTAAAAAACAACTTCTATTTATTTTTTGTAATGCTTTTTAAAGTATAAACAAAGTTCATTTATATGAGACCTGCGTAGGTACAAATCATCATCCATAGATTATATTTGTCTTATACATAGCCTAAACAAGTGTATGTAGACATGTAAAAATGAAAAAAGAAAACATATGAATCCTTAGTTTAATGATTTTAACACACATAATAAAAATTTCTTGATATATGTAATCCATGATATCATTAGATGAGTGATGCCAAAATGGATAATCGGGACTTCTGATTAAATTGTGAAACTTGGTATGAAAAGAACAAAAATCAGAAATAATAGAGAAACCTAGATGTTTATTATATTATGATATTAGTTACATCACTTATTGGATGTGATGAAATATCACAATGAAGATATACAAATATAGATTGAAAAAATGGATATTAACTTTTAATGGGTGTAGATCAATCGTTCGGGTAATTGAAATTGATAGGTTAAATATAAATAAGTAATTAGTGGTGTAGGTTGAATGTTTTCATACTATTGGTACAATATGGAATTTTGTGGCAACTTGCTATGATATGATTGTAAACAGTGTGCGTTAATGGTGAAAGTACTAATATAGTAATATATACCTGAATTGCATGCCGACTTATAAGCGGTTAATGAGCAGGGACTAGCTCGCAAGACCAAAGGATCGTACAAGACAAAGGTAAGTAATACTCACACATCTTTATAGGTCTAACTATATCATTAACTAAGAAAGAAGCATTTTGTTTTGGTCAAAAATTACCTAAGCAATTTAGTGATCAAGCTTTGTAAGTGAGGTAGCGTGTTCTTTACAATATTACAATGTGTTTGTGTAAAGCAGTAAATAGCTTAGGATGTAGGATGTAGCGAGGAAAAACCCTTGATTCTTAATAGGATCTCCGGCAAAAACCTCAAAAGGAGAAAACTATTCGCCTGCCTCAGATTTATTTATTGGTAAGTAAAAGTGTTCAACTCGAGAACTAGTAATAAACAAGTCTAGAGTACAGAAGTGTGGTTTAATGTGTTACAAGTGAGCATGTGGTGTCCTATTTGTTTATCATAGCCTCATTTTATAGTAATCAATTATCCCGACATTAAATGCTATTAACTAGGTGTAAAAGAGCCGTTGGGCCTGCTTAGCTTGGTCTTCACGAACTTCTCCATTAATAGCTGGTCTTACTAGCCGTTGTAAGACGGTTATGAGCCGAATTTAGTTGAGATACTCCACATACGCGTAACTACTTCGAGGATCCCGGCCATTTAATGCGTCTTTAATGCAATCATTAATCTCAATAGCTACAAAACTTGTTCCAGATGTTTAACCAAGCATTTAATAATCTTTTAATGTCAATAAAGTCACCAATGACTACCAATATAGCCATTAGTGAAAAAAATAATAGGTTCAGGATACTAAACATGTTTGTGATCCATGCTGGCAAGATACCAAGTCTCAGGATCCTTAAGCAAGAAATTGACCCTCAGCACATTTGACATGCTTTTTTTAATAGCGTTTAGTCCCCCCCCCACCCCCCACAACACACACATACAAAATACCTGAGATAGTCTTTCTAACACGGGATGCCAACCGTCCATACTGATTTTAACGCTCTAAGTTTGACTCACCCAAGAACACCATCAAGTAGGAAACCCATCACTGTGGGAAAACCTCCTTGAGTCAGGTTTCGAACCTAAGACCTCAAGCATTCCAACCGTTAATAATCACCCTCATGCCATTGAGCGATAAGGCCAATTACAAGTATTTGACATGCTAGTAAGATGTCATTGAGCGGTAAGGCCAATTGCAAGTATTTGACATGCTAGTAAGATGTAATTGTTGGTAAGAGTCACACTAGTTCTGTTGTGAAATCATGATTTAATGCAACATGTTGGTTGAAGTGGTCTTTTTATCAAGGGAAAAATTAAAATATAAAGGGAAACAAAAATAAGAAGTGTGATAAAAATTTGAGATTAAAAAGAAACCCTAAAAAATTCAAAAAAAAAAAATTATAACTCAAAATATAAATAAAAACGAAAAAAATTTAAAAACTATAACTAAAAAAATTTAAAAACTCAAAATATAATTAAAGACACAATACCTAGAAAAAAGACATAATGACGAAAATTAACAAAAGACACAATTATAAATAAAAAAAGACAAAATAGCGAACAAAATACAACACAATATTAAGAAAAAAAGACAAAATTTTAAGCAAAAAAATACAATCAATGAAGAAAATAAACAAAAAACACAATAATAAATAAAAGACATATTGATCTTTTTCTTTAACATTTTTTTTAGAACGAGGAAGACGGTGAAAACAATTTTGTGTTTTTACTTTTTTCGTTTTTTTATTATATTTTGAGTTATAATTTTTTTATTATTTTCTAAAGGTTTTTTTTATGGCTACAAATCCTTCTCATCATTCTTATTTTTGTTTTTCTTTGAAGATTAAACTGACCCTCTTATTGAGTTTGAACAAAACTTAAAATCCCAATTTTATTTTGTTAGAAACTAAATTTTTAATTTTATAATTAGCTCTCTATATTTTTAACCATATCATATATTCAATCAATACATAAAAAGAAAATAAAATGTACCAAAACAAAAGAAATATAATATGCAAAATCAATCCATATATGATTGTGTTTTATGAGCCTAGACCTTTACAAAACACCAAATGGGCTATGGACTTTTTAAACTAACTATTATCTTCTTTATACCAGAATGTATAAAACCTTTTACATATAATTCTTTAAAAAGTGACACAAATATGTATTCTTATTATTTTCCTCAAAAGCCTCCTCCAGAGAATCTTTACCAAATCTTTAGCAGTTGATACGCTTTTCAAAACTATCCCCACTCTATCCTATATATATAAACTATACCAATTACCAACTACCTTCAACATATCTACATATGTAACATATCTACATTAATACCAACATACGCGTATACATACAACTCTATAAAGCATTGATTCCACATTCAGCTTCACAAACAAACCATGACCAAAATGACAACCTCTAATGTAAAAGTACAAGAAGTAGTCATCATCACCCCTTCAAACCCAACTCCTTCTCATGTTCTTAAGCTTTCCGCCATCGATTCCCAGCTTTTTTTACGTTTCACCATTGAGTATCTTTTAATCTACTATCCTGCCCGCTCTGCAGCGGACAGGAGTGCTATTGTGACACGTGTCAAGGATGCCCTGTCCCGAGCCCTGGTCCTGTTTTATCCTTTGGCAGGACGTGTCAGGGCTCGGGCAGATAGCTCCTGTCTCGAGGTAGTTTGTCTAGGACAAGGGGCGGTGTTTGTCGAGTCAACTGGTGATTATTCGGTGTCCGACTTTGAGCGGGCCCCACAACAAGTGGAGGAGTGGCGGAATCTTTTGGCAGTTGAAGTGACTGATGTGCTCAAAGGGGCCCCACTGATTGTTATGCAGCTGACGTGGCTTAATGACGGGGCGGTGGCGTTAGGGGTTGGAATTAGCCATTGTATATGTGATGGTATCGGAAGCGTCGAGTTTTTAAACTATTTTAGCGAGTTAGCCGCGGGCCAGCGAGTTTCTAAACCTAACCCGGTTTGGGAAAGACATTTATTTGATCCGAAGCCGTATACACTACAAATGTGTAACCACCCCGAGTTCAACCGAGTCGATGACCTTTGCAAGTTCACGACTCGGTTCAACTGGGGTCAACTCACTCCCACCTCAACCACATTTCACGAAAGGAAGTTAAACGAGTTGAAGACTCATGTCGCGTCAACGAGTCAACTCAGTGTATCATCCGTCACGTCGTTCGAGGTCGTGTCAGCCCATATTTGGAGAACTTGGGCCCGCGCATTGGACTTCCCGCCACAACAAATACTTAAACTATTATTCAGCATTAATATCCGTAACCGAGTCAAACCGAGTCTACCAACCGGGTACTATGGGAACGCTATTGTCCTCGGTTGCGCTCTGACCACCGCCCGACAACTGACCGAGAACGGGTTAGGCTACGCTGCCGACTTAATAAAAGAAGCGAAGAACCGAGTGGACGACGGGTTCGTTCGAGAAATAGTTGACACGGTGAGTTTAACTCGGGCGAGTCAAGTACCTGACTCAGTGGGTGTACTCATTTTGTCTCAATGGTCAAAGGTAGGCTTGGAAAACGTTGACTTTGGGCTAGGGACACCTGTTCAGGTGTCACCCGTATGTATTGACAAGTACTGCATCCTCCTGCCAGTACAAGATCACAGCCGTTCGATTAAATCAATGTTGGCAGTGCCGTCCGTAGCTGTTGGCAGATACGAGCATCTGATCAGAACCGTAGAATAAAATAAATCGTTGACTTTTGTTGTTTGTAACCATTTGATTATATTAAAGTCAACTTGGCTTTCCGAGTCACATCTATTTAAAAAGATTGTAATGGAAATATGAAATTGTCACGTGAATATTGGACACGTGGAGGTGATGACGACAAATACGAATGCAAAAGTGTCGACCACTAAGCAAACATGTTAGCAATATTTTGTGGCTGGTTTCATGGGTATAGTAACTTTGAATTATGAACATAATAATATCATCAATTATGAATACAGTTTGGCACGTTTCTAATGGACAAATCAACCTTTAAAAAGAATTTCTAACCACTAATTATGATAGATTTTCATGTTTAGGATCGACATTTCAACAAAATTTATTAAACGAATCGATAAATATAACTTTGAAAAAGGAAAATCAAACAGGCCAGGTTAGCTGAATGAATCGTAAAGGTCAAACTTGTAAAACAGTGCGATTTGAAGTTTGAACCATTTTTTATTTTTCTTAGAAAAATCTTTATTTTATAATATTTTGTAAAACCTGATAAAATATTTATACGTACGTTGAGCTGTATATCCTAGAAATAAAATATATTAATAACAAAGGTACACAACCAGTTTTAACTTTTAAGTTACAAACCATGCATTGAACCGTTAAAACAAATTTTCAAACCATGTCATGTTTACCAAAATGTATAAATCCGTTAATTTGCTACATTGTTATATTCTATATTATATTATAATGCAATTCCAAACCATTTATAATTTTATCAAGTTGATTCTTGAATTATGGGCTGATGGCAAAAGGGTTTTAGAATATGAATATTTTCCAGCCTCTCAGTCGTTACTTGTGTCCCTTGTGCTACTGCTACGTATTCTAGTGTTAAATTTGGGGTATGGGCTTGACACTTGTATGATTTGCGCCCAATATCATTTGGGCTTTGGCTTACCTTTTCTTTCATCAACACTTACAGAGTTACAGGTTGGAAAGAAGTCCAACTAAAATAAAGTAAATGTCATGATGCCACTAAAATTTGCAAAAACAATTACATGAACATCCCGTTATTCTCCACACAACTCAGAGAAGATATATCAAATAGACAATAGATCATTAATATCCTAACAAGATAAGTGCTCATATCTGCTAGCGGTTCACAAACCCTGCTACGTAGAGTTGCTAGAACTCGATACGTTTCTAAACCGTGTCAGTCGGTTTGGTTGTGTTCAATTTTATAGACTCGAGTGCACAGAATGCTTATGCTCGAACTTGGTTTAGTTTGAGCAGTTCGGTTTGGCTCAGCTCAACAAAGTTTTAAAATTTAAATGTCTAAATCTCTAAAATGTCATTAATCAAAGAATTTCAACTCAAAATCAACAAAGGCGTTATTCTTGATACCCGGGTATTGGAAATTCTTAGATATACAAAGGTGAATCATTAAACATATAATGAAAATTTGTAGTGGCCATGGGTAGTCCTAAACAAGGTTTTATATGTATCCGCCAGTTGGTCAGTGCAACCTTTATTTGGTGATACGATGTGTGTGACGTTACCAAGACCTGTGTGGCAAGTTATGTGACAAGAGCGAGCGAGACATGTGTGGCAAGAAAGAATCAAGACCCATGTGGCAAGAAAGAATCAAGACCCATGTGGCAAGAAAGAATCAAGACCCATGTGGCAAGAAAGTAAACAAGACATGCGTGCAAGAAAGAATCAAAACTTGCGTGGCAAACAAATCCTGCACGGGACGATAAGAAACAAGAAGAAAGATTAAAGCAAGTACTGCAAGATACGAACGAAAAAATTCAAGAAAGTAAGGCTAGAAGAAAGTATGGCAGGTAAAGAAGACAACAAAGATGGAAGCCCATCAACACCAATTCACAAGCAAAGAAACATGTCTCTTCGGTGCCAAAAACTGACACCATCCAATTTCAATGAATGGTTACTTGTAGCTCCTCCTACTAGTGGCCGGTATAATAACTACTTTCCAAACTAACTGAGTTTGCCTGTTACAGCTTTAGTTTCCAAGTTAAGAGGTTTCATTTGACAACTCTTATTAACTCTAATCTCAACTCTCAAGTGCACACCACATGTAAGCCCATTTTGATATTGATAGACAAATATACATGATCAGTTAAACATACATCATAATAAATTAATAATAGAAGAAACATTCAAGATGGTATCACAAACCTGGAATTTCTGTAGTTTACAACACCGATACTAGTTGTACCATAAAATTAAATTCTTTTGCTCATCAAGGTTGTTGGTGACGGTTTGCATGGAATAACATAAGAAGTTTAATGTCAGTTGGCGTATGAAAACATATAATTTCACCGTAAAGACAATTTGTTACAGCATAGAAGATTACACACTTTTTGAATGAGTTAATGGAGATGAAAATGTAGCATTGAATTTGGAGTTCCAGAAGGCTAGGGAAAACAAGAGATTGACAGATTGTAGTGTGTACAAGTGGAGGATTAGGAGTATGCTGGCCTAATCTAGGTCTCGAACCAAAGAGACACAAAGCAAGATCGGCTGGATCGGCAAAAAGAAAATAATAATAAGATGACACCAGAAAAGTAAGAACATTAAGTTGAGGTCACTCAATAGGGTGATACTTGGTAGAAGAAATATAACAAGATGCCGCAACGGAGGTTATGGGGACACCACGCTTCCGTGAGCTCTGATCTGGACTATCAAGATCTTCGCTAGGATTTTACAAGAATTTTAGGAGTAAATAAAGTTCGATTTCACTTTCTTTCTTTGGATCTGGACTATCACCCCCTAATCTTGATCCGGACTATCAGAAGAGTCGATCTCGCTTTCTCTATATGAATCTGGACTATCAGCCCCTAATCTTGATCCAGACTATCAAGATCTTCCCTAGGATTTTACAACTAGAAAAACCCATAATGTGCTCATCAGGTTATATTGTTTTTCCCATACACATCATAAGTCATATGTTACATTGTATTTCAGTCTCTCTCCTGATCTCATCATCCTTGACGGAATCGATCAACAAAAAATCGATAATCTTGAAGAATATATGGAAGAACATCTATATACTATTAATTGAATGTGATATGATTATACAAATGATCAACACAAGCATTGTTTCTTATATATACAATATGAATCAACGTACATAATGGCGCAACAATTCAAGAATGGTACTTAGGATAACCGTTCTTAAATTTAACCTAATTGACAGAATTCAGCCATATTTGACACACTTAACCCCTACACTAAAATAATGCATAATAATAAACTTAAGACTTAAATAAGTCTAGATTACTAATATAATTTAACAATCCTTAGGCCCGTTTTTGTTTCCTTGCAAAGGATATCTCCCTCATCCTTCTACTTTCTTCTTTCCCGTCACGCGTCAACACTGCATATTTGTCCAGCATGGTGAGCAGTGGAACACCTCATAATTAACAACCGTAACCACCACATTCTCTTCAATAACCTCCTTGACATAGTATGCATTCCGCTATAAGTGGGCAACATTTGTTCCTGAGTTGTGCCCAAACGAAGAAATCTTCCAAGAGATGTACCTAATCAAAAGTCAGATATGAATAAAACACCAGAGTGAGGTTATAATATGCGTTAATGTGTTATATTCTCACCATTTTCTTTAAAGACTTTATTGGCCATTGATTTCCATCTTCAAGCATGCATTTTGAGGAGTAAAATCGTGGAGGTCGAATTCGCTGTAAATTAAAATTTCATTCCAATCAAACACAAATAGGTAATTAAGCTTGAAACTAGTCATTAAATATCAACAAATCTCAAACATATAACTAAACAATTCAATCACTCTACCCTAGAACCATCAAAACCATCAAAATCATAGTTGACCAATATGAATAGAGCCATTCCGATTGAATCGATTTTCATTTGCTAAATTATTCTACCAACATTACAGAAAGATTTTATGTTTTTGGACAATCAACATTGCAGTTGACAGTTAATTCCAATCGCTGAATAATAATTGTAGCAATCATATACAAGAAACGAAATGAAGATGAAAATGAAATAATCAAATATATATATATATATATATACCTTCTTTTGATAGCTCGAAGCATTTGATTCCTCATGTTGGTGCCTATCAGAGGAACAAGGGAATGAGGAGCGCAGCCGTATATACAAAATAACTTGTAGCAGCCGTGATTTTATACAGAAAAATATTAGGGCATTCATGTGTTTTTGTATGAATTGGGCTTAATTTGTCATCATATATTTTTTGGGCCATTAATTTCTTTCTGGAGATATTTGTTTACCTGATGTAAGTTTTGAAACACGTCATAAATATACTCCAGAAGTAAAAACGCGTCATAAATATACTCGAGAAGTAAATATGCACCCATAATTGGTTGTATAGAAAAATTTTCAGATGTGTTATTTTATTTTAACCCGTGCCAAATTGTGTTTTATTAACTTTTAAACCACCTCTACAAATAAAAGAGGATTACGAGGATGATTTGACAATCTCACGTTGTAGGGCCAATATTATATATTATTATTAGGATTTTGTATGTCTTTATGTTTTTCTTTTAGTCGGTGTATTACGTACTCGGTACGTTTATTTTGTTGGTTTATTATGTAAACTTTGGAGAAATGGGGATCCTATATAAAGGCCACTTAACGCATTTCTCCACAACTAATCATAACTCATTCACACAACTTGAAGGAAATAAAGTTTCTCTCACTCTCTCCTTGCATCTTCTTTCTTTTGTAATAACAAACTAAGATTCGAGATCCAAGTGTCGTTGGTGATTTCCGCCAACCAATAACACGGATTGATCCAAGTCAAGTCTTGAGATCCATCTAGAGGACCTACACACGTTCACTCCTGGCCTAAATTAAATTTTCGCTCAAATTCGGATTCCTATTCTCTACTCTGAGCCATTCTAGATATCCATGGTCAAAACCAATATCCATTATAGGGCAACTCTTCTAATTAATCATAGTTTGGAACGGCACCCCCTCTACATCCTCTCGAAGGCTTCCCAATGACGCTTCTTCATCTAAATCTTCTATTGACGGCATACTTTCTAAATGTCTAATTAATCTATCGAAGGTTTAGGTTATGTGTTTCTTGATCTGCTTGATGTTACATGTAGGTCCTCTGGATGGATCTTACAACTTGACTCGGATCAATTCGTGTTGTTGGTTAGCGGAAATCACCGACAACACTCGGATCTCGGATCTTAGTTTGTTTGGTTTATTTGCTAGAAAGGAAGAAGAAGATGAATAGAGACAAAACTTTTTTCCTTGAAGTTGTGAAAGAGTTGTTATGGAGAAATGGGTAAAGCGACTCTTATATAGGGTTCCCATTTCTCCAAAGTTTACAAAATAAAGGTACAAAATAAACATACCGAGTATGTACTTCACCGACTAAAAACAAACTAAAATGATATATACAATCCTAAAAAATATATATAATATTGGCCCTACAATCCTCTAGGATTGAGTATGTCGAGGAACCTTCGTCAAGTTCTTTGCTTCGTTTTTATTTCTTAAAACTTCGTACTTGTCTTGATCCAGGATCTTGAACCAGATTGGATTTTGGACAAATCTTTATTTTTCGTTCTTATCTTATTTTCTGGGAAGGATCGGCAACAGCAAATTTTAGAAACATCAGATACGCGAGGCTCGACATCTAATTTTCTTTTGTTGACTTTCTTGAGCCGACTGGTTTCTTTCCTTGTCTTCAGATACAATCAGTTCCTTTTTAGGTTCAACCACCAACTTTCACGTTCTCATTTTCTTTTAAGCGCTTCAGCACCTGCAACTCCAAGCAGACTTGCTCTTGATCTACCTGTCCATGTACACCTGCACAAAGCTTATAACAAATAAGATTGTTCACAGACCCTTTCGAGGGTCAAGGGAGAATTCGTTGACAGACCCTCCCAATTCCAGTCCCTCAACTTGTAAGTGATTTGTTTAAGTCCCAGGTTTCCAACAAACTTTGCATGAACGACCTTGACAACAAAACACATGATTTTAAATGAAACAAAGTTTAACAAAATATGTACGAACATAATAAAAACTTAAAATATTTTTGGCATTTTCATATATTTTAAAAATAACGATAATATATATATAACATTTTGAAGTTGAAACTAAAATACAACAAAATCAAAATAAACAATAAAAGATAGGAGTAAAGATGAAATTAATATTATATATCAATAATATTTACCAAATTTTCTAATGATTTTAATATGTTTGTGAGAAATATCACAACATGGAATCATATTGATTTGCAAAGCCCTAAATCGCGTTTCCATTTTGATATTATTATGTCACAATTTCATCAGCGACTGTAGATATTGTCCGTTTTGTTTAACTTGACAAGTGTTTTGATGCCAAAGTGATACGTTTAAAGTACAATTAGGCACGGTGCTTATGTGGTCCCCACTTACTCAGACATGTTACTTATTCCATCATATCTCGTGCTTACTTTGTGTTAACATATCATCTCAATTTAACTTAAACCTTTCTTATTTGATCACAGTATACTTATTAACATACTTGACACTTTATTCTTTATTTTTGCACACTTGACTCGATCTAAAAAGATTAAAATAAAGCAGAAGATTCAGGGCCTTAACAATCAGATCTTTTATGACTACAAACAGAGAAAGTCAAAGGCTTGAATCAAAATAAATGAAGAAATAAAGCAGAATTAAAATCCCTAAGATTGAATTTTTTTTTGACTATTTTTCTTGATTTTTCATTTTCTTTTCAGACACCTTTTGGTTTTCTTTTCTTGACACTTTACTTGACTCAATAGAAATTAAAAATTGACACTTATTTCATAAGATAACTGTGATCAGGTAAAGAGAGGCTTGGGTATGACATGTATAATTACATTTCTGCCTTCATGAATATGACTTCACGGAATCATGCAACCGCTTCATAATCGTATATCCACTAGTACCCGGCAGGAATTTAGGTTTATATCACCCGATACTTACTTGTTTGTCAAGCCTATCTACACTACACATCTTGAGTGATTTTGGAGACTTTTGATCCACTCTTTTCATGCGCTAGGATCATTACATATCAATGTACTATCATTTTCCAATGGTCGGATCAATTTCTTAAAATTTGAAAATTTTAATTATCCGACTCCCTCTAAGCAGGAGCTCCCTCTAAACGGGACAATTCCTTTTAGATTTTCTTAAAAGTAATATAAAATCTTTTTGGTAAATCAAATGATTTGTTTTTGTTTTTCTAAGATGAATTGAAAATCTTTTTGGTGAGTTAAACTTAACTCATTTTCTCCCTCTAAAATTGTGACATATTTGAAAAATATTTACAATTTTAAAACAAAAAGATAGATAGGTTGTTTTAATCAAAATTGATCATGCCGAGCGATTCGACCATAAATTCAAATCAGGCATGATCAATGGCTTTAGTGAAAAGGTCAGCAAAGTTGTTATCAGATAGACTATCTTAAACAAGCATTATCACATTGTATGACAAAGTTAAAGAGATTCAAACCGAGATCCAACAGCTGATGCTGGATCCATCACTTGAGAGAAGTAGTTGGACGAGGTTAGTTGAGAAACGCTCGAAAAGTTGTTGTTGAACCATTTAAACAAGGCTTTCCTTCCTTGAAGTTTGTCCTCCCATGTCGCCTATGAAAGACTCGAACACGCCATCGAATGGTTTAGCATCAAATAGCAAGAGTTCGTCTCCCATCATATGCCGGGTGCAATCACTATCTAGGTACCTAATACTATTTAGTATTAATAGTCCTCCTTGATTGACCCTGCATGCACTAAGCGTTTAAATACACATAGGTTCCCGGCACACTTTTTCCCCGGGAAGGTCAACCGTAAACCGATCGAATTTAATTTTATTTCTTGAAAACCATTTATTTCTTGGTGGAGCCCCACTTGATGAAGAACAGTCCTTAGGAATCCAAGCAAAAACTTGTTCCTTGGTTTTGTCAATTTTGGACTTTTCTTTTCTTGATTTTGAAACTATTTTTGGTGAATCCTCAGACTTTACAGTCTTAGGATCCTTTTTGATTTTATCCTTCTTGGTTTTCCAAAAAGGTTTCTTTTTGTGTTTTACTTTATTTACTTTGGATCTCACATCCATTTCACTGGGTTCACTATCCGCTTGATCAGTTCTTGAATCAGGGCTACTGAAAGCTCCTTTTGGGGACTGACTAAGCCGCCTTTGAATATCAAGCTGTTTCTTGAACCAGTGCTTGCAATGTCTTGCAAAGTGAGAAGAGTGACCACACACAAAACAACACTTTCTCCTAGAACTCATCTGAACTATAATATGGTTAGTGTGGTGGGAAAGGTGATCCTTGGAAAGGAACATAATTGTAAAACGCATCTTTGTAATCTGGATCAACAAAATTTTGTTGATAATGACCATAGTAGTTGTTATCACAGAAGTTGTATGACTGAGAATTTTTTAATTGATTGGTTGTTTGAGAAAATGATCGTTTATTTGGTGGAACATATTTACACGAAGTACTTGGCTTTTCATTTTCAAAAAATTTACTTTCACTAGAATTATCCTCAGTCTCACAATTTGATATGTTCACCTCAACAGGCCTACTTTCATTGACATATTTTTCAACAAAAGTTTCATCATAAACGGTTTCATAATCACAACTCGTGTCCGTTTCCATCGACCCACTTTATTTTACACAACCAGCTTCAAAATATACATTGATGTTAGATTTATCAGATGATGGAACTGGAGCAGCAGTTTGTGACACAGCAGGAACAAATTTCACTAGTTTTGGTATTCTACCAACCTCATATGCCATTTCTTCCTCGGGAGAAGTATTATAGCTAAAGTGGGACAAACTGGTATAGTTAAAGGTGGTGGTACGGCAGTGTAATCGTACCCCAGCCCCGCTTTCACTTTAGTACTTCTCTGGGATCCAATAAGATCATCTAATTTCTCAGATGATACTTCAAATCTTTCAACTTGTTTTTCTTTTTCATTTTTATCAGAAACATCAAGTTTCAACTTTTCAATTTCATCTTTTAATTCATTAACTATGTTTTTATAATATATAACGTCATGCTCTTTTTGAAAAATTTTAAGTTTAAAATTTGCCACATCATCACGATGAGTTTCAATCTTCTCAACATAAATCTTGTCAGCCTTTACATAATCGGCATTTAATTGTCGAAGTTTTGCATTTTCTTTCAAAACTTCATTTTGATTATGTCTATAATATATGACCCTGTTAATGCAAGCTTGCGTGCATAAGTTGTGGTTTACCTCATCGCAAGGTGATGTGTCGGGAATGATAGGACATGCATGACTGCTTTCACCTGCAGCATTTGTCCCAACTTTATTACTTATCCCAACTTTATTTTCTTTGGACTTATTGTTCATTTGGAGCTTATCTTCCATTATTTCAAAAGACTTGATGGTAGAAGCCAACTCTGAGAGGGTCATGGTATACAGGTCTGTGGTTCTTTTAATGGTAACCACATTGATGTTCCATGTGTAAGTTAGTGAATTCAACAACTTCATGTTGATCTCAAATAAACCAATGATGATACCGGCACTACTCATTTTGGTGACGAGTGTCACACCCCAACATAAGGTGAAAATGCCGGTGCATGATCCGATTGCTCATAGCTCGAAGATACTATCATAAATATAAATGACAATATCTAATTAATTATTTTGTTCAAATAAACACAGAATAATCAAATACAATGAAACAATTCAAATAATTATTACAATCAATTAAATTCAAGTTTGTCTTCAATATAACCCTAAGGTCTTTCTAAGTGTCCATCCTTCAACTCAGGCAACCTGCATATGCGTAGAAAATGGAGTTGTGTCAACAAACATGTTGAGTGAGATGATCACCAATTTTGACACAACAAATAGTTATATAATAATTAAACAATAAACGATAAGTGTTAAATGCGCAAACCAATCTATGTGGTAATAATCAATCAAACCTTAACAAACCAAAACCAAGTTGTACTCGTGTGCCAATGAATCGTTGCCAAGCGAATCGGGCATTGAATACAATGACTAAATTGCCAAGCGAATCGGGCTCCGGTTACTAAGACGGTCATATGATCATACTAATGAGAACCCTCTACAAGGGGATATGTTGGACCTCTCCGAACGTTATCAAGTAAACAATTAAACACGTAGCAATTAGCAAATAGCATTCAACTGATATTTATACAATAATTATGTTTGCGATTTTGAGTGTATATATATAGAATAGAAAATATGAGTAAGTACGCATATGTCCCCAAAACGTTAGAAAACAGTGTATAAAAAGGGGAATGATCAAACTCACCTTAGATGGAAGGCAAGTGATTAATAAATACGATAAACGAGTAAGGTTTAAGCGAGTCGTCCAATAACGCGTCAAACGAGATAACGAATCAGAACCTGAAACTATGTGATATGAAACTATAAATAAAAACGAACTTAATGCCACTGGAATCAATCCAAACGGATGAGTAGAACTTTAGTTATGTTGTATTTAAGATTTAAGCGACTGACAAGAATCCGAACAGCGAGTCAGAAGTCAGGTTTTGGGCAGTAGCCTTAAAATTATGTTTTGAAAATAAAAGTCTTTTGGACCGAACGTTGAATCTGAGTTTTTAAGCCGAATCTAAGCTCGGACACTAAAACTTAAAACACTAAAAACTTAGATTTGGTGATTCTCATGTATTTCCAAGGTGTAAGGGACTCCAAAAGAGATATACACCTGAATGAGTCAATTGAGATGAAACTGTTGCATTGAATTCGCAGTTCCAGAAAGGGAAAATGCAGCAAGGTCCCGAATCAAAGATTATAGTGTGTACAAGTGGAGGATTAGTAGTATGTTGACATAATCTAGGTCCCGAACCAAAGAGACACAAAGTGAGATTGGCTAACACCACACTAACAAATTAAGAACATTAAGTTGAGGAGATTCAGAAGAGGGATATAAGAAATTGAACAAGATGCAGAAAGGAAGGTTATGGGTCCACCACGATTACGTGCGCTCTGATCCGGACTATCAAAGATCTTTTCGTTAGGATTTTACAAGAATTTTAGAAGTAAATAAAGTTCAATTTCACTTTTTGTCTTTGGATATCACGCCCTAATTTTGATCCGGTCTATCAAAGGGCAGATCTCACTTTCTCTATTTGGATCTGGATCGACAATCAACCCCTGATCTAGATCCGGACTATCAAGATCTTTGCTAGAATTTTACATATAGAAAATCCTATATTGCACTCATCTAGCGGACGGGTGCTATATCGCTTTTCCCACACATCAAAAGGCGGATGTGAATACTGTTGGGAGTGTTGGAAGCAATTCACAAACAAAGTATATTACGAAAGTAATTCACAAATATGGTTCTAATGATCAAGAGATAATTGAAAGACTTGGTGTTGTATACGATCACTGTGATACCATATAAATACAGTATCGAGATGGCAGTTATATAATGTAAAAGACAGCTACAAATGAACCGACACAGTTTACATTTATAACTAACACGAGTACCATTAAACGGTCATAATTACTAAATGCAAGAAACACATAAATGCTAGCATCCGATCCTTTACGAACTGCCACAAGAACTGCTGGGGCTGGCTCCCAAGTTGTCTCTGAAGGCAGAAGGTTGCAGAATTACGACCAGTTGTCTGCGGTGAAAGCTTCGGTGGCAACCGCAGGCGCCACAAATAAGTGCATCCCTGGTTCCCTCTACTCCTTTTTGGACAAACTCTAGGCATCCGCCAATGGTTTTTTGGGTAGCCTCAGGTGTTTGATTTTTTCCACACTCACAGAATCGGAAATAATGATTCCCAAAGTACCCGAACCCCATGATCCCAGCTGCAGCTTGTTGGTGATTGGCCTCCATATATGTTTGCTTCTTCTTCTTCTTCTTCAATTAATATAACAAATACCACATCAATAGGTTATTCATTAACAGACACAGGTCACACAGCAGGAAATTATAGTAGAGTAAAAACGGTAAAGTGTTAAAATATCAGGCCAGTTGGGATTACAATTTGAAATAATATAGCAAATACCACAATGCATTTTTTCTGTTGTTTTTCATTGTTTCCGTGGCAAATGCGAAGCAAAACTAAAAAAAATTAAAAAACAAGAATGATAGTAATTGTGTAGCAAATTTTGTGTTGCAAACGCGTAGGTAATTAAGCTTGAAACCGGGCATGAAATTTTTTGTCGCAAATGCGTAGGTAATTAAGCGATTCCGATTTCTGATTGAATTGATTTTCAGTTGCCAAATTCTTCTATATGTAACTTTTTAATCACTGTAACTCTATATGTAAATGGATTCAATCGGAAATCAATTCTTCTATATGTACCAAAACAATTCAGTTGCCGATTGATTTACAGAAAGATTTTTTGTTTTTAGACAAATCGACATTACAACTGACAGTTAATTCCAATCGCAGAAAAATAACAATAAGCAATCATATATCAAAAAAGGAATGAAAATGAAATAATCATATACCTTCTTTTGATTGCTTCAAGCGTTTGGATACTGATGAGACGAAGAGGTGCAGCCGTGGTTTTATACTAATATATTTTAGGGTATTTGTGTATTGTTGTTTGTTTTGGGCTTAATTGCTCAATATATATATATTTTTTGGCCATTGATTCCTCTCTAGAGATATTTGTATCTGATACAAAGTCATTAGTAAACTCAAAAAGTAAATGTTTTTTTTGTTTGACCGGCAACAAATATCTTATTATTTTATATAGAATACTAGGTCAGAGCCCATATTCTACAAAAGTGAAAAATATAATATAATAAAAATAAAAATTATTATATGTAATACGTAAATTCAATTGTTTCGTATAATAATTTTAAGTTAAAAACCAACTCTTAATGTTTGATTTATTCAAAATAAAACATTCAAACCGATATTGTTATATTAAATATTAAGTGTATAAAAATGATATTTATAACAAAATGTTGTCACATATTTAAAAACTAAATTTACAATGACTAAGGTTTTGTTGTAAAAGAAAATAAAGAAAAATATATAATATTTTAAAATAAAAAGAGAAACGATGAACAATCTTAATGATTGAGTTAAAGAGATATGAGAAGACAATGTGATATTGTGAATTATGGAAATGTTAACAATTAAATATATTTTTGACTTTATACTTAAAGAGAAATCACATTTATATATGTTAAGTCAAAAAAGCAAATACAATTACTAATTTAGTGGAGTTGTTAAGTCCATTTGATTTGAAACATGAGGTCTTGGGTTTGAAACCCGTATCACACAATAATTTAGTTTTTAAAATTTTATAAAGCCTTACGGGTAATGAGTTATAATAGGAAAACGGGTTATAGGTCATAATATAATAATATAATAGGAAATAGTGACATGACATCTACTTGACATTCTATATGGAGTGCCTAGTTAAATGCCATGTGGACAACTTGTGTTGCTTTAATAGTATAGTTAGAAGTTAGATAAGCAAATAAAAACAAGATTTGGAGGGAAAAAAATCCTGTAAAGTCAGTTGATTTTCTTAAGGAAGTTTCCACTCTAAGCGACGTTCTAAGCTCAATCCCAGTTTAACAAATCTACGGTCTTGATGATATCTCCTAACATGAATACTCATGCATAAATTTGGATGTCTGAATTGGGCTTCGTTGTTTATTAATCTATTTTCTGGGCATTAATTCCTTTCTAGAGATGTTTTTACCTAACACAAGAAAAGCGTCATTAATAAACTCAAGAAGCAGAAAATAAAAAATGCATCCATAATTGGTTAAATGAAAAGTCTTTCGAATATGTTTATTTTCATATAGAATAAGCAAATCGAAACATGTACACCAATAATCAGAGTATATGTAAATGAATTGTAGACCATGTACAATAAAGGAATAAAGGACAAGAACCAATGGGGTGGTGGTCCTTTCGTAAAAACAAAGCCTTTAAACATCTGGGTTTTAGAGGAGGATGTATTGGGTCAAGTTTCACAGATGAAAATGATTATAGAAACTCATCATTTGAAAAAAAAAATCAATTGAGGGCAAGAAACTTCAACATTTTAGCATAAAATCATGAATGGTTTATGAAAATATTACCCGTGTCGAGATAAAAGAAAATGTCATAATGAAGGGCATATTGTTTAACTAGGTGACACTCCAAGTGGTTATTTTACAAAGATTTATAATTGGTGAATGATTAATGCAATGAGCACATGACAATAAAAAAATTTAACAGTTAAATAGTTATCACAAAAGTCTTAGTTGGGGAAAAAATCAATCACAAAGAAAATTCGCTTCCATAAGTGTAACTCAGACCATAATTAATCTATAGTTTCTCGATCGCACCTGTAGAGAGGACTTGAATTTTTCTCTTTTCTTTTTTGGCTAACGTTCGGACCTGTTATCATTTCCTCCGTTATTAGTACTTTAAATGACTTTCCTGGCCGACGCCACCTTATTCCGATCTGTTTAGTTATGTTGGGTTTTGAAATTGGATTTTTTACATATTTTCCCTTCCTAACTTTCATTATTACAGATATCCCCAAAGCTAAACATTTATTTACATATTTCCCCTTCTTATATGCAATTACCCTTTTACCCTTTTCAATTCACATTACCCTAATGAAAAAAACAAACATCTTACAGAAACAACGGCATCGGCGTCCATTAATCTGGCGTTCCATCGTTCAGTAACTTACAAACATCGGCGGCTTCCATTCTTCCGGCGTTGGATATATCGCAGTAACGTCCATACGTCAGGTTTCTATCTGTCAATTTTTTGTCTAGTATGTCTACTTTTCCTGACGATTTTTTATGGAGACTGCAAGCCCTAATTGATCTTGTTATAATCTGCATATGTTTGTCTTAAAACCAACTCGGTTTGAGTTTAAATTTGAGATATATGTAATTGCTACTATTAAAAAAGGGATATATGTAAATTAGTTCATTAAGGTAAAATGATCATTTAATAAACTAATTTTAATCAAATAGGGAGATATGTAATATATATGGTTTAGGGAGAGAAAATATGTTATTAAAGGTTTAGCATTAGGGAAATATGTAATAAGAAAAGTTAGGAATGAGATATATGTAAATGCCCCTTTGAAATTTGTCATCAATTCTAGTTCTAATTATTTGTTTGTGGAAATGATGGGTTGCAATAGACTATTAAGTTGATACTTAACATTGCAAACAAGTGGATAATAAGATTCGGACTAGTTTTCTAGTTAGTTGTTCTTCTCAGAAATGATTTGGTTACCTAAGCATTTCAGAAACGTCATCGTAGTGTCAAACTGTCGATGATGTGACACTTTCCATCCATATTATCCATACGTTGGTCCACTTAAGTTGGGTTCTTTATGTTTAGCAATTTTCAATAGAACTTTTGTTTTAGTAACATTAGATAAAATATACTTCGAATATAGATAACCTGTTTATTATTGTCCTTAACATATACATGAAATATTAAGAGAAAATTAGTGAAAATGTGATTTTTCGCAAACAATTTAGACAAAGAATTATATTTATGTATGCGCTATAAAACCTATTTTGCCTACAGAAATTACACCTTGACGGATCACATAATTACTTGTATACAATTACCAAATGCAATCTTGGTATGAATAATCATATGTTAGCAAATCATATATGTACATGTTGCAAAATGTTAGAATTGTATTTCATTTGTCATCAAATGATATTTTGTTTCAGCTACCGAATTCACAAGAACCTCTGCAAGAGTGTACCCACACACCCACCCAAATAGCTGATGAGGTTTATCTTCCTGAAGTACCGCGATCAACCTCTCCACCGATGGCTCTTGATCCCGATGAAAGTAACTCGATCGTCTAATAAAGCAGAAGCTCAAATTCATGCTTGTAATGCACCTAAAATGACAGATGAAGAATGTGATTAATGCGATCGTTAAAAGGTATACTTTTGATTCTTTTAGATAGTAGTACTTACCGCAAATAAACTGTAACCATAATGCTTTTATACATATGTACCAAAATAATTCGTTACCACCGTTTATTAATTATATGATAGTTCGAACCAGGAAGTTATTCCATTGTTTGAGAAGAAGTTGAGTGCTGCTGATACCGAGAAGGGGTGCCTTGTACTGCCCATAAGATGTGCAGAGGTTAGTATGCATACATAGTACTGTTATTACAGTAATCATGTTTTTATTGTATCAAGCATGAGCAATTTACCATTTCTATTGATATCTTATAGGAGTGACGGAAACTGCAAAACAATGTTGATCAAGATTTCAAAGGGAAGGACTGGAATTTCGGTTATAAGGTGTGGTCGTCGCACAAAGAAAACAGGATGTACATCCTGGAAGATTTCAAAGGTTATGTTAAATCAATGAAATGGATACCGACATTTCTCTACAACATGAGGCTGCGGTTTAAAAGCTGAAAAGAATTACAAAAATTAATTTGTCATTTATATGGCGCTTCAAATATTGACTTAAGAAACATAGTTAAATAAAATTCATGAAATACTTACATGACAAGATCTCAACGAAGCACTCTTCTCAAGATGCTCACATGAGATTAGGCTCTACCTTTATTTCCTGTTGAATCATATATTAAAATTTACTAATTATTTACAGACATAAAAAATATCCTTATATATAGACTAGCTTACTTTATTAGTAGTTGACTCATCAAAAAAATAAATACATTTAAATTAAATAAATAAAGCTTGTAGTTTAATCCATTTATATGCAAGATCAAAAGAGCCTCATAATTAGAAAAACACTAAACCTTTTTTCATGTCTTTGACTCCTAATTAAGGATTGCTACACTGACCTCACTTGTGGTTTTTAGATATTGTGACATGTCTAAATACTCTCCAATCCTATAACAAATGCAGATATATAATATGATGATATGGCGATCGGTACAAAAATATAGAATCCAACCCTATATGGTAACAGTACTGAACTATTCATTATTGAATTCAAAGAAAAGTGGGTACCAAATCTATTAGCTTTGACCTTGGTATTGACCGTGACCTTGACAACGATCTGTGACATTGATGGTTTTCTTTGAGTTTACTTTGGTCAAGCATGAATACCTCCTTCGCAGTCAACAAGCGGGCAAGCGCATGCCATTTGTAGCTTGTTTTGGTGACGAACTTCTTATCGAAGTTACACTGATGTATTCAAAAATATCAAACATTATATTATATACAGTGAAATAGGAGAGAAAACTATCTCAAAGCTCACCGTTTTCTTTAAAGACTTTATTGGCCAAAAATTTCCATCATCGTGGTTCTTCATACATGAACGTTGAGGGGTAAAATTATGGAGGTAGAACTCTCTGTAAAATATCAATTTCATTCCCATCAAACATAAATATGTAATTAAGCTTAAAATCAGAAAATAAATAGTAGGAAACAAGTATATTAAACCATTGTCTGTTCTCAGAAGTTTTAAAATAAAATCATCATTTTGTTGGCACAATCAAAATTTTAGGAATAACAAATTATTGTAAAGAATGATTCTGATTGGATCGAATTTCATTTGCCAAATTATTCGATCAACATTTAAGGGTTAAATTACAAATTCCAATTGGTGAAAAATAACAAGAAGTGGCCATATAGCAGAAACGAAATGAAAGTATATAGTAATCACCTTGTTTTGATAGATTGAGGCATTTGATTGATCCTGATGTTGCTCCTTAACGAAGACGGGAAGAATTAGGGGCGCAGCTGCAGAATGTCATATAACCTGTAGCAGCAGCCGTGCATGCTTTATAGCGAAATATTTTAGGGCATTCTTGTGTTTTTCTATTAATTGGGCTTAATTGCTTATTATATGGTTTTTTGGGCCATTGATCCGAGGTATTTTTTAGTTAGGTTATAATAGGAAGTATAGTTTTTGTAGGAATGATAAGTTGTCCATTGATTTTGAACATGAAGGGTTGAGATTAGTTTATGTGGAAATCAAGTGTGAAAATAAGGGGAAGAGCATAAAGGGAATAACACATTTGTTGACTTTCTCTCTCCACATATAATGCACATGCCAAATTCCCCCATCATTTTAAGACGTCCATGACTTTTTTTTACAACCTTTTTATTGAAAAACAAATTCACCATAATAACGAGTGTCTTTTTATGTTTTATATGAGTACCATGTTGTAATATAAAAATTAAAAAAAAATTAGTGGGTTTTTTACAAATTGTGTTTTACCAAATTGTGTTTTACAAAATTGTGTTATACAATAGTATTTTTCATTGTGTTTTTTCTATTGTGTTTTTTACATTGTGTCATACAATTGTGTTTTTATTGTGTGTTTATCATTGTTTTTTTTTTTCATAGTGTTTTTTTCCATTGTGTTTTTTACATTGTGTTTTTCATAGTGTTTTCTATTGTGTTTTTTCGGACTTTTCCGACGAGGTGGTGGCAGTGGGTGACGGTTGTGGTGGCGGTGGGCGGTCGAGTGGTGGTGGTTGTAGGAGATGAGTGAAGATGTACCTGGGTTTTATGTAAGTGAGTTTTTGAAATTAATGTAAGTGAGTTTTGAGATTAAAGTAAGTGGATTTTGATATTAAAGTGTTAGACTAAAATGTCATCCTTCCTAGCCTTCTTAGGAAAATCAAACTTTTTATTTGAACATAACCCCTAGATACAAAAACCACACCATAAATAAACTCAAGAAGTAAAAAATGCGGCTGGTTGTATAAAAAATCCATCAAATGTGCTAGATTGAGTTTGAAAACAACTCATTGCTTATTGTTATTTTCAAAAAGCAATAAGATAGTTAATAATTTGTTTGGCAATCATAAAAAACTTCATTATTTTAGCTTTTTGAAATAGTTAAAAAGTTGTTTGCTAAAAGCCACAAATCATGACTTTTTAAAATGGATTTTGAAAAGACCATTAAGTCAATAAGCTATTTTAAAACTCAATCCCAAACATGCTTTTGATTTTGATATGAAATGAAGCAAATGGAAACTTGTACATCAATAATCAGATATTGAGGAAAAACACTATACGTAAATGAATTGTACAATTAAGGACAGGAAATTTCAACAACATTTTAGCATAAAGACATGAACGGTTTTAGCATAAAGACATGAACGGTTTCCTCAAAAGATATGCCATGATGAAGGGCATGCATTTAAGTTGCATCATGGGGTAGGAAAGGCAAATTGATAATTAACCAAATGAAACTCCAAGTGTTTTTACACAAAGATTTACAACTACAATTAAACCGCTACCAAAAAACCATCACAAAGTATAATTCACTTCCATAAGTTAATTCAGACTTTAATTAACATGTGGTTTCTCGTACCTCGGAGAGAACTTGATTTTTCACTTTTGGTTTTTGGCTAAGATACGGATTTAAAATCATTTACTTCATCTTGTCAGGATATATATCACCACTTCATTAATGACTTGTCTGGCGTACATGGACCACATTTATATAGAAGGCATATGGTTAGATCTGAGTTCAGAACAGTTCAGGGGATGGGATTATGTGTGCATGCCACAATTACCATCTCATATTGGTGCTTGGGCTAGCACCCTTGTACCTGTCAGTTCCATTGGATGGATCATTTTTCAGTTCAGACCAGGGGATGGAATTATGTGTTTATGCCTCGCACATCTTTTATTTTGGGGCATAGCCTAGCTAGCTATGTACCCATGATTTTCCATTCTGGCTCAATGCTCATGGTACATCTAAGTATATTACATCACCTATTTTGTTGATATACTGCTGTACTATTGTCGTGTAGATCAGTACCATATCTGATGTCAGTGCTATAGGTTTAGCTCGGTATCAAATTTAAGTATCACACGCTCATTATTAGTTATGTTATCAATCATCAGTTAAAGTTCATTTAACTATTTTGTCTGATGACATGGCTTCCTTAATTCAAGTGTATCTAGTTTTGGAAACGACAATGGTGTCTAATTTTAAAAACTGGTTGTTTTGTTTCTGTTCAAACATTGTTTAAAAAAAAATAGTTGTGATCATAATTGGTCAGAAGTGGTAAAATTCTTGAACCACTAATGACGAGCTGGAAGTATAGTACAATCAATATACAGAAAAGTAAAGAATCCAAGTACGTAATCAAAGATGACTGGCAAAGCGAAAGATCGGAAGCATACAAGGAACCAAATTGAAGAAGGAAGATTATCGTGGAGCAAGTTCATGAGGCAAGTCTGTGAAGCAAAACCAATAGCAATAAATGCCGAATCAAGTATATATAGTTAAAGCCATGGAAATAAACACGTATAAGGTTTTTTTATTTTTTTTTCTTTTGTTTTTGTCAAGGAAAATTGGATTTTAATAATCCCAACTTTCTGTTATTGACTGATAATAATCCCAATTTTGTTTATTCCCACCAGTGGTCCCAAATTTAAAAAAGTTGGCTCTCAATGGTCCCTCGTTAAAAAGAACCTAACGGCGTTAAGTTTTTTCCAAATTTCAAACTGATTTTTTAGGGCTTTTGATTGGAAGAATGATACGAGTAGATTGATGTAAAACCTAGCTCGAAACGATACTCCAAACAGCTTAATTTTTGTTAATTTTAAATTCAAACACCCGATTTAAAGCACTAATCAAGCCATTTGAAGCATTATTTTGAGCTAAGTTTTACGTTAATCTACTCGTATCCTCCTGACGATCAAAAGCCCTAATAAATCAGTTTGAAATTCGGAAAAAACTTAACGCCGTTAGGTTTTTTTTAACAAGGGACCATTAAGAGCCAACTTTTTTAAATTTGAGACCACTGCCAGGAATAAACAAAGTTGGGATTATTATTGGCCAATAACAGAAAATTAGGATTATTAAAATCCAATTTTCCTTTTGTCAAATATGGTTTCAGGAAGTCATAGTGTTTCCACAAACAACAAAATTCTATGGAGCTTTAGAAAATTAAATACATTTATGAGGACTTTACACATGTATTGAAAATACATGACACCACTCGATGATTTGTTCATAGACATGGCCATAAAAAATTATTATACTAATCTCGATTTTGTTTTATTTCAAATAGATTCATAATTATCTTTTTAATATAAAGAAGTATTCACCATGGTTACAGTTCGATCAACACAAGAAATATATGATTCGGTCATTGAGATTTTCAGTTAAATTATTCAGAAAGTTCTGACCATCAACATGAAACAGTAAAAAATTGCAAAAACAAGAAATTGATGTACGTATTCGAAATTATTTGTTCATTGATACTATCACCGTATGAGAAAAAGGAAGTCACATCAATCACGCCCAAACCCACTATTTAAAGAGTTCCTTTGCTTGTAAACATTTACATAAAATAACCAAATCAAGTAATATTTCACTTGGTGTATGAAAACATATTACAGTTGCTCGTCAAGGTTCACTATAACCAAGATTGGACAGTATTCACCGTCATTTCATTGCCTATGTTTAACGAAGGTTCACCTATAATTGGGACATATATTGTGCAGGTGTTGGCCTGGTTTTGTCTTAAAACATTAAAGAGCCGACATTCTAATGGGAATAACTTTCAGATCCCCAAACTCCTTTTGCATTTAAAGAATCATCTTTAACTGTCCAACTTCTAGCGAATCTCTCATGTTTTGTTCCCGAATTGCCTTCACGTAGGTCGGGAACAAAACATGAGAGACGCTAGAAGTTCGACTAGTAAAGATAATCTTTTAAATGCCTAAGGAGTTATTGCGTGTTGTACATGCAGATCATGTAAGTTTAGTGCAGATGAGTTTGATGATCAGACGTGTATTGGTTGCTTGAAGAAAGGCATGAATATTGATCTCATAGACCTACCAACCGGCAATTAGCTCTGCACACTAAGGATTGTAAACGGCATGCTACGATTTCCGAGACCACTGAAGGCTAAGGAATACTATATGGAAATAGCCAGAGAGAAGTTGGAGGGCGGTGAAGCTGACAATATGACTCTTCCTTGCCTGGTTGAATTGGGAACTGCATGCTACGATTGATGGCTTCGTCTCCAGTATGTGCCATGCCTTTGTTGATGGACTGAAACCTAATAATTGTAGGACAAACAAATCCAGTGTTGAGAGCTGATGAAGAAGGAGAAGGGACACAACTGCCACCACTTATTCCACCATGAAACCGGAAGTAAGCTTTCGCCCCACGCTATCTCAGCTGTGCTCACCATTTTCTTTAAAGACTTTTTTGGCCAAGGATTTGCATCATCATTGTTCTTCATACATGTGTATTGAGGGGTAAAATTGTGGATGTCAAACTCTCTGTAAAATACAAATTTCATTCCCATCAAACATAAATGTGTAATTAAATATGAAATCAGACAAAGGTAAATAGTTGAAAAAATATTTTTAACCATGGTCTGTTCTATGAACTGTTGAGAAAAAATCAGAAAAAAAAAATTAAACCCCATATTTTGCCCAATTCAATCACTGTAACCCTCGAATTGTCAAAATCATGGTTGACGGAATCAAAATTTTAGGAATAATAAGACTTATTTGAAAAGGGCGATCCTGATTGGATCGAATTTCATTTGTAAAATTGTTCAATCTTCATTTGAGGGTTAAATTACAAATTCATATCGCTGAAAAATAACAAGAAGCGATCATATACCAGAAATGAAAATAAAATAATGATATACCTTCTTTTGATAGATTGAAGCATTTGATTCCTCATAGATTGAATAACTTGTGGAAGGGAATGAGGAGCTTCAAGCATTGTATATCTGATATTGATGATTAGTCGAACAAGAGAATGAGGGGCAAGCCGTATACTAGAATAATTTGTAGCGGCCTTTATAGAGAAATATTTTAGGGCATTCTTGGTTTCTTTTGTTTTAGTTGGGCTTAATTGTTAATTAAACATTTTTGGGCCATTGATTTCTCTCTATGTACCTAATACAAGAACCAAGTCATATATAAAATCAAGAAATAATTGCACCCATAATTAGTTATATAAAAAATCTGTCAAATGTGTTATTGTTTATTATTAACTACTTTAAGTCTTTAAGACCCACAAACTACTCATATAATTCATGAAAATACAATATTTAATAAATAAATGATCTAGAGGTTAATAAGATAGTGTTTGAGATTATTAGTTTTCAAAATACTAAATACTTTCTTAACTAACCACCCCTACATAGTTTCACATAGTTTCAGGCCACATAGTTTATTAACTTCAAATTTTTATATAATTCGTGAAAATTCAACCCAAACATATTTTTTATATAAAAAAATTTTAATTTTAAGATTACCTTTCTATTTCTATAAAGAATTGTTGATTGTGATATTTGTCATATTACATATATGTAATAAAACAATATATGTAATATAACAATATTACATACATGTAATACAACAATATTACACATATACGTAATAATGTAATATCGTGATCGACATTTTTTTTTATATTTTCTTAATTTTGGTAAACAATAGTAACATTTATATGTATAAGGTATGCTTTAGCGAGTTCATTATTAGTTCTCAAGTTCTCTCTGCATATACATATGAATACATGCTACACAGAGTACACAGATGTACAATTTGAATTATTATGGGTAATAACTGGTATGAGATATCACACCCTAACCTACGGCAGAAATGCCAGAGTGCTAACCGTTAGTTCACAGCTCACAAGATACTATCATACAATTTAAATATGATAATAACTAATTAATTAATTTATTTCAAAATTCCAATCAAGTACATAAAGTTTCAAATCATGACAAAAACAATCCAAATTAAACAATTATTCCAAATAAAAATAAAACACAAATATCATTTATTTCATTAACTAAAGTCTCTCTAAGTGTTTCTTCACCTTAGATTCAAATCAAATGATTACCTGCAAATGCGTACAAAATAATATAAATTTGTCAACACGAGGTTGAGTGTGAGAAAGTCACCAGTTCTAGTTTTGATATAATAATAAAATATAAATAAAAGAGCAAAACTGATATTGTGAGTATAAATCAATCAACCCATGATAAAATAAAGGGTGTCAGTTGACCATTCCTCTTGAACACGAGCTATGGCTACTATGAGGTAGTATGATCGTACTATAATGTGATTATGTTGGATGTCTCCGAATGCGATACATAAACAATTAAACAAATAGCCGTTAGTCATTCAATTGATAACACACAACACTCGTAGTTTGGTAGTGCGAATAATATATAATATGTAAATATGAATAAATAAGCAAGTATCCCTAAAACGTTTAAAAGCTGTAAAATATGGGGAAATGACTTCTCACTTTATTACTAAGGCGAGTTTAGATAATAATAATAACAAGAATAAACGAGAAAACCGTTTTTTACCGTGCTGACTAAGTTAATCCAAATAGTTCTGAAACTTAGAGATAACAAACTTGAATTAAAACTGAGAACATAGCCACTATAATCAATCTAAACGGATGTATAGAACTTCGGTTATGAGATTTTCAGTAAATAAGCGAGCTGGTACTTACCAGAATCCGAATAGCGAATCGGAAGTCGGGTTTTGGCTAATACACTCAAAATATCAAGATAAAACTAAAAGTCGTCTGGACCGAAAGCAAGTTCCAACCAGAAGTGATATAAATCGATTGGTCAACTTTGTTGACCAATTTGCCCTTAAACGGGTCGGAGTCCAATTGACCCGTCAAATCCCGTCAATCTTAGAAATTGATTGAGGGTTATTGATCATTGGACAATAGAGAATAAATCTACATAAGACGACTTACCCAGAAAGTGCTTAGATCGATGAGAAAACCGAGACAAGCACCGGGAAAACCAAAGTCAAACTTGAACACGAACAAACTTGAAGAAAATAATAAAGAACGAAGGGAATTTGGGTTTTTCTTGAAGGTGGCGGCTGCTATAGAGTAAATTAGGGTTTGGGGAAGAGGGTTGCAGGTTTTTATGGCCTTGTTTATATAAAATTAGTAAACTAAATGCTAATTTTAGGTAAAAGACTCGTTTAAGCAACAACATCTCGTTTAATGACCCAATCAACTGAAATAAAACCAAAATTCATTCTTGAGGAAGGGACAAACGTATATGGACATGTACCAAGTCTATGAGAGTTTTCTTGGAGCTTAAAACACGAGATTCGGTCCTATAATTAAGCGATTTAGCATTAAACATGAGATTTGACCAAAATAAACAAAAGAAGCTAATCTGATGCCCTGGCCACACCACGCGACTAGGTTAGACCATCCTCCTCGCGTGACGCGGCGTGGAGGGTGATATGGCCTCTTTATTTTTGGCACTTTTTGGAACATCTTGGATTTTTCGTTTATGTTTAAACCGATTTGGGAATGCAATTCGGATCTTTCAAATTAATTAAAACTTGTATTTAACTTGGTTTAACATATTTTATAATTTCACAACTTTTAATCATGCCAAATAGTCCTTAACAACCTTTAAAATCGCTTAAAATGGCTAAAAATCGCATTTTCGGGAACTGCAGGGACTAATTTTGCCCATTCTTTTCTATTTTCGATTAAATTAACGAAACTTAAACTCCAAGAAATGTTATAGCAGGTCCAATTTCTTTTTATTATTGCCCAAACAAAAATCTCTATGTTATTATACCCGATTTTGTCATTAATTGATTATTTTGTTTCATAGTTCGTTTTTGGTACTAAATCACTTATTTTTGGACCAAATCACTTGGTTTAAGCTCCAAGAAAACTAACGTAGACTAGGTACTTGTCCACATACATTACTCCTTCCTCAAGAACGAAATTTGGGTGATTCTATAGTTGATTTGATCATTAAAACATTATTCGGTTTCGTAAACGAGTAAACTAACTAAAATTGGTTCGCTTTTGCTTATTCTATATAAACAAGGCATATTTTACCTGCCACATTCTTCCCTAAACCCTAAAAACTACTCCCTCACCCGTCACCTAACTATAACCCTAGGTTTCTCTTCCTTTTTTGCCATATTACTAAGATACAAGTGTTCGTGTTTGACTTTCAATCATTCTAAACTTCCGTTTCTCATCGATTTAAGCATTATCTGGGTAAGTTGTCTCTTGTAAGTTATTCATTATCATTCACTTGTCAATAACCCTCAGTCAATTTATGAGATTGAGGGGTATTGACTGTTCAATTTGACTAAAACCCATTTAAGGGCATAATAGTCAACATCTTTGACCGATCAATTTCTCATGCTTTTGTCGGAACCGACTTTTCTAGAAGACTTTTATTTTTGTTTTGAGATTTTAAGGCTACTGACCAAAACCCGAATTTCGACTCGCTGTTCGGATTCTGGTCAGTACGGCAAGCTTAAACGTTTAAATTATCATAACCGGAGTTCTAGACATCCGTTTAGAACGATTCTAGCGGCAACAAGTTCGGTTTTTCTCATGTTTCTTTATCTCAAAGTTTCAGATTTATTTGACTCACTTTGTTTGACGCGTTAGAAGACGACTTGTTTATTTGTTTATCATTTACTAATATTATTGTTCATTCACTTATGCAATAAGGTGAGTTTGATCATTGCCCTTTATTTTACTGTTTTAAACGTTTTGGGGACATATGCGTATCTATTCATATTTTCTATCATATATATATACACAAACTCGCAAACATAATTATTGTGTGTATATCAATTAAACGCTATTTGCTATTTGTTTATGTGTTAACATTCTAACATGTTTCCGAGAGGTCCATTTGAAGTCTAGCATGTCACTATGATCATACGCTGTTTTAGTAACCTGATTCCGATTTGCTTGGCAATGGAAAACTGACAATCTCAGTCTGTCATTGTAGCCCAAGCCCATTTCGCAAGGCAACGGTTAAATGACACACTATCATGTTTATGGTTTGATTGATTATTACTCATATATGTTTGTTTACACATTTAACATTTATCACATATTATATATATACTATTATTTGTTATGAAAATTGGTGATCATCTCACTCAACATGTGTTGTTGACAAACTCTATTCCATTTTCTACGCATATGCAGGCTACTGTGTGACGTGAAATTTGATGTGAAAGACATCTAGAAAAGACCATAGGGAACTTAATGAAGACTATCTTATTTAAATCTTGATTGGATTATTTGTTTGTGTTATGAATGTATGTGCACTTTATATGAAATAATTAATTTAATAGATATTGTCACATTTTTAGTTATGATAGTATCTTCGAGCTGTGAATAATCAGCTCACGTCCCGACATTTCCTCCTTAGGTTGGGGTGTGACACTTTTGATCCCCTAAGGTTCCAAAATGTCATTTTTGGCCTTTTTTTTAGAGATTTTAAACAACAAATGGCAAGTTTAAATAACACAAAGGGTAAGAAATGAAAATACACCAACAAATACTTATAAATACATGATCTTATAATAATCAAGATCCGAATTACTTTCCCAAATTGATAAATCAAATATGAACATGATTACGAAAAATCCAAAATGTTACATGCAGATACGAAACAATATTATATTTATTTTTATTTAGCAAAATCAAACATAATAAAGTTCAAACTACAACTTTAAGTTTCGGTAAATGTATATATCTTGAATAACATTTTTTTTATAAATAGGAGATAATTATAAATTTATAATATTTGCAAAGAAATAAAAAGTAAATATTAAATTAACATTTTTTGAACCACAATTTTTAGGAATGGTAAATACAGTTTTTATAATTATAAATTTATTAAAGGGAAGTTGGATTTTAATAATCTTGTATTTTTATAGTTGGCCAATTATGTCCCACCTTTGATTGATTTTGTTTCTTTCTCATTGGACCTGCTTTTAAAAAAGCTAACTTTGTTAAGTTTTATTCGAATTTCAAGATGATATTTTAGGGCATTTGATTGGAAGGAAGAGACGAGCCCGATCTAAACCTTATATCGAAATGGTGCTCCAAACAATGGCTTGATTATTTAGAAATTTGAACACATATATCCTCCTTTAGATCATCTTTACTTTTTAGGTAAGTTTACATCAAGCAACTTGTATATCCTACTTCCGATCAAAAGTCCAAAAACATCATTTTGAAATTCGGATAAAACTTAGCGTTTTAACAAAGAAGATTCAATGAGAAAAACAATGTAAAAGGTGGACCTGCAAAAATGTTCTCACGTAGGATTATTATCTGCAAACTGCAAAATAGTTAGATTACTAAAATCCAAAACAAGCAAGTAATGAAAGTAAAAATATCAATGAGGCCGTTTTCTATTTTCTATTTGACATCAAGTCTGAATAGTAAGGGGAATGTATTATCATAAAGGCTATTGTGGTCATGAAGCAACAATAAATAATAAACACAAATCGATTAATGAGGCATAATTCATACGAGAAGTACAAACACACAAGTTTATGATGAGAATTGTAGTTTTGGGGTAATGAGACAAAAATACGAAGTGTTTTGCTAGGATATATATGATACACCCAAAATATTATTGAAAATAGTAAAATAGGGTGTGGCAAACTCACTTGTTAAGTAAGCGAGGACGAGCAAATAAGCGAAAATGGATTTAAGCGAGTGACCCAACAAAGTTCGGTTAAACGAGTGACCTTAGATAAATAAATAACTAAGATCAAAATGAGGTTGAGAAAAATAAGAAAAAAATGTGACCGACATGGTCGGTTTATTAAACGAAAAGTTTGTTAAAAATATATTTTTATTCTATTATTTAAAAAGTTTGATTATTTGGTTTTAGGTTAGTTTTAGGGAAAGAATTAGTTATAATAGTTATTAATTAATTTAAGCAAGTTCGGTTCGTTTCTGAACCGAACATTATTCAAGAAAATAAGTTTAAATGAGTGGTTCGTTTTTGTCGGACACGATTATTCAGTTTTGAGTTAGTTTTGTGTCTAACATGATTGAAATGATATGATGAAGTGACATGCTTAGAAAAGTTTAGTCTTGATTGTTATTTGTTTGCAAAAGTTAGTTTTTTAAACATAAAGCCTTTATAAAGTGAGCATTAGACATGCTAATTAACGAAGGATGATACGTTACCACGAGTTTCAATTATTTTGACCTCATGATAACAAACAACATGCGTATCAAAACAGAAAATAATAATTACCCGTAGAATGAAACACAAAAGAAAGGAGAGTTCTTGAATGGATGACTTCAAAAGTCAAACTAAGACTTTAGCATAATCTAACAAGCTAGAGAGCAATTGAGGTTAGACAAAAGATTATCAGCTGATGAATGAGGTTTATATAGGCCTAAATTCGTTAATAAAAAGGTTGAATGGGTTTAATGCAAAGACTAGTCAAAAGGCTAGTCTTTTGCATAATAAAGATGCAATTCAATGCAATTTGACCAAATTGGTGACTCTAGATGGTGTTTATCAACTAGATAAAGGTCCAGCTTCATTCAAGACTTGTAAACACGAGTCAAAGGTCGAGAAATCAAAGATGAGAAGACCAAGGCGGTTGACCCACCAAGAGGACTGCACAGGTACGCCCACCGCGCGCACGCGACAGGCTAGACCATGTGCCTCGCGCAGTGAGGGCGCTGGTCTTCGGCCAATCAACAGATCACGCCGCCCGCCGTGTGGGAGAGGAGCCTCTCCTACGCGTGGCGCGGCACGCCTCTAGGGGAAGTTTTGGAAATTTGCAATTTAGCCCATGGACTGGACTTTAGGTTGGACGTGTTTCGAGCATAAAACTTATCAAAAAATTAAATAACACAATTAATTTACTCAATAAATGAGAGATTTTACTAATAATGCGGATTTGAATTACATCAAAAATCTTAAAACAGATTGGCTTTTTTGGTTTGAAAAATGACGAATGTCATGGAGTGTTTTTGAAGGTGTATGGAGTTTGTGTTGAGAGAACATTCAAAATTTCAAAGGTTGGTAGGTCCTAGGGTATGCCAAGCCTTTTATAGCCTAGGCCTCATTCATGTAGTTAACCTCGATATCACATAAGAATGCATTGAAAAAGATAATATTAAACAATTGCCTGCTTGCCTTCCATATGTAATAGTTATGCTTAAGTTTTACATTTATGAACATTAATATGTATTTCATATGTTATGTGGGTAATAGATACTATGATGTCATACAGTAGGTTGTATAATGTAAAAGTAACTTTCCACAAAAAGAAAAAAAAATGTCAAACTAAACAAAAGCATCGTTGGCACAATAAAAATCAACAAATCTCATGTAACCCTAGAACTATCAAAAGCGTAATTAACACAACCAAAATTTTAAGAATCACAAGACTTTTTTTGAAAAGGACGATTCCAATTAGATCGAATTCCAGTTGCAAAATTATTATATCAACACTTGAGGGAAGATAAATGCACATGTTACAAATGTAAGACTAAAACTATGACTTATGATATCAAAAGGACGAAATATATTATGGTCAAGAAAATAAAGTGGGTGACAAATCCGGATACGAGACGAGAGTTTGGATGCACACATTTAGCTTCAACGGGGAAAAAGGCTTCTAGAATATTTATGTTTTGCTATAAATATGACATTTTGTTGTCTTTTATGTGTGTGTTCTTATGGTGCAATCACCCACCCAAGGGGAGCTTACCTTGGGTGAGGTCGGTTCGTTTATCATATATGTAATCTTTTGCAACCGATAATGAGGTCTTTCACTACTTATTATCTTTATTTGTTTTTGTTCGTTGTTTGATTTACCGCACCTGTCTCGAACGTTTATCAAGTGCAAAATCCGTTCACGCTTTAGATCCGGTGTTTTGGGACTTACAACAAATCATCAGGACACAATCAAAAAGGCTGATTTTCCAAATCATTCGATTAAATGACACTGTTACAGAAATAAAATTTTTTTTGACAATCGACAATTAGTTACAAATTCCAATTGCTGAAAAATAACAAGCAATCATAAATTTTAAACGAAATGAAAATGAAATAGTGACCTTTTTTTAATAGCTTGAAGTATTTGATTGCTCATGTTGGTGCTTAGACGAAGAAGGAACGAAGAGTGCGACCGTAATGTAAAATAACTTGTAGAAGTACTGGTTTTATAATGAAATATTTCAGGGTGTTCTTGTTTTGTGTTTGAATTGGGCTCAAATTGTTTATTAGATAGTTTGTGGGCCATTAATAAACCTCAAGAAAAAGGAAAAATACATCCAAAATTGGTTGGACGAAAAACATGTCAGATATTACGAAAAACATCTTCAACATTTTAGCATAAAATCAAGAAATTTCATGATGAAGGGCAATAAGTTGCATCATGAAAGAAAACAACTCGTGAGGGGCTTATCATCATTGTGTATTAACAGACGTAAGAAGCCAGGTTCATCAAGTTTGAAGATTGATCATTGGTGTTGGGCTAATATTCTATATTATTGTTAGGATTGTGTATGTCTTCTATTATTGTTAGGATTGTTAAATCACGACAGTTTTAAGTTGGAACTCACCTGTCGTGAATTGGTTCATTAAAAGGTTACCTAGATTATAAACACACTATTTGTAAATTAACAGGCTACGTAAAATTAACAAGAAACTTAAGTATATATTTATGGCATAAATTATAAATGGTTTCTTTAAATATCACCAAAATTTAATGATAGAAACTCCATAACTAGGAACAAAAAAGTCAAGGGAGCTAGCCAGCTAGGAAAGGTGTCTTGATCAACCGGATAAAACTCCATGAGTTCGTAATGCTCTATATTGTCAAAAACTAATAGTTTTGGCGATAACTAAAAAAGTTCAAGCGTTTTAGTCAAAACAGGAATCTGAGATACCACTTAACTATTTCAAAGATTTTAAACCAAATTGTAAACCAAGAATCATATACACCCAAAACAGTGTCCTTAATTACATAAATACTAATAATACTTTAAACATAGTTTAACCCTTTGACATAACTAACCCTAAACTTTAATATGTGAGGGATTAAGGTCTAACAAATCCTATCCAGTTCCATCTAATTGATATCTTCAAAACAGAGCTCTTCGGTGGTGGCTGGCCGGATACAAGAAGCCCAAATCCATGGTAGTATTGTGAGTCAGAACATAGCTCACAGTAGTTAATATAGAGACCGAACGCTATGTAGCTGTTGGTAACAACGAACCACAAGGAAACCAACAGCCAAGAAAAATTGAGAAGCTTCGCTTGCTGATGGACGTAATCAGGGATCCTGCAGGTGCCTATCATCTTCTTTCAGTAACCTTCAGCAACTTGGTTCCTGGAGGTAAGCTTGTGATTGGAAACCAAAAGGTTTAAAAAACTTCTATCTGGTGGAAAAAAGAAATTATCAATCATTAGCATTTTCATTTTGCTATTATTTCAAGCATATACAAGCAAACTGTCAACAAATAGAATATAAATGTAATATGTTTTAGATATAAAGGAAAGTTTTTCTTTAAATGAAGAAGATGATGATGACACTGTAGATTATAAAGATGATGTTACCTTGGATGCATATAAAATAAATCAAAAGGGAATTTAAGTCACTGATTCAATAAAGAAGAATTAAGAACGTAACTGAAGTTACCAAAGAACATGAGGATTCTGAAAGGAAGGCTTTAATGCTCCTGGCTAGTCGTTTCAACATCCAACGAAACGAATCCATGCATGATGAAATCATCATCCGCAACAAGGCTAGAACGCAGATCGTTTCAAAGGAGGTCCCTGACAGCTACTACTATGACCTATGATGAAGCCAGCAACGAACCAGCTGCTTGTATTCATGGTAAGTTTGGATGTAATGTTTTCTTTAAAAACTTTGTTGGTCAGGATTTCCATCATCAAGGTTCTTCATACATGTATATTGAGGGGTAAAATTGTGGAGGTAGAATAAGCTGTAAAACAGCAATGTCATTCGCATCAAACAAAAATAGGTTTAAGTTCAAAATCCAGAAAGTAAAATTCGCAAACAATAAACTATTGTCTACGCACAAAAACGAGCACATCTACACCAGAAAGAATATGGTAAAAGGCCTTTAAAAACTAGTTGGAATAAAGTGTTTTGATGCCCAATCTTCACACATCATTTAATTAAAAATCAAATCAAATTTGTAACTGAATAGCTACACCGTGGGTATGGATCAATTATTTTTCACAATTCAATAACTGTAACCCTAGATCCATAGCACAAATCATCAGGATAAAATCAAAATCTTATGTAAAAAAAGAAGTAATTAAAAAGGCCGATTCAGATTGAATTTGTTTGCCAAATTATTCGATCAAATTGAGGGAAGATAACAGCGACATATGAAGTCACAGTTAAATTCAATAACATCAACTGAAACTACAAACTCCAATCAAAGAAACAATAGCAATTAGAAAACGAAACAATCACCTTTTTACGGTTGCTCCAAGCCTTTGATTCCTCATGTTTGTGCTTAGAGTCTTAGACAGACGAAGAAAGAAATGAGTGAGGGGCGGTGCCGTATAATAATACTAAGTTGTGGAAACAGTGTTTTATACTGAAATATATTAGGGCATTCTTGTTTCTGTTTAATTGGGCCTTATTTTATGTATTTACTATGTATATATGATATGATTCTACTTTTATGTTTTAGGCCCAACGGAAGCAACCTAACTTCATTAAAGATGCTGACTTTTAACTCTTATCAATAATCAATCCAAGTTCTTGGGCAAATGAAAACCTACATCAATAATCAAATATTGGGGAAAAAACACTATTTGTGAATTTATGGTACGTCATGTAAAGTTAGATAGCACGAAACTTAAATACTCTATTAAATAAAAATCATGAATGGTTTCCATAAATACGACCCAAATTGTGATTATTGAACTTCCATGACCAAGAGCGAAAAAGTTACATTACAAGGGAGGAAAGGCGTCAACCGATGAAACACCATGTGTACGTTGTGCTATCTATACGTCAAAAAAAAAATAATAGTTTTGGCCATAATTACCAAATAGATCAAGCATTTTAGTTAAAGCCGAAAATCTGAAATTCCACTTAACAATCTCACAGAATTTGAAACCAAAAGTGTGCGGATTGTAAATCAAGGAAGATATATATAAACCCGAAATTATGCCTCAAATAATTGTATGGATTGTAGTTACAGAGCAATTTTTTGCTCATAATAAAAAAAACTTTCAAATATTTAAATGATTTCAATTTCCAATGAATTTTAACTTTCTTCTTCCATCGTGAATTCTTCAAAGAACTCGAATCTTTGATCTTCTTTCAACAGCCCTCTTTCAGCTTCCGATGTAAATAATCGCAAACCGAATCCACAATAAGTACAGTCCAATTTGTACTTGAATCGATGCCCAAAAATTAAACAGCCTTCACATCGCAAATTGAACAGTATGAATTGCGATGAATAACAGTATGTAAGTATGCAGATTGGTTTCTGATTGAACAGAAATGAGTTAATCGCAACCACCGGAATTGTTGCTCAGAATTTGATGTTCGATGACTGCAGAAACAATGGTCACCTCCTTTCTTCATTGATGATTCAACTTATAGATGTAAATAAATAAGAATATTTTCTGACTCAATTCTGATACAAATGATCAGCTGATCAACAGTTTCCCTTTGATCGCTTCCTTTTCTTGTTTTCTAGATATTCTGATTGCCTTTTTATCCACTCAGAATCTCAGATACTAAATGCTGGTAATCCAAGTGCAAATCAATATCGAATATAAACAAGATCGATACACAAGAAACAAATTTTGATTACAGAATTCTGAATACAAATCCCTATTTACATGTTTGACCTTAACATATTTACAATGATTACACTAAAACCTTTTAAGTTTAGATAAATCCAATATTTTGTTATAATAGTATCCTTCATCCAACTTTTTTCTTCTTCACATTATCCTGGATATTAAAGCAAAGTGCCTTTTCTTCCACCGGCGTGAAATCATTGTTGCTCTTAAACGTCTTGCGAATCTCCTCCGGTGTCTTCCCGGCCATGTATTATATATCCAGTAACTACTCTGGAAGTTAAGATAGTTTGCAGCCTGAAATCACAAATCCAAACGAATAAATTAGCAAATTCACCTAATCTATCTATTTTTAACTGAGATACAGAAGCAATCGAACCAAAATTGAACTGAATATTGTGCTCTGATCCACTTTCACAAACTCAGTATCAATCGAACCACTATACATGGGAAGGCTATCTCATTGCTCCCAATATTCTTTAAAGACTTTTTTGGCCGAGGACTTCCATCATCATTGTTCTTCATAAATGAAACCTGAGGGGTAAAACTGTGGAGGTCCAACACTCTGTAAAATAGCAATTTCATTCCCATCAAACAAAAAATTAGTTTGAAAAAATATATTTCTGTTTTAAGAAGTTTGTTGATGTCAAATCTTAACATATGAAAAAAATAAAAATCAACAACTCTCACATGTATAACCACACCAAGGACACGGCTCATGTAATTTGCACATTCAAAATCATCGCTGACACAATCAAAATTTTAGGAATAAACAAGACTTTTTTTTTTTTTTTTTGAAAAGGGCGATTCTGATTGAATTGAATTTCATCAGTTGCAAAACTGTTAGATTCTGTTACAGAAATAATTTTTGGGGGACATTCAAACGCAGAAAATAACAGGTAGCGATCTAATACCAGAAATGAAGTGAAAATGAAGTAGTAATAATAATAATAATAATAATAATCACCTTTTCTTGTTAGGTCGAAGCCTTTGATTCCTCATGTTGATGCTTAGACGAAAAGAGAATGAAGAGGGCAGCCGATCGAAGGGGTTCTACACTGAAATATTTTAGGGCGTTCATGATTTTTTTTTTTTTTTTTGAATTGGGCTTAATTGCTTATTGTGTATCTTTTGGGCCATGATTCCTCTCTAGAGGTATTTTTACCTGTTACAAGAACCAGTGAACCACACCATAAATAAACTCAAGAAGTAAAAATGCAACCCATAAATGTTTAAATGCCGTTTATTTAATACATTTGTGAATCGGCATATCGATTCACAAAGCACCGGTTCTGTGTATATAAATACTCCATGCAATCAACCGCATTCTGTATATTTCCCTGTTATTTCTACGGTATATTTTTTATTCAATTGCAAGAACCCCTACAAATCCTTGTCGAATTGGATTACAATCTATCAGTTCCGATGTTTATTTACTTTGTTTCTTTTTTGTTCTGTCATTTACATCTGTTAAACATCCATCATAATAAATTAATAATTGAAGAAACCTTCAAGGTGACGCACAAACCTAGAATTACTACAACACCCATGCTAGTTGTCACACCCCAACCTACGGCGGAATACAAACACAAATCCAAATGATTCGATTACAGACACTATATACTGAACTACTGACATCATGCACCAACAAGAATCAGAATCTTTAGCCCACACCTGCTTGTAACTCTTGACAAGGCGACATATAGTTGTCCATATGAGAACACGGGTTGTTTCAAGTACAAACCAACCCTAGATAATGATTGACCTTGGCTTTTGTTTATGGCCATTGCAAAACATACTACAAGGGGAAACTGTCGTCTTTGTAACTTATATGCTGTTTTGTTGTCTGTTAGAGTCAGTGGTGATCTACGGATCAAAACTCTATGTATAATGTTAGTTCAGAAATAATTTTTGCTTCAATTACACGAGTATCTAAAGATATAATTTGTAGTCGAGTATCGTTACATAAGCCTTCTTTCTGGTTAAGATTTCTAAGGAGCATAACAGGAACACCTGTTTGAACCCGATATTACAAAAACCGGTTTGTAGTTATAAACCACCGGGTTAGGACCGGTTTGGATTTTTTTTTTAGCTAAAACCAGTTTGAACCCGATATTTTGGAACCGGATAGACAAAAACAGGTTTCATCCGGTTTAAAACCCATTTGTAGCTCAAAACTAATTTATAGCTCACATATCATATCCATTTATAGCTCATTAGCCATTCCATGTAATGCCCCATCAAAAAATCAATTTATTGTAAAGGAAAATATGATTGTAATTATAATAATGATATTAACAATTGCTTATGTTACAATAAGAAAGATATTTTGAAACCGGTTAGTCAAAAACAGGTTTAACCCGGTTTAAAACCTGTCTGTCTATATACGTCAGTTTCAAAACTAATTTATAGCTCATACATCATATATATTTATAGCTCATTAACCATTCCATGTAATGCTCGGTTGAAATTTGAAAATCAATTTATTGTAAAGGATAATAGGAAATATCAATTGGAAATCAATATATGGTAATTAGTTCCGGCCGTAATGGCAGTATCAATACATGGATACCAACACTGATCGGATAATATCAATTGATGATGTAAGTGTTGGTTGAAGTGCGTGAAGCCCCAAATCTATTGGTAGCATATGGTAAGTAAAAGATTCTTGGTAATGCTTTGGTTGACAGTTTCTCAAGGTTATAAAAAAAGATAGATGATATATACAATCTGTCAAAACTTCTTTATAAAATATAGGCATTTAAAGTGTAAAGAACTGGACGTTCAATTAACTGCTCAGGTTTAAACCGAAAACCGGTTTGTGCACCTCTAGTAACAAATGTGTCAACTACTATTTTAAAAATGAAGCAGTAAATAGCAAATGTTGTTTAATAATTTATTGTTGTTGTATAATAAAGAAAAATAACTTAAAATGAAAAGTGACATACATTTACACTAAATGTGTCAACGGACGCACCAACAATTATGGAGTCGGATTCTTGATGCTATTGAATGAATTAAACAAACAAATTTAATTAAGACTAAACAAATCAAAATTTCAACTGACTGATTTGAAATTGGAAATAATTCTTCATTAAAAAGTGTTGATTGACCATGGAAAATTTAAAATAACAATTGAAAAAGTGCTGGTTCGCCATTCTTTTAGGCAATTAGCAAATCAAGGATAGGATAATAATAAGCTATTGATGAAATAAAAGATCATTCCTTTTGAAAATTAAAGTTCAAATCCAAGAATTAGTGAAAAATAGTTGAATAGAAAAAATTTTAAAAAGTTAAATCCCTATAAAAAAATTCCAAACAGAACAAATCTAGATTTTAATTAAAACTAGAAAAACTTTATTTTAAAAGATAAACATTTTCAGTCGTCAGTATTGCTTTGACTTTTGAACAGTTATTAAGTCAAATTCGATACAAGTTACAATCTTAAAAGATAATTCAATATAATTTCTAATATATTAAATGTAAAATTAAATTAAATTGATTTATCTAGTAGATATGGGTTAGAAAAAATGGGAGTCATGAGAGCATGACAAGTGGCAAAATATGGTACTTTTTTATTAGAGTAGTAAGATTTTTTGGGCCATTGATTTCTCTCTAGATTATACATAATATAAGAACTATCTCATAAATAACCTCACATAGTATAATTTAACACTTAAAAAGTGATCACAAAAGCCTTAGTCGCGAACTGCCAATCGCATTCTAAATTCATTTCCATAAGTCGAACCTGGACCACAGTTAATTTGTAGTTTCTTGTACTTGTAGAGAGGACTTAAGATTTTCGGTTTTGGTTTTTATCTAAGGTACGGATTTGAAATCATTAACTCCATTTCCTAAAGCCATCTTACACGTATTTTAAAATTACGATCTTTCAAGTTATGCTGGATTTTGATACATGTGTTTTGTTCTTAATATTAATCTATGGATATAATAGCTTGCAATAGAATATTAAGTTGATACTTAACATTACATGTTGGTGGATAATAAGACTTTGACTTGCTTTCTAGTTAGTTATCACTATCGAATATGATATTTGGTTACCAAGCAATTTAAACGCATAATCATGACGTGAAACTTATCGTGACATCGTTATGAGATTTGGACTTGCTTTCTAGTTAGTTATCCCTATCGGATATGATATTTGATTGACCGGGCAATTAAAACACATTATCATGATGTGACACTTATCGTAACATCGTTATGATAGGTCATGGCGTATCCGGCACATAGCTTTTCAGTCGCAAAGCAAATCAAAAACAACTATTTTTAGATTTTAATGACAACAATACACGTTTTTTTTGTCACAAAAGTGAATCAAAACCAACCCCTGATTGCCGAGAGTAGTACATCGATTTTTCAAGGCAAATCAAAATCAATTGTTTGTTTCTAACAAAACAGTACACAATTTTTTTTTCTATTGCCTAAACCAACTATACTATACTTTAATTTTTGCTACTAGTTTTGCTTTTCTAAAAGCGTGTGTGTGTATACATACATACATACATATATATATAGGATCAGTGAGAACTTTTTGGGAATTGAGAACTATGAAAACCATTTTAGACCACAAAAAACCCAAAAATAAAAACAAATCATAAAACAAAAAACAACACAACAATAAAAAAAAATTAAAAAAAAAATCAAAGTTCTTATTTATCATCCCGGTTTCTAAAAACAACGTAAAAAAAATTCTCGGTTTAGCTAAATTTTACATATATGTATGATATGTACATATATATACACACATGTTCTTTATTCCTATACACATATGTATAATTTAAGGTAAATGATAATATACATATGTGAGAACTTTTTTAAAATTTTTGTTTTTTTTTTGTTTTATAATTTTTTAAATATTTTTAGAGGTTTTTTAGTGGTCCAAAATGGATCTCAAAGTTCTCAATTTACCAATGGTTCTCTTAAGATCCTTATCATATATATATATATATATATATATATATATATATATATATATATATTATTAGGTTAGTATTCGTGTGATACACGGGTTGGATAGATAATATTTTGATTTTAATAAGTGAATATAAAGATTTATAAAGTTGAATAATTACAAATTAAAAAAAAGTTGAATAATTATAAACTTATCAAAAATCTAAAAAAAAAGTTGTTTAAATATGTTTGTGCATGCCTAGCCGGTAACACCTGAATTATATAAGAAAAGAATATCATTAATCGAATATTTTGATTCATAGTATAAAAAAACAAATGTATTAACGTGTTTTCTCTATAAAGTCTTTTGGGATACATCACAACTGTAAAGAAACTTAGTCCTACTGAAAAAGTTTGTAGGGTATATCTGTTTATGCTAGTAACATTAAATTATATATGTTTGATTTACAATGATTATGATAAATGGGCAACCCAATATAATCTTAACCAAAAAACTTACGAATGTTAAACTATGAAATACATATGATTATTGATAAATGAATACATCTATTTATTTTACTTATATACTCTTTACAAGAAATAATGTACGTTAACTTTGCAGATAAGTTAATTACACAAATAAGAAGTAATACATAGATCTCTAACACCGTTTCGTTTATGATATAAAAACACAAATTATTACACAGTTCAGCAGTTATATCAATAAAGTAGACATGTTCTACAAATGCATCATTATCGGTTCTCAAAATTAGTCATAAGTAGACATGTTCTACATTTACATCAAATTTATTAAGTTTGTAAAGTCTCATTAACTTTTTCCTCAATTAGTAAATTACATGGGAACCCTATAGGTTCTAAGATCCATTGATATGAACAAATGTTACATAATCATCAATAAAAACACATATATAGTGATAGAAACTAAAAAAATACTATTTAACAAATTCAATAGGATTGTAAAAAATTTAAGACGCTAACCTAGATTATCATTATTCAACCTTAGAGGTTTATTATCGAGTTTTGGAAAAATCATGAAAGCATTTACAAATAAATGGAGATAACTGAGATTTGATAGATGGAATCTTGAGATTATGTGATTGATTTTTGTTCTCCAGATAAATTTCAAACTGTAATTTTTTTGTGTATAATATCATTTAGGGAGAAAGTCAATTACGTCAGACATTTAAGGAGGCGCGAAATTATAAATTATATTGAAACTAATATAAACTTTTTTATAACAAAGGGTTGGTTATGAGATACTCATTTACCAATTTTTATTATTTTTTTTAAAGAAAAAGAGTTTTAATGATTGAAAATAAAAACTTATAAAATGGCACAAATGTAGACATATCTATCTCACTACATGCGATTAATTTTTTAATACATGATGTATAAGTGTTTATGTGATTCTCACAATTTTCTACTTCAAATTAATTTTAAACCGGACACTTGTATATCTAATATGATTAATTATAAAGATTACTGTAATATTGAAATGATAAAAATCGAGCGGTGATTCTTTAAGTTAAGTCCTTTAATCTTGTTTTTTAAATAATAATGATGATGATACATGGAGGAATAATATTGCACTTGCACTCATGCGAGTCATATCCGGTGGAGATACTTCTATTTTTTGAGTCTTAAAAATTACAATAATATTGTGTTACAATACTACACCATTATTATTAGTTATTACTATTAATTACTAAATAATTAATTCATAATAGGATTGACATATTTAAAGAAAGGGGTTACGAAACCATTTACTAATTTTGATTATCATTTTATTTTAATAAAGAAAAAAATGTTTTAATGAATGAACAAAAACTTGCGAAGTGATACAAATATAGTGTCATTAGGTGCCAAGTGGCATTATTATAATAGTAGATACAAAATATTTTTTGCTCAGAATAAAGAAACTTTCAATATCTAAAATGACTTCAGTTTCCACTGAATTTAAATTTACTGTAATCAATTTAATTTCAAAGTTTAAATTGTAAATGGTAGATCCTTGTTTTACTTTTGCTTTCCTTTTTGGTAAATTCTACAGGGAACTCGAATCTTTTATCTTCTTTCGAGAGACCTCTTTCGGCTTGAGATGCAAATAACTGAACCCAATACGCAATAAGTACAATACAATTTGTAACATAATCGATATCTAAAAAAAACAGACGTTAAATCGCATAGCTGAACTAGAACCTGATCGTCACCCACTGTGGCATACAACCTGCGATGAAGAGCAGTAAGCAAATATGCAGATTGGTTTCTGATAAAACAGAGACGGGAGACGATTGAAATATGATGTTTAATGACTGCAAAAACAATAGTCACCTCCTTCCATGATCGATAATTCAATTTACAGATGTAAACGAATACAAATTCTGATTAAGTTATGATACAAATGATAAATGATCAATGGTTTCAATTCGATCACTTCCTTTCTTATTTTCTAGATATCAATTTCTTTATCAGATGGCCTTTATCGGTCAATAGTTATGTACAAGACTTTCGGAATCGATTTCTTGGTTAACCACTCAGATAGCAAATGTTGGTAATCAAAGAGCAAATCAATATTGAATATTAACAAGACCGGTACACAACAAACTAACTTTGATTAGAGAATTCTGATTACAATAATACACTTGTTTAATCACATTGTTCCCTACATATAAATTTGCCCCAAACATATTTACAACAATTACACTAAGACACTTTAAGTTTTGTTTTTACATCCATTGTTTTGGTCATTAATTATTGATTATCATTTTATAATTGGATCTTTTGGCACTATAATAGTATCCCACACACACTTGTTTTCTTCTTCCTCAGGTGTGAAATCATTCTCACTATTAAACGTCTTGCGGATCTCTTCAGGAGTCTTCCGGACCCTTTATTGCATCGTTTACCCAGTAAACTCCTGATATTCAAATAATTCGCAGCCTGAAATCACAAATCCAAACAAAGAAATTAGCAATTCATAAAAATCAAACATAGTTATGACATTAATTGATATACATAAGCAATCGAACCAGAATGGGACTGAAGAATTGGATGCGCTCTGATCAACTTTGACAAATCAGCACGGTATTCTTCAAAAACTTTATTGGCCAAGGATTTGCATCATCATTGTTCTTCATACATGTGTATTGAGGGGTAAAATTGTGGATGTCAAACTCTCTGTAAAATAGCAATTTCATTCCCATAATGTGAATTATAGCATATTAGCATTTGCCAAATTATTTGATCAAAATTTGAGGGAAGAAAATGAAATAATCACCTATTTCTGGAAGCATGAAACCTTTGATTCCTCATGTTGATTAGACGAAGAAAGAAATTATGAGCGCAGCCGTAGAATATAGAAAATGTTAAGTTGCAGAAGCTAGCGATGATTTAGACGAAAATAAATTAGGGCATTCATGAGTTTTTGTTTCAATGGGCCTTATTTTACATATTTATTATGTATAAATGATATGATTCTTCTTTTATGATTTAGCCATTTAGGCCCAACAGAAGATTATCTGGTAGTGTATATATATATAGAATATAGGTAAATTTAACAACAGGAAACTTAAATATTTTATGGCATAAAATCACCAGCGGTTTCCGTAAATTCCATGACCAAAAGTTTCATCACAAGGGAGGCCGGAAATGCATCTTGGTCAACCGCCTTATGAGACTCCATGTGTATGTCGTACTCTCTTATTAGGCGGTAAAAAAGATCTAGCAATTTAGTCATAGCTGGAAATCTGAGATCGTACCACGTATTCACCATCTCAAAAATTTTGAAACCAAAAGTGTGTGGATTGTATAATATACACCCGATATTGTGTCCAGGAGATTTCGATCAAATGAGACAATGTTCACTAAGTTTTATCAATAACACCCTACAATAAAGTATTGCAAGAGCGAATTCAAAATTCGTACTAAGAATGTTTTATTTACATTGGAATACTATGATTTCCATGCTACCTTATTTGTGGATCCATATTAACAGGCACATTACTTGAACTGTGGACATGGTAACAATTATCATCAAAATACCATAAAGGAAAAGCTATGTAGCGTAACTCAATACCAGACCATAGTCTGCTTTTGGAAGATTGTCATTCCATTCTAAACATCAAAACAAACTCACCTTAACAAATTCAATTGGCTGTGATGCAAACGCTCGTAATAATGAATTTTTGGTGGAAATAGTAAGAACATAATCATATTAATGAAAACCAATAACCTTAACAAAGAGGAACTGATCCAAGAGTTAATAAACTCTTATATGGATCAGCTTATTGAGGGCCCAAACTTAAAAAGAGCGTAACTCAGGCTATGACTGGAGTTACGAGGTCATAAGAGCGGTCAACGAAAAGATCTTGAGGGTATTGCAGTTTGGCAAGCTGCCAGCCCTAAATCCATCTTTAAGCATCTGATTCCACCTGAGAAGGCGTTATCCTTAAGCTCGACAACAATAAAAGCTTTCATAATTAGCTCTATGCATTTCTCGATGTCATTCCTAATTTAAGTTATTATTCAATGTATTAATTCCAGTTTCCTTTTGTCTTTTTGTAATTTTGATATTGAATTGCTTTATTAATATTATTGTTTCCGCTCTACATCACTTAACGCTATTCAGTGAGTGAATATATAATTGGTTACAAGATATTAATAATCCAACACGCTCCTCGCAAACAGACATCTTATACACTTCTTGCAATCACCTCACACATATTACAATGTGAATAAGCATTAAAAGTGACATATAGCATTATAATCGTTTGTTTGACGGTGACATCATTGAGATTGAGGTTCAAGGACCAATGTAATTTTCTATTTGGTTTGTTCTACGGATCACAGACAAGAGCAAGTTGGGGAAGGATCGCCATTTTGAATGTGTTGGACGTATACTGACTAGACTAGAAAGTGGATTATGTTATCACGAATCACGATCAGTGAACTCCTAATAGTTATCCTCGTAAGCGAGTCAAGGTGATGTATTCTTAACACCCTATGGTTGTGAAAACCAGGTTTCTTTGTTTCCCTCTTAACCACATTCTCTTAAGTAACCTCATTAACCACCTTTAAACTTCATGTTCCCAAACCATCCGTATGCAAAGTGTGGTTAAAGATTATGCAAACAACCACCCCCAAATATTGATCATCACAATTTTCACTAGGATCTTAGGTACCCAGCAAATCCCGTAAAATCTTTTCTCTAGATTTATACCACCTACTCCTTTGTCCATGTATGAGATAGTAAGTGAGACATACAAACATAATCTCATCCCCTAAACCGAATTGAATTGTACTAAACTCGGATCGATCCATACGTGTGAATGAATTTTAAACAATACACTACCATCCCCTAAACTAAATTGATAATATTCACATATACTTTTGCTTATCACTAATTGTTCAAAGACAGTATCTAGCGATTGATGCCCGTCAAAGAAAATCCTCATACTTAATTTGATTTTATGTATTCCAACTATCATGCTTTTCGGTAACAAGTGTTTCTCTGGAATTTCCGAAGAAATCTTTAAACAATTTAAACAAGTACCAAGACAAGCAATATGCAATATCAGTTTTATACAATACTCTAATCATTTTCCATGATTATGAAACTAAGACAAAAGCATCTCCCCCGTCACCAGTCACTTTTAGTGGAAAACTATGACCTCTTGGTTCACATGGTTCTTTAATCAAGCATGTCTTTCTAATATCATTTGATTTGGGTGATAAGGGAAAAGATGGTTTGTGTTCGGTAGGATCAGATTGAAGATTATCCAAATCAATTTGTTAAAGTGTGCTACAAGATAAAAATTCAAGTTTTCTTCTCAAATATCTTCCCATATCCCTAAAACTGAAAATTTAAACCCAAATCAACTACAAGTTTCAAGCTAAATCGTATGAAATATTCTAAAATAGCAAGACTAATCAACATAGTAACATTCAAATATAAAGTAGCAAATGGTATAACCAATAATCCAACAAATAATTATATATAAAAGTTATCAAGGAAAAAGTTCAATAAATCAGGCAACAAACGACTTTGGCAGGCAGCAATAAGCAATAAGATAAGAATTACGAGTCATTTTAAAATGTTGATTAATCAAAGGTGGGGTGGCAAAGCCGCTTATTTGAATTGAAGAGAGTATGCGTGCTTTCTTTATTGTAAAGGGCAATGCCCCGGTAAATGGTATACCAACGGAAATTGACAATACAAATAAAGCACACTCTAACCCCTAACATGAACAATGCGAGACCGAGGTGCCAGAATAATAATAATTAAAGGGGACGTTCAAGTCAGCTAAACATGCTCACACATGAGCTAAGAGTCTAATGGGTGGGCTTAGGGTAAAGGTTATTTGGTTAACTTGCTTAATTGTTTAAAAATGGGGTGGGTTTAGTTTAATTGGTTTAAAAGGATTAATGAGTAAATGGCTTTAGTTAACTAATTAGTTTGTGAGGTTCATATGTGTGAAAAAAAATTATAACTTATTGGTTTATATAATTTTGTATTAAATTTGAGTTAATTGTGTATAGGTAGTGGGTGCCAAATTTATTTGGTGTCAAATTTGTTTATGTATACCAAAACGAAACAAAAATAATAACTTTATGGAAAGGTGTCCTTTTTTTCTTCAATGCACAACCTCTGACATATTCTATCAAATATAATATCTATTCACAAAAAAACAAAGAACACATAAGGCATCATCTTGTTCTTTTTGCTAATCTTATTGCACTTAGAAATTACTATATCATTACTAGAAAAATTATTATCACCGTCGGTATAAAGAAAGATCAAAAGAGAAAAATTAGTACCTCTACAAGGCTTAACAAATTTAAACACATGCCCATTGTGGACCGGTCACACTCAGCTCACTCACCAATATGGCCCAAGTCCAGGTCAAATGTACCCAACCCAATATTCTTTATCCGATTCCTGGTTCCAGCCGCCACAACTTCTTGCTTTTGTTTAACAAAAATTTATATTTTTGAATCACATATATCTGTATATGCAGAGTTTTTTTTATAAAAGAGTGCTGGTGAGAAAAATATTTACTAAAATGTGTTTAATAAAAAATATTTATCTAAATGGTGTTATTGAAAGTTTTTTGTATTTCTCACTCCAAGTTTTATTGAATAATACTAGCATAAGATCATGATATCTCTTTTCTTTTTATGTTAAAGAAAATAAAATTAACATAAATCTGAAATAATTTTTTTATACAATTAAACTTTTTCTCCATTTTTTAAAATTTATACTCTTCTTTTTAAATAAATCCTAAAACAGTATGCATACTATACTTATATGAATGCACTCAATTTATCTTTCAAATTTTATACACCATAAAAATTAAAATAAATTTTAATGTGTTTAGCACTTGCCTATTTTATTTTATTTTAATTTTATCTTATCTTTTTTAATTCTAGCACTTCCATTATGTATCATAACTTTTCACTTTTGCGCCAAATAATTTTCATCTATCCATCAACCTCTATAGCGATAACACATCGTACCTATAGCATTTAACCGAAGAAAAAATTAAGAAACACTATACAATGATGGCATTTGTTATCGCTATAGATGACGGGGGCACAAAGTCAAATTCTTGTGGCGCGCGTTAGCTTTCATAATACAGAATTTTCAATTAACAAGTTGATACATAAAAATAATAATTTTAAAAGCAAACTATTTCAAGAAGCAGGATTAAAATGATTATTTAATTTATTAAATATGCCCTTAAAAATAAGGAAATAAAAATCTTGACAGGTAAATACAATTATACAAGTATCCAACTCCTAAATAAAAAAATCTCTGCCCTTTTTCCAACTAGCTCCTTCCCTTAACTCCAAAGCTTTCTACAGATCCAATCACATTCACATCATATCCACCCTAACACCATCTTTTTTTCTTTTTCTTTCTTTTTTTTTATTTCAAAAGGCGTCTGTCACATTAACCGCGTTAACATTAACAGTAACAATGTCCAACAACTCTCAAGCATTCCACTGGCAAGACGACGACCTCGACGACGACAACTTCCAAATCCAAGGCAACACACGCCTCTACATCCTCGTACTCTTTTCCATTGTTCTCCTAATTACCATAATATTCTTCCTATACTCCCGTTGTATCGAAAGCAATCGATCGTCCTCCAACAACTCCTCAATTTACCACACATCTCCACCGTCTTCTCAACTACAAGGACTCAATGCCGCCATGATCAACAGCCTACCGATCACGATACACCGACAGGATTCGTTGCAAACGAATGAAACAACAACGTTGGAATGCAGCATTTGTCTTGGAGGGTTTGAAGAAGGTGACAAAGTAAAGGTGTTGCCGGTTTGCTGTCATCGTTATCATTGTGAATGTGTTGACAAGTGGTTGATGACCCACTCGAGTTGTCCTATTTGCAGGACTTCTGTACGAGTCGACTCACCGGTATGACAACGGTGTAATAGCTTTTTTTTTGTAGTTTTGTTATTTTAATTGCTTTGGCTCATCCAATATAATGGAGAAAGATTCGACCACGTGAACACGAACTCATAATCCGCTGATATGGGTTTTAAATTGTGAATTTTGATTTACTTTTCTATGTAAATTTTGTTTTATATGCATATTACTAGTGGGTGTGGCTCGCGATTCGTGACGGGTTTGTACACATACGCATCAATTTTGTTTTAATTTCTTGGCTCATCCAATCAACTGGGATACCATACAAATCAGAAGTTATAACACTCCTAAAATTCAAAAATTATTAGCACCCCCTCTAGAATGTTTTATATAAAGTATAGATATATAAATATAAATATATATATAGTACCACATCAATTAGAGGTAGACAAAATAATCAGGTTTCGAACCCTACCTGGTGTGCCCAAGCTTGAACCGGACCCGTTTCTACCTGACCCGTGGGTAGAAACCAGGTTTTCATTGTTATTTTTTTTCATTGTTAATTTTTTTAAGTTTTAACATTAACTTCTAAGTTAAAAAAATTTTTAAAATAAATTGTTATAATCATCATTTATTGAGTGATAAAGACAATTAATTGTTTTCATTGTTATTTTTTTTAAGTTTTGAGACTTTGTTATTTTTATTTTATTTTTTTTTATCTTAGTAAATTATTTATGAACGTTTGGACCAGATGCATGGATATTTGGATTGAAATGGTGGTTTAAGTCATGAGGTTTGGATTATATTGTTGCTTTATTAAACGCGCGGTGTAATAAAAATTATAATCATATCTCATTGTTATATTCATACTTTTAGCATTTTATATGTTGTGTACTTAAATGTTTTATAATTTCAATAAAAATAGTTTTATAACACACAATCTATATTATAACATCTACATGTTTACGCTTCATAGTTTACAACATATAAATTCAGTTGATGATGAAGTTTTAATTAATATGTTTTTTTTGTTTCATGGTATAAGTTAGAAATATTGACATAACTTATAATTATGTTTTAAATTGTTAGATTTTTCTATTTGTCTTTTGTATGTTTGGTTCTTACTATACTGTTAAAACAATACAAGGTTTTCACATGGCATTCAACTAACATGTCCACATACCATTTATATAATTTCCACATGTTAATTTGAACATTAATTGTAAACATTAACTACTAAGTTGAAGAAAGTTTCAAAATAAATTGTTATAATTATAATAAGTTTCTCCACATCAACTCCATGTAGCGTTTTAACTTTAGTTCATTTCGGTTAGTATAAGATAAAGGCATCCACTTTGAATGTCACAATAGTTTATTTATCCAGTTTACAATTTATAATTTTATTTCATTTTTCTGTTTTATATTTTGCTTCATTATCAAATAATTTATCTATTTTATTCACCTTTTGTAGATGTAATTGGCCATGTTCACACTTTTTGTAGATGTAAGCTTATTTTAATTGATTAATGTTTTTTTTTTTTGGCATTTCAACCACAAGGATAGTATGTATTTTAATTACTTGTCTCAAAAGGGCGGTGATGGTTGAGACATCTCTCATTACCTTAATATAATGAGCTTACTCTTTCGCCCGTTATCATTTAATTTATTTTTGTTTTATATCAGTGATGGGATTCCTCATTATAATTGTGGAATCTTTGTCAGTTGCATTTTTGTGTGGTTAACTCTCTTAGTTAATGTGCTTTAGTAAGTATTTGATTTGTTCGTTTGCAACAACAGGAATTGTTTTTATTTGCATATTACTTACAACAACCATTGCTTGGTCACATTCTAATAATGACCATTGTTTGTATCAACTCTTGACTACATTTTGGCAAATAGATGGGTAGAAATTTATAATCAGATACGTTTACCTGACAAATTATTAATTTCCACCCGTATATTACATGGATTAGTAACCTAGTGACAATAATAATCCAAATTAAACAGTTAATCCCAAAACAAAATAAAACACAACTATTCTTTATCTTTAATGTCTAATGGTCTCTCTATGCATGTGTTCTTTACCTTAGCTTCAAACCAACTGATAAACTGCATATACGTACAAAATAAACATAGATTTATCAAAATGAGGTTGAGTGAGATACTCACCAGTTTTTCTTGATATAACAATATATATAATAAATAAGCAATCAAAATAATATTAGTATAAATCAGTCAAACCATGAGCAAATAGTTGAATCAGTTGACCGTTGCCTTACAAATCGAACATTGGCTACTATGACTATCATATACAAATGTGGGTGTCCGTTGACCATCGCCATGTGAATCAGGCTTTGGCTACTAAGACGGCGTATGATCATACTTTAATGTAATTATGATGGACCTCTCCGAATGCGATAAAATAAACAGTTGAGCAAATAGCAATTAGCATTTAATTGATAACACACAATATTTACAGTTGCTAGTTGAGTATATATAATACAAAAATATGAGATAAATACGCATACGTCCCCAAAATCATTGAAAAACAGTAAAATGTGAGGGGAATGATCTCTCACCTTATTACTTAGACGGGTTTGCAAGAAATGCGAATAAAAATAATATAAAACGAGTGAATCGTCCTTTAACACGCTGACTGAGTAAATCCGAATAGACCTGAAACTTAGAGACTATAAACTAAAAATTAAAACCAATAACATAGCTGCTGGAATCAATCCAAACGGATATCTAAAACTCCGGTTATGAGTTATTAGCAAATAAGCGAGCTGGTACTAACCAGAATCCGAACAACGAGTCGGAAGTCGGGTTTTGGTCAGTAGCCTTAAATCTCGAGACAAAAATAAAATCTTTTGCACTGAAATTCGGTTCCAACCAGAAGTGATAGAAACCGATTGGCTAGTGTTGTTGACCAATATGCCCTTAAACGGGTCGGAGTCAAGTTGACGCGTCAATTCCCCTCAATCTCATAAATTGATTGAGGTTTATTAACTAATGAGTGATGAGAAGTAACTTTACAGAAGACAACTTACCGGATAATGTTTAGATTGATGAGAAAGCGAAGTCAAAGGTTGAGAATGTGTGAAAGTCAAACTAGTATCTTGTTCTTGAAGAAAGAAAATCACCTAAAACACCAATGAAGGATGTGAATTCAATGGAGACAGAAAGAATGCAGGGAATTATGATGTGTTAGGCCAAGTAACTTAATACATTTAGTACAAAAACGGGTTTCCTTGGTCAAACGACTCGTTTTAGGTAACCGAATAACTTTTAATGACGAATCAAGAGCAAGTAAACCAACCAAATCAATTTATATTGATGGAGTAAAGATTGTAAACTTATTTCATCAGTAATAGAGGTGTCTTGGAGCATAATTCACAAGATTTGGTTAAAGAATGGCAACATTTACGTATTTAAACGAATCAACAACAAAAGCGAACTAAGCTGGTACAGGGGTCTGGCCGCGCCACACGACCAGCCATGCCCTCCTTGGCCGCGCGGCATGGTCAAGGGGGTAGGAGGTTTCCAAGTTGGCACTTTTAGTCCCTGATCTTCCTAATGCGTTAATTTTTGATTTTTTTTGAAGTCTTAAGCAAGAAATGGCAAGTTTGAACAACTTAAAGGGTATGAAATGAAAATATATCCATGAATACTTATAAATGCATGACGTTATTAATAATAAAGATCCGAATTATGTTCTCGTTTAAACATAAACGAATACAAATACGAAAAGTCTGAGATGTTACACACACACACATTTATATATATATTGTGTGTGTGTGTGTGGAGGGATAATTTGAGAACCTTGTTGAGTTTTAAGAACTTTATTATTAACCACACATTTAATTAAATAGATTAGATTATGTGGTTGAGATTAAATTTGATTAAAAAAATTAAAGTATGAGAGAGAGTAAAGATGTATAGTGATTACACTAATTTAAACGTCCATTACACCTATGTAAAAAAATCAACTCAGTGCATAAAAAAATCTGTATATTTTTTACGTACATGTAACATGCATATATTACATATATGTAAAAAAAATTCAAAAAAAATTATTACATTGAGTTCTTTCTATTTCTTAAAACTCAAAGTGATTCTCAAAAGAAATCATATATATATATATATATGTATATATATATATATATATATGGTTGAGTTACTCTACAAAGGCCAACAAAAATAAGAAGCGTAAGAAGCCTTAGGTGATTGACATGTATCAAGTGAGGACCAAAGGTAAAAGGGTATAAAAGTAAGAGTACGTTGTTTCTCTCTCCGCATGCAAGTCACATGTCAATTCCTCCATAATTTTAAAATGTCCATAACATTTTCATGCAACATTATTTTTTTAAAAAAATTCATCATAATAACAAGCGTTTTTTTATCTTTAATATGAGTATGACTTTGTTATATAAAAATTAAAAAAAAAATTACGTCATTGTGTCTTTGTGTCTTTTTGTCATTGTGTCTTTTCGTCATTGTGTCTTTATGTTTGTCATTGTGTTTTTTTTTCATTGTGTCTTTCAAATCATCATTTTGTTTTTTTTTAAATGCTAATAATACGGTTGCGTAATAATAATACGTAAATATAATGATAAAATAACAACAAATTATCTAATACATATTACACAATTACATGAAACGTAAAACACAATGGAAACTACATATTACGCAATGACATGAACGTAATATACAATGACTAAAACACAATGATAAGTAGAAAGACAAATGATGAGCACAAAGACACAATAACAAACAAAAAGATACAATGGCGTAATCTTTGTTTTAATTGTTATCTTTAATATGAGTATCAATTGATAACACAATGACAAAAATCTATAACACAATGCATAGAAAAACCCAATTAAAAGTCATAATGAACAACCAATAACGCAATGTAAAAAACCCACTAATTTTTTTTTATATAACAATATGATACTCATATTAAAAAAAATGTTTGTTATTATGGTGAATTTTTTTTAAAAAAATAATGTTGCATGAAAAAGTTTTAGACGTTTTAAAATGATGAGGGAATTGACATATGCCTTGCACGTGGAAAATGATTATCAACAAAAGTGAGTTATTACCTTTATGCCCTTCTTATCAATTTATTTTCTTAAATTAATCTTCACCATTCAAATCTAAAATCAATGGATTAGATTTCTTCTCATCCTTTTCATTTTGTTGTCTTTTGTATTTTAACTTTACCCATATATATATATATAATATATATATATAAGCATAACTCATGAAAATCAAAAATTTTACCGCAACCATGTATCTTGTGTTCTTCCGATGAAAACGTTTCGTTTACTAGATCAAAGAGCGATTGATACTTTTTGTTGGATGGAATCTAATGCTTCATTTTGAATCAAACTTTTTTGTATTTTACAAAGGTATTTCAAACGGTTAATATACTTATCATTAGAGGTTAGGATATTGTACCGCATAGATAAATAAAGGCAGTTACATTGAGATCGTAACGGGTAAGTTTTAGGACTTGATCCTCTTTAAATGTTTTAGGGTGGTGTGCATACTTGACAAAGTACTTAGCATATTTCCATGTAAAGCAATGTCCGATAGTATGAACAAGCAATTATTGAAAGAAAAGTATGAAAAGGGTAAAAGCTTTTATAAGTCAGTACAATGTCAGTTTGCTATATCCTCTCGAGGATGAATATAATAGTGGGCGTACAATAGTTCCCTTCAGGGATAGTTGTGGACATTACGATAATTCCTTTCAAGGATAGTACAATGATTTTCTAATGGGCCCAACATAATATCTTTTGTAATATTATTAAGTGAAAATTCCCAAAATAGGTATTTATGAAAACAAATTTCAACTTTTAGGTATCATTTTCAAAGAATTTCATAAATAGGTATTATAAACTAGTCATGACGTGTAGATTAGGTTAACACACTAGTAGTTTACAGAGTCAATTAAAACATGTCACGTGGTCATAAATTAATCATGACGAGTACGTTCACTCATTATTTAGTTGTCACGACTAAAGAAGTCGCATGCCTCATAATCAACGCCCACGAGTACTGCATAATCGTTTAGTCACGACGAGCATATTACAACTTTTCAAGACATGAGTAGTTTACTAAACTAACCATGACGAGTTGTTTTGTTTACCAAATACATCGAACCGATTACTTTTACAAGAAACTAACTGAACTGGTTAGTTTGAAAGCTCAATTAGTCATTACGAGCAAATTTTGATCAACAACTAGTTCTTCCGGTACATTTCCTATACGAGTAGTTATTACCAGTTAACTCGTCGCGACTAGTTTGACCTTCCAATACTCGTGGCTTTTCGTTATAGCGGTAATCCGTTTATTTAAAAATATATAAAAATATCATGTAATCCCTTATTTTTACATCATTTTTTAAAACAATTATTATGCCATGTCCTTATTTTATGTAATTCTCTATTTTATGTCATTTTTCATAAAAATTATTATGTCATGCACCCTATTTTTTGGGATCGGTTATTTTTTATATCATCTTTTATAAAAATTATTATGTTATGTCCCCTATTTTTTGTAATCTCTTATTTTTATGTTATTATTTATAAAAGTTATTATGTCATGTTTCATATTTTTTTTCCTTATTTTTATATCATATTTTATAAATATATATAAGAAACCAAGATGTTAATAATTTTAAGTGTTTCAATATATTATTATTATGTCAATTTAATTTAAAAAACTTATGTTAATACAATTATGTTGATTTATTAAACACAAGTTTTTCAAATTAAATTGATTATTAAACAACATTGGTGGTATAATTGTATTAACACAAGTTTTTCAAATTAAATTGGCATAATAATATATTGAAACACTTAAAATTATTTAACATTTTGTTTGTTTATATATTTTATAAGACTAAATTTATTCACAACTCAATCCAACCTAATTTCTCAATAAAAAGCTAATTCTTCTCTCTTCCATCAACAAAACCCAACCTATTACCATTTTTCACTTTTATTCACAACCCAACCTAAACAAACAGTGGCGGATCCAGAAAATTTTCTTGCAGGGGTCGGAAAATTTTTGGATTAGTACTCAGTTGCTTATCGCTATATAAATTTTTCTTCGGTCCGGTTTGGTTGTACGGGTCGGGTCAAATCGGTATATAATTTCTTTTTCGATCCGCTTTTGTCGTTTAAGTCGGGTTAAGTCAGGTCGGGTCATATAAAAAAAAGAGAATCACACAACATATCATATTACCATATAACAAAAAAAAATACATGATACGTCATTATTTATGCATAATTAAAATACAATATATTTATAGTTGTTTTCTACGAGTTTTTATTTTTTGGTATCGAATCATAACATCATTCGTTAGATATTCATATATTAAAAAAATATAAAAGCAAAGCAAATGCTTGTTAAAAGTTAAAAAGTTAATTAATCATATACGAAATAAATAGACAAGTAATTTTGGGGAAAAAACATACTTTTATTATATATTAGGTTATATAAGTAAACTAACTTAGAAATAAATAAATGTTTTGTTGACATTATCTTTATTTTCACATGTTCTATTAAATTTTGGTAAAATAATGGGCTGTGAAAGAAAATTAATAAAGACCCGTTACACCCTTAAAATGTTAAATTGGGTCATCTTCTTTCTTTTCTTCTTTAACTACATCATGAGAATACTTTTTTGCGTCGGTTGCCGGAAAATATGGTTGGTTTACTCTTTTTTTTCATCTCAAGTTCTCTCTGTTGGTAGTCGTTCTCAAATCCATAGGGGTCGATGTCAAAATTTCATAGGAGTTGATCGGAATTTTAACATATATAAACCACTAAAAAAAAATTTATCACAGGGCTCGGCCGACCCCCTTAACACTAAGGTGCCTCTGCCACTTAAACCAAACCAATCTTTTATTATCTACATACATATGATTTATGAGTATTTTATTTCATTAAAGCATTACAATAATTATTTCATTTTAATTCTAATAAATTATTTATAAATTTGAACCAAAAATAAAAGTTTCTAAACTCATACGAAAACACATATTTGTTTTAAAGAAATCCGTATTTGATTAAAAAAATGCATATCGGAATATTGAAAAGAAAATCTAAACAAGAAGATTATGTTTTTAGATTTTTTTTAAAAAAGTTAAATATTATAAAATAATAAACAAAATTAGATTTTATGTGAAAAGAACAACTAGAAAGAAAAATAAATAAAAAATAAAAAAATAACCTAATAACTATATGTCATTTTTCATACAAATGGGTTGCAACCTAGGTTGCAATGGAGATCCAGGTTGCTATGAGTTATGCGTAGAGGTGGACAACAAAACCGGTTCGTGGAACCGGTTCGGCGGAACCGAACCGGAACCGAACCGGTTCCTACCCGTTTTTCGTAGGAACCGGTTCGGTTCCGTTTCAACCCGACGATCCGGGACCGGTTTGACATGTTTGGAGGTGGACCGGGTAGGAACCGGAACCGAACCGGAACCGGTTCTGGAACCGGTTCGACCGGAACCGGTTCCGAACCGGTTATAGCCGTTGGAGTGGTTCTAGCCGTTGGGAAACGGTTTTATGGCCGTTTTTTGACCGTTGGGGTCAAAAATGGCCGTTTTTTGGCTCCCCAAACACCCCACTACTAGTATAAATAGGTATTTAGTGTAATGGGTTCATCACAACACTCAAAACGCAAACCCGAACGCAAAAAAATACAAAAAAACGCTATTACAACGTTCTGAGTTCTCTAATCTCTTGTTTTCTCTTCTTCTATATTCATATTTGTTGTTATGGCTGCCTCACAATCATCGGTTGGTCAAGGTTCCACCGCCGGACCAAGTTTCGTTCGTATTGTACCTCATAATCGTAATCAAGAGATTTGGTGCAATTGGGATTTGGTTGAATTGAGTGACCATTCATTGAAGGCTCGGTGCAAGTTTTGTGGGATTTATTTAAACCCACTTTCGAATTCAAATTTGAAGAAACACATCGAAAGACCGTATTGCAGGGCGTTGAAACAGAACGTCGAGTCGCAACAAACGCAAATGGATAGTGAAGGCGGAATATTTACATACCAAATTGATCGAGTTCAAGATCGTATGGCGAAGTTTGTGATTCAAGAAGCTTTGCCGTTTAGCCACTTCGACAACCCTCGCTTAACCGCCATGATTCGAGATACGCTTCAACCACAATACACTCACGTAAGTCGTCATACTCTTAAACGTTATTGTTTAAAATTGTGGAAGAAGGCCAAAGAGGTACTAATTGCATATTTTGAAAATATAAATACGGGAATAAACTTAACTATTGATGTTTGGTCGGCTCCACATGGTCTACCCGAATCTTATCTTTGTGTCACCGCTCATTGGGTAGACCCGTCATCGTGGGAAATGATGAAACGCACCATTGCTTTCGAACTCTTTGAGTATCCACATACGGGAGATAATTTGTTTGAAATTTTAGATTATGTTATAAAAACTTATAAACTAGAAAATAAAATATTTTCAATTGCATTTGATAACGCGTCGAATAATACATCGGCGGTTGATAAATTAAAATTAAAATATACGCCGATTTGCAATGGTGTATTTTTTCACTCAAGGTGTGTTGCACATATCATTAATTTAATCGTGCAAGACGGACTTGCTTCGGATGAGGTTACATCGGTTATAAACGATTTTAGAGTAATGCTACATGAAGTTTTTAAGAAAAGTAAAAAAAGACAAATGGATTATAGAAAATTTTGTAAAGATACGGGAAGAAAAGCTTTGGGAGCTAATTGGGATGTACCTCATCGATGGAATTCCACTTGCATAATGTTTCAAAGTGCTTTGAAACAAAGAGACACTTTACAAATGTTTCATTCTAGTCTTGCCGAGAATGATTTGGCAATCCCCTTTTCAAATGAGAAATGGGAAATTATCAATGACTTATCGACTTTTCTTGAAGTTTTTAAAACATCAACTACGAAACTATCGGGAACGTATTATCCGACAAGTCCCTTGGTTCTTTCGGAGTTATTTTTAATCGTTAACAATCTTAAAGAATTTGAAAATAAAAGTCCAATGTTTTCAAACATCATATTACCAATGAAGTTTAAATTAAAAAAATACTTTCTTGAATTGCCACCGATTTTTACTTGCGCCGCCGCTTTAAACCCAATGTTAAATGTTACGGGGGTTGAATGTGTGATAGACGAAATTTTTTCAGCCTTAGATATGCATGAAGTTGACCCAAACTTTTCAACAGAGGCACAAAATGATTTTAACTTGAATTTTAAATTTATGTATGACTTTTATATAAATAAATATGGGTCAAACATACACATGCCTACGCCGGGGGGGTCTTCATCAAGTTCAAGTGCTCCTAGAGTACGAGACCCCATGATTAGCCTTATGAACACCGTTCGCAACGTAACGGCTAAAAAACAAAGGGGTAACACCCCTTCAAGCGAACTAGGAAGGTATAGTGCATATGATTTCTCTACCGGTTTATCCGAAGAGGAATATGGCACTTTTGATGTTTTGGCTTGGTGGAAGGTAAAGGAAACCGAGTTTCCGATTCTTGCCACCATGGCCCGTGATTTACTAACCGCCCAAGCTTCTACGGTAGCTTCGGAATCTGCTTTTTCTCTTAGTGGCAGGGTAATATCGGTGAGAAGAACAAGACTGAATTCGGAGTCGGTGGAGATGTGCATTTGCTTGAAGGATCACTTGGACTCAATCGATCGTGTTCAACACGTGACCACTCTGGAAGACGAAACACCACTTGATGTTCGAGTGCACGACGAACAAGAAGGCGTTTCTACAAGTAATTCTGATGAATAAGTCGCCACTCAATAATTACGACGAACAAGAAGGCTTTTATAGAAATAATATGTCACAACTTTATATTTATAAGTTTAATGTTTTGTTAGTTTGTTTTTGAATATTTTAAAACATGTAACCTTTTTTTTTGAACTTCTTAAAGTAAATAAAATGAATTTTATGTTAATTGTTTTTTTTATTTAACATGTTATACAAATACGAATCGTATAACACCGCTCTTGATTATAATTCAGCATTTGACTTGCGTAAGCCAAAAGACTATAATACATAGCAAACTCAACAAATGTAACACGATACAGATTTAAGTTCACCATTACACGATACACGATACAGACTAATCAATTCAAACACGCTGACACTCAGAGCATTAAGTTCAATATGTTGTTTACCATTGCTCTGTGGGTGAACAACAAAAGTAGCATGAGCCTCTTCAGAAATCAGAAGAACACAAATCATCACCTACACAAGCAGCGGAAACGAAAAACGAAAAAAAAAATAATATTTTACACTGTAACCGGTTGGAACCGGTTACAGTGTAAGAACCGGTTTAGGAACCGGTCAGAACCGGTTCCACCGGTTCCGGGTCCGAGGGTTGGGGAACCGGTTCGGTTCCCTAACCGGTTCGACCATGGAACCGGTTTAAACAGTAATGTTGACTAATGGAACCGGTTCTGAACCGGTTCCGGTTCCTTTGACCAACCCGATTTGATCACCTATAGTTATGCGCATCAACAATAAAAAATTAATTTCTTTTTTGTTTTTTATGCCACTAGACAAAAAACAGGGGACATAATATAACAATTTTTATAAACAATAACATAAAAATAAGATATCACAAAAATATGGGACATGACATAATAATTTTTATAAAAGATGATATAAACATAAGGGATCACAAAAAATAGGGTACATGACATAATAATTTTTTTTATGAAAAATAGAGAATCACATAAAATAAGGACATGACGTAATAGTTTTTTTTTAAATGACATAAAAATAAGGGATTACATAATATTTTTATATATTTTTAATTTTTTTATATAAATTGGATTACCGCTAAAAGGAGAAGCCATGAGTAGATTGTTAGGTTAAACTAGTCGCGACGAGTTAACTGTAATAAACTACTCGTATAGAAAATGTATAGCGGAAGAACTAGTCGTTGACCAAGATCTACACGTAACGACTAATTGATCTTTCAAACTAACTGGTCTAGTTAGTTTCTTGTAAAACTAACCGGGTCGATGCATTTGGTAAACAAAACAACTTGTCATGGTTAGTTTAGTAAACTACTCATGACTCAAAAAGTTGTAATCTGCTTGTCATGACTAAACTATTCATACAGTACTCGTGGGCGTTGATAACGAGACATGCAATTTCTTTAGTCGTGCCGACTAAATGATGAGTGAACGTGCTCGTCACGATTAGTTTATGACTACGTGGCATGTTTTAATTAGCTCTACAAACTACTCGTGTGTTAACCTAATCTACTCGTCGCGACTAGTTTATAATACATATTTCTGAAATTCTTTGAAAATGATACCTAAAACTTGAAATTTGTTTTCATAAATACCTATTTTAAGAATTTTTTCAAATGTTAATATAAAAAGCTAAATAATGCTTGATGGTGAGTGAGGTGGAGCCCATAATTTCGTCAGGAAAATACAGTAATAAATAAGACAGACAAATAAATTGAAAATATATAAATGTATGAGAAAAAATTATCAAGAAAAGGACGAGGAATCAAACTAAAGGTATATATACAAGTGTGTGTCATTCATATTTTCATAGGATGGTAAGGTAATTATACTATAGATTAACAGGTTAAGGGTTTTCTGTAAAGTGCAACATTTATTCGTTTAAAAAAATATACAAGTGCGTGAATACGTGTTTCTAGGATTTTAATAACATGCATATATATTTAATGATATTTTAATGTTTATAGGTGGACAGCAAGCAAATATGTTTTAATGTAAAAGTATGGTAATGTGCATTAATGCTATTAATCCGCGGGTGGTTGTGGGATATGAGACACAAGGATTTATGCGGTTCGGTAAAAAATGACATGTACTTACGGGTTGCAACCCCTTATTTACTATTGTCTTTCAATTCTCATGATGAGATAAACGACTTAAGTTTAGGGTTTCTAGCTTAAAAACAAGAAAACATAGACATATCCTAATAAAAAAATACAAGGCTTGGCAAGAAAAAAAAAAAAAAAAAAACCTCTCATATCTTCTACCTTGTAAAACCCAAATAATCTATCTTCAAGTAAACTGGATCCAAATTCCAAACCAAGCTCAACCCGAACCCAAGTCTTCACAAACCCAACCACCCAAGAATTAAGTAGCTAGATAAGCATTGAAGGAACTAGAAATAGAATTCATTTTTTATTATTACAATGTGGTTAATTTAAGTTGTTTATGTTTTTCAAGTAACTGAAAAATGTTTTGTGAAGATTGAATCAATGTAACGATTTATGTACAAGCCTCTATCAAAGTTTTAGGCTTGAGACTCGCTTGGAATCATTATCCCACTATAAATGCCCAATTTTAAAATCTACGAACTATACAGTTTGGGCAATTCCAATTAAAGATCATTCTTGGGGCGGGTTTGTAATTTGTTAATCCAATATCATTGTCCTAGTATTAGGCATGACTCATCCTATATCTAGCCTCACTAGAGAACTTTTGTCCTCTTAGTAACTTTTAGTAGCAATCTAATCTTTTAGCCATTATTAATTGTTCTTTGTTAAAAGAAACGTATCTTTTAAATGGCTTTTTTAATCAAAAGAGATTTTGTACTCTTAATCATTGTTATGATAATGACACTAAATAAAGAAAATACATAATTACAAATCCTGTTGTAAATTAGTGTGCTTATACTTGTATAGAATTTTAACCTTCCCCAATACTATATACTAAACGGTGTAGTTGGGTGTCTCCAATCTTTGGGCAGAAAATGATGAATCTTGCAAAGTAGAAGGATTGGAGTTTTGAGTAATATTTCTTGTTTTTCTTTACTCTAGGTCGTAAGTTTCAAGCATAAAGGAGAATGAGTTTTGTTGTTGATGAACATTAAAGAACGCATACATACTTCCATGTTTAGGTGTAATTTGTTCTTGTTCATCAATGCTTTAGATTTCTAAGTTATAAACTCAATCATGCTTTGAAGAGGCTTCAAAGTATTCTTGAAGAAGAACACATTTGAGTTCTTGAATCTTATCAAAGGGAAACCACTTTGCAACAAAGGTTGTGGCATTCTGAACATCCTGCGGTTGTTATTTTATAAGTTTCATCTTCATACATATGGATCTTGGTGGGACTTGTTTAAAAAGATTTAATGAATAATTGTCATATTAATGCAAAATCTATTTCAAAGGACTTGTTAAAATCCGAAATATAAGTTTATGTATTGCAACACATTAAAGAAGTATATGTGTCTATTTGTAAGATCTGAAAATATAATGTACTACAAGAAATAGTTTAATTTATGTATTTAACACTAAAATAGCTAATGTGGTTTTATGTAACATAATTAATACCATATATGCTAATTAGTGTACTAACATGATACACGTCATTAATACAAAAATGACTTGCTATACCTGATTTGATAATTTGATTTTGTGTGACCTAAAATAACTCACTAATAAATGACAAGCAATCTCAAAAAACTCACTAACACATGAAAAAGCCATATTAGTGTACGAATTGGAGTGTAATAGTCATCATGTCATTAACAATTTGTGATAGAAAAAAAAAAGAAAGGGATGTTCCCGTCGGGGATTCATTTTTCTCTTAACTGATTAGTTTTCCATCTTAGATTTATTGATATTTGAATTCTTTTAAGTGTATCCGGTTTATGACATTGTCTAATGATTTGAGAACTGTTTATTTGTAAGCATTTGATTAATTGCATGAATTGGTTGTCTTGTGTTGTTATCAAATCACCTTGTTAAGATTTCATTGCCTAGTTGACATTTGATATGAAATAAATGCAATGATATTGATTTGTTGACATGATATTTGATTTGTGTTAGGTTTGTTAATTACATCAATTCTGTATTGCATATAATTGTTCATATCATACAATATTGTAAGACTCTGTCTAGCCGGCATGTACTTGGCGAATTATCTCCGAGTACTCCCCGCCTAGGTCGGGTATGTAGCGAGTAACTCCCAAGTACTTCCCGACTAGGCCGAGTACTCGCAACTTCCTAGACGATTGGCCTAGCAGCGCTTAGCGACTTCTGTAACTATTATATCATTTAGTGAAGGCTTTTTTTGCATCAATCGCATTTCATAAATGATCGTTAATGTTTCTGAATTGAAGTTTATCTTAAAAAAGGTAGTTAATCATGTAGGTCATAGTCATAGGAACTTGAATCGATAATTGTGTAATTGCCCTTATTGCTTCATAACTTCGAACGCTTGAGTGATCTCTAATCATTGTCTTCAAATCATGATAATTTCATTGCTATTCATCAGTGGCGAAGCTTGGGCTTAATCACAACGGTAACCAAAGTCACGAACCCAGCACCTTGGGCTGACCGTGCTCAATACTTATAAGAATTTTCGGGCAAAATAGCGTAAATTTACCCTACCAAGCGAAAAAACGATAGTGACCGGGGTCACCCCGGTCCCCATTATACTTTGCCCTTGTTATTCGTTATTTACAATTAAAATCAAAATCACTGTTTCGTACCTCAACCATTATTCAATTATTGTCGAAAGAAACTAGCAAACTTCATAAACCATAAATCGATTGAATTTAAAAGCTGAGCACAAATTAATTCTTCATGGTTAGGAACACATTTCTCTCTATGTTTAAGCGGTCCCTTCGACGTCAATCATATTGGGCATGTGAAATAACCACCAGAGTAAAATAAAACAGTTTGACTGCTACAATATATGTTGGCACAGAATTGTCTCAATCGTTACATAAACCTCTGGGAAATAAAGACAAGAAATAATAAACTGCAAAACACTTGCAATAGACCTAACAATGAAGACAAAAAAAGTTATTGTGATTACTATAGCAAATTCATAAATACTGTCTATATTTTGCTATGCTTATGATGATGCCTTAGTGATGTCTCTATCAACAACCGCTAGTGTCGTAATTAGATGAACAGAAGAACCTTTGGCGCTTACTTTTGATTCGATAGTGTGATGACAATGTCCAAGAAGACGATGAAACAATTCTACCCAATAATACTTTAAGAGACTCTTTCAGCGTTGTGATTTCGTTCTTACTCGTGTTAGTCGTGACACGAAGGATGAAATTGCATATAATCCTGCCGCCCAAGCAGGTCATATCTGCTTGGACCATGGTTAACCTTAGGCTTTTGAGGGAGTGCTTGATCTCTGAAAATAGTTCTGCCCGATCTTCACAACAAACGGAAGCCCTGATTAAAACGTCGTTAGTAGGGTCCTTCGTGTTCAAATCATGGTCGATAATTACTTCATCCAAATTTGTTGGAATTGTAAATACTTTGCTTAGTTCCTTTGTTTCCGACTGCACTTGTTTTACGTGTTCTACTACTTTCCCTAATAGTGTTGCCTTGTCCATCTGCATACACAAAAGTTACAATCTTTTGTTTAGCCATATGTATACACTTGTTATGATAGCCGCAACACCAAAAGGCCTTAATCTGGCCAAGCAAAATCCAACATGTAGGCTTGGTTCAACCATTTTTATCCCCTAAGGCAGATTCTAAAGTTGGAACATTTAAAAGTTTCTTAAGAACCTGACACATGGAAATCATATATAAATTTTTGTATTCAGTAACTTTTCTGAAAGGCAGTCACATATATTAGAGTTGGAGTGAGTTTTAAGTGAAAATAAAACTCTTCCAAAATAATGACTTTTTCCTCTTATTGTTGAAACCTGAAAAGTAACTAGCATGATCCATGCCCAAAGCAACATCTTAAACTTTTTAACCACGGTGAGGCCTCTAGAAACACGGATCTAACATGAGTTATTAACCAACTAGGAGTGAATTTGTCAATCAAGAAAATGTGCTAATTAGTAACTAACTAAAAAGTCAGAAACTTAGTGATCAATGTCTCTTCTCATTGCATAATTCTTTTTATATAGCGTTAAGACATTTACAGAATCTTGTATCATCAGTTCAAAATTTGTTATTCAAAATATATTTAAGCTGAAGTTCTAGCAACCAAAAAAAAAGATACTAACCTTTTCGGAACTGGAGATTAGTTTTCTTAGAGTAGCAAGATGTGCATTGATCCTATCTCTACGTCGCTTTTCGGCTTCACTATGGTTCTTGGAAGCACTTCCCACTTTACCATCATCCATTGCGCCGTCACCACCATTGCCACCACCGCTACCTTCACCGCCACCGCGATCAGAATCACTGAACTGATTCTCACTTGGAGACACCAAAGAATGATCCCAGTTGTTGTATTGATCAACATCACTATTTTGGGTCCAAGACCAAACAAAATCATCCATTTTGAAAGGAACAAGTTAAAGGTGCTTGGATGAATGGTTTTTGGATATTTGAAGGTGAATGGTGAGGGTTTGTTCTCCAATGAAAAATCATGTTTTATTGAGAGTTATCCACATGTCACCTCCAACACTTTGATTAAATGGTATCATTTAAAATCAAGGATTGGAAAAGTCTCAGCCGCAAAGCAACTTAAATGATTATATATCATGTCAAAGACAAATTGATTGGGAGATATATAAACAATAGTCCATGGATCCAAGAAAGATTTTTTGTGACGTACAACTTTATTGTGAATAATACATTTATTTTAATAATAATAGCCATATATGCATTGGTTAAATGTATCATATAGTTGCTTATAAAAAAACTGTAAGGGAAAGTTATAAGATCGCTGACCATTTAATGAGTCAAAGTAGCGCATTAAAAATATTATTACTATTATTAAATGTTTAGCGAAAAACGTCTCTTTCTTTGTTTGTCATTTTTTAAGCGTAAGCGAGCTTATTTTTACCACATACAAAAAGCTTAATCTAATGTGTTCGTGTTTATAGCACATGCATTTTCACCATCCACACACCCTTCTTCCACATATCATGTATTTTGCAAACTTATCACTATCCACATATAATGGTGAAACCTAAAGCCAACCAAAATGGTGATTAGTCATGAACCATCACATCAGAAGACACTCATTTTTCAAGAACACCAAGAAAGTAGGATATGATTTTCATATCTAAATGTAGGATTTAGTGATAAATGAGAGAAAATAATAGAAACGAATTTGGAAAGAATTTATAGTCATTTGGGCTACAGTATTTGAAAATTAATTTCAAATTTTCAACTTTATTTGATGAGAAAGATCATGTGTTAAAAGATAAAGTTTTTTTTTAGTTGGGGTATGTAAAATGAAGATAAAGTGTTGGCACATCAAACTTCATTTTCAAACATAATGATTCTTACACCACTTACATCGGTGGACCTTCACCATCAATGGCTATTCTGGCTTTACATCTACACTGGGTCTCCCATACGATCATCTTATTTTGAATTTTTCGAGAATATATACATTTGAAATAATTATTATCCTTATTTTTTTTAAAAATGATATTATTTTAAGTATACCGATGATTTTTGAAACGTGATTCCAAATTCATATTTTGGGGTAAATGGAGTTTGTTTTGTTTTAGTTATATCTTCACTTGTTAAAAAAGTCATGATAAATAATTAGTGATTGATGCATATATATGTGGGTGAGTTAGAAGATTAGAGCTTCAATCGCTTTCATAGTATTCAAACCAACCTATAAAGAAAATGAAGCGAACAAAAATATGTCGAGCTGTCACCAAATCACTACTCCTGTTGATACGCATTCCAAATTAAGTGCGGCTAGCGGACCACCGGTCTCTCTAATGGTCTATTATATAGGAGCTTAGCCGATGCATTACAATACTTGACATTTACCTGACTAGACATCTCATATGCGGTACATCAAATTTGTCTGCTTATGCATGATCCTACGAACCCCACATGGCTTTCCTGAAACGTATCCTCTGTTAATAAAAGGTACAATTAATTATGGTTTACAAATTTCTTCCTCTTGGTCCACACATCTCAATGCTTATACGAATGCCGATTGGGGTGGTTGCCCGGGAATTCGATGATCCACTTCGTATTATTGTGTATATTTGGTGGTAATTTAATTTCGTGGTCCTCAGAGAGAGCGTCGTCAGGCTACTATTTCACGTTCGAGCGCTGATGTTGAATATCGTGGTGTTGCTAATTCCGTTGCTGAAACAAGTTGTTGGGCCCTGTTTTGTTCATAAGTCTTTTGTATTTGTCTGTTTGTTTAACGATGTATCTTAGCAGCTTGTCGGTTTTGTCTTTGTATGTTTGGCCGAAGGCCATGTAAAGTTTGAGCCCATTGGGCCGAATATAATAGGAAAGGCATGGTATGTCTTGCACTACATATAGTGCAAGCATACCCATGCACTATAACCTTTTGCTAATATTGTCCTCTTTATCCTCTCACCAACTCTTCTTCTCTCCCTTTATCTTTCCATAACCGAAAATAAACAAACCAAAACAAGATATGAGATCTTGGTTAACTACTAGTGATTTTCGCTAGCTAGTAGTCAAGATTGATTCAACAACTTAGTTGTTAGATTTGCTTCCGGGACCTACACAAGTTGGATTCGTAATCTTTTGCTTGAACTTGGTATTCCCACATGATCGGCCACTATCATCTATTGTGATAATGTATCTACAGTTTATCTCTCGGGAATCCTGTTCAACATCAATGTACCAAACATGTTGAAATCGATATACATTTTGTTCGTGAAAAGGTCCAGGTGGGTCATGCCCGCGTTTTGCATGTGCCAGCTGCATATCAATACGATGACATATTCACAAAAGGGTTACCAAAAAGAGTTGTTTACTCGTTTTCATTCCAGTCTGTGCGTTCACCCTAGCCACGTTCAGACTACGGGGGGACTATTAGAAGCTGCATATCTTTGTATTTAATTACGATCATTTGTGTATATTTTATATAGGCAGTCTGATTTCGTTTCCCCAAACATATTGATTCGGTTGTAACTATATATACACATCTTTGATTAATGAGAAGATGGATTTGAATCACCAAGTTAACAGTCTCAAGGAAAGCTTATCTTATGGCCCTAACAGTCAATATAACGTCCGTATAAATAACTAGAATTATGCATCCGTAATTCGCATAATCTCCCCAAGCACACCCATGCAACTAATCAATTGGTTGTTCAATGCAAAATGCCACATGTAAATCAAGCTAGTAATTAATAGCAGCATGCAAAAACTTATCTAAGGACACATAATTTCAATCAAGAACAGATAAACTAAAGTGAAGAAGCGAGTCTATTAAAAAGCTAAATGTAAGTAAATAGCTAAAACATAACAAACGCCGAAGTAAACATCACATACATACTTAACAACACTCGCTCTCCATTTCAACTACATAAACTTAATTTTTCAATTCACCACTTTCACCATACCAGGGTTCCTGATGTGAATCATAGAATAACCAACTCCACACCAGGAGGCAACAATGGTGGGAGCTGGCGCTGAGCTAAAGATCGAGCTGCTTCCTCGTTCTTCTTGAAGCCCTTGGCAGCTTTGATTCCCTTCAGGACCTGACAGCGAGGATCAATCACGATCTTCTTAAGTGCATTACTGTTGTCTATGATGTATGCTGCAAGTTCGAGATCACTGATCCGACCATAATAACCCAGAATTTTGAAAACCTTGAGGTGTTCATGGGGGTGATCAGCAGCAATACGGATTGCTTCCCTTCTCCTTTTGGTAGGTGAAGACCAAAGCAACTGCAAAAAGTTATTACATTTTTCTATTAACAATTATCCTTACTGCTTATAGTCAGGGAAGATAAAACAAACCCAAAAATTGAATACTCAAGACACGAATGGTAGGGTTGTAAGTGAGCAGAGCGGCTCTGCCCGTTTAATCCTTAGGGTATGGTATTAATTATAACAAAAATTCCGTTGTGGGCAAATTAATATTATAGTGCTGTTATAGTAAGTCATTAACTGGACATAGCGTAAATACCTCTATTGTAAATGTCTCAAGATTTGGAAACACATTGATTATAGGAGCAAACTCAAGTAGACAATTATCTTTCAGGGCAACAACTGCGAGCGTCAATTTCTTTACATTCAGTAGTTGACAAACAGAAACAAGCTTTGAACTTATCTGCAAGAAGAACAAGTTAAACTTTCAGGAACTTTATGTTAAAGGTTATAAGAAAATCACATAGAGATGAAATACTAACCATGGGATGGTATATCTTCAAGGAAAGATCCTGGAGCGATGATGCACAAGATGATAACCGGCTGAACATGTTACTATTCAAGCCCTCATGTCCTTGACTCATAACAACATTTTTAAGGTTTGGAAGACGAGTGAGACTAAAATCAATTGGCCCGCCCATGTAGGTGAATGATTCCAGATTAAAATCAGATAAATAAATAGATGCCATACCCGGACATTCAACAATTTCAAAATGTTTCAAGTTAAGATCTTGTCCACAAACACGAATATTAGTCAGGTGTCTAGACCTATGGATGGAAAGCATCTCAAGATGCATCGATATTTTTAACAACTCCCGAAGAGCTAATTCACTCACATTAACATTTTTCAAGTAAAGTTTCTTTAGATGCACAAAATCTGAGTACGGTAATTGGTGCTGTGGACCTGCAGTCATCCTATTTACTCTTATAGGTAAATAATAGTTATAAGAAACAGGATGATGCTTGTCGGTTGTCTCTAAATACATTTCCAGAATCTCTACTTTCCTATTTGCTGCAAACTCGAGCCAGTCATCGATTTCACAATTTAGAAGGTTCAAATGGAAATGGATCTGGAAGAAATGAACCGTCGGGTGATTATAACTTCGGATGACACCGTACACCTGTTTGTAGTACTTCTCGTGCTCTGAAAAATATAATTCTCCATTCTTTGCTGTAATTTCGAAAGGTCCGCTGGAAGCAAAGTTCAGACTCTGTAAATTTGTCCACAAGAATCTCCATCTTGGGGACAGAATGCTGGTTATGACTGCGTCCTTTATCGACAGTAGAGACAACACCAGAATAAGTATCTCATCTGGCATTCCGCTGATGAAATCTTCTGAATTTGTTCCTCGACGAGTCCTCTTCACAAAATCACAATTATTAGTAAAGTATCTATATATACAATTCAATCATCAGTAATCCTAGCAAAATCGTTTTAGGTCCAAACATATATAGATCAACAACTACACCAACGAAACCAGGAATAACCGTAAAATCCTAGATCAAACGTCGATTCTCATGAAGAAAAAATGTAGCAAATTATCAGGGTAAATGTAGCAACTAAAAGCAAATTATTAATAGGCAATTAACAAGTTCAGATCGGATGAAATGAATATAGAATTCACCTTGTTTTTGTTGGCTTTTGTGATGAATAAAGATCAAGAAAGGCAGCAAAGGGTTTCTTTCTTATTATTGAATGAAAAATAGAGCGTACAAACTTGAGATCTAAAGGATCTCTTAAATAACCAGAGATAACAACCTAGCAACTAACCTCCTGAAGACTAGGTAAGTTACAACGTTAAAAACAAAGGAATTATTCAAACAAACTTAAATAACAAAATTAAATAATAAACATGCATGTGCATGAGAAACCCACGTGCTACATGAGGAGTTTAGAATCATCCTTCAACACCCGCTCTTGATTCAAACTCCATGACACAGAGCATATGCCTGAAGTAGACAAATTTTTCTCTAGCAAGGACCTTAGTTAACATGTTAGCTAGCTGCTCATGTGTGTTGCAGTGATCAAGTACCACTAGTTCTTGTTCAACCGTTTCTCTAACATAATGATGTTTAAGCTCGATCTACTGTGCATAACTGGATTTTTGCTGAGATTAATTGCCGACATATTATCACGGTAGATGGTAGTAGGACTGACCAAGGCCCAGATCTTCAAGCACCCTCCTCAGCCATACTGCTTGACAGGTAGTTGCTGTGGCTGAGATATATTCTGCTTCGGTACTTGATAAAGCCACCGTCGACTGCTTCTTTGAGCACCAACTGACAACTCCACTTCCGAGAGAGAAAGCATAGGCTGAGATGCTTTTTCTGTCATCTACACAGCTGGCCCAATCACTGTCAGAGAACCCAATTAACTTAATATTGGCCCCTTTATCATACCATATTCCATAGTGTTTTGTTCCTGCAACATACTTTAGAATTCTTTTGGCTGCACATAAATGCATCTTTGAGGTAGTCTGCATAAACCTTGAGACAACACTAACTGCATAAGTTAAGTCCGGACTGTTAGGATTAAACGCACACACGAAACTGAACACGACACGAAAGCAATAAACGAACACGAGGATTTAACGTGGTTCGATCTAAACTGACCTACGTCCACGGGTGGCAACTAGGTATTTCTTTATTGAGTGACCAAATATTACAAGTACATAATGTTGTTTATATAGAGACTGAACTAGGGTTAGTAAATTATTATGCAAGAAATCTAAACCGGGCCGGGCTTGGGCCCGACCGCCCACACCCGTCTCCTCTTTTGACTTCATATAATAAACCGGTCCAACAAGGCCTACGAACCCAACAATCTCCCACTCGGAGGCCTTGAGTACTCTCGTCTGCACTCCTGATTGTACTTCTGTAATCTGAACATTAAACTTCTTCTAGTTGCCACCGCCTTCTCATCAATTAACCTGAAGGCCCGTTGAAGCTCCCCGGAGCTCCAACACGTCAGTTATGGCTGAAACTGCCCCTGACCCGTTCTCTGTCCCTACCGGCTCCCACTGTAACGAACTACCGGATCCTGAGATAACCTGAGAACAAACACTCTCCATATTCAGCAAGTAATTCATTGGAGAGACTTTTACAGCTGGAATACTGGTTTTCTTAATCCACTGTCGACCTGGAACTGTAACTGAAACACGATATGTGCTCCCACTGTCACGATGTCCCCCAACTGATTTAACCTTCCTAGCTCGTTCATCATGAATCTTCACTTTGGCTCTGGGTTTGTTACTTGCAAAATGAACCTTCTTCTGCCCACGAGATTCTGTGAACTGGATTTTGTCTTTCACCAAAACTGGATCCACTCCTTTCGATGACATATCGACCATATACAACGAACCCATTTTCTTGCCACGAGCAACAACGAGATTCCCTTTGACTACTTTCCACTGCCCATTCCCGAACTTAACATCGTGCCCTTGGTCATCCAACTGCCCAACTGATATCAAACGTTTCTTCAAACTTGGAATAACCCTCACGTCTTTCAAATTCCAAGAAGTACCGGCTGAAGTTATCAAATCAACGTCTCCCATAGCCGTAACCTCTAAAATATCATCATTCGCTAGTCGAACCTTTCCAAAATCCCCAAATTTAAGATTCTTCATCGTTTCACTACAGTGAGTGGCATGAAACGATGCACCAGAATCCATCACCCAAGCATCAACGCTACTCTCAACACTACAAACCAAAGCCTCATCACTACTGACCCCGTCATCTGTGTCGTCTTCTGTAACGTTCACCTCTTTCTTACCATTCGGACACTGATTCCTGAAGTGTCCTTTCTCTTTACAACCCCAACATTCAATATCCTTACGAGTCTTAGACTGACTCCTCTTCCTGCTCCCACTGCCTCGCTGTTTTCCCCTACCTCTACCTTCTGTGACTAGCATATTGCCTGATGATTCACCTGAACTTCTGCGTCTTGAATCTTCTCCCAGAATCAGATCTCGAATCCCATCGAAAGTAATATTTGTAGACGAACTACAAACTGCAGTCACTGTTTGCGACCAACTGTCGGGCAAAGAGGATAATAACAAGAGGCCTTGAACTTCATCATCAAACTTAATGTCAACTGACACTAAGCGGGACAAGATCGAATTAAGATTATTGATATGAGTTGTAACTGACCCACCCTCTTTCATTTTTGTTGTCACTAGCTCTCGGATAAGATAGACTTTATTCGCTGCCGAAGGCTTCTCATACATGTTGGATAGCGCCTCCATCATACCACGTGTTGTGGTTTCTTTCATGATGTTAAACGCCACATCTTCCGACAACGACAAAGTAATACAAGCCCTAGCTTTCTTGTCTAACTTCTTCCAATCTGCTTCTGACAGCTTTTCTGGTTTTTCATCCTCAAGCACTACATCCAAGTCTTTCTGACAAAGTAGTGCCTCAATCTGCATCTTCCACCAACCGAACTTCTGTCCATCAAACTTCTGTATCGAAACCTTTCCGTCTTCTGCCATAACAATGACTAAAACGAAAAACTGGATAAAAAACAGAGACAGACACAGCAATGGCACGAGCCTGAACTTAACGGCTGTTCTACTGAACTCTGTTAAAAATCAACCTATTTAAACCGCAGCGGAAATACGAACTGTAAATCAGAAACCGAAACTTTAAACTGAAACGATAAACCTGACAAACGCGGTTGGCACTGGTTCTAAGTTTCTTTAAATTTCTTCTGACTTGAAACTGTTCTTCAACGAAAATAGGATCTTGATTCGCTGGTTCTCGCCAAATCGAAACTGGTTAAAGCCCACGAGATTTTCGGCCCACACAAAAAATATAATTTGATCTAGACTTAAATTGGCTACTAGGAAAAAAAGATCTGCCAATATCAAGGCCCAATATTCCTTTTTTATTTGACAAAACAAAAAGGTACGAATGCCCAAAGTCTAACAAATTTACTACTGCTCACGTGCTTCTTCTTCTGCTTCTATTTTTTGTGTTTTCAGCAAAACCTAGTTTGCTATCTCTGCCGTATCTACTTCAATGGCACTGCCTCTAGCGGCGGGTATGATAAAATTGCTTTCAAAAAAAATAACAGAACCTGAACAAATTCCAACCGTCACGCGGGTTGCGGCTGAGACAAATTAGTGCGGCGGCGGCGGTTGTCTGCCGGCGGAACCCTAAAACGAACTGTCTGCTGCCGTATATCGACCTACTGGTGCGGTGGCGACGGGAGGGTTCTGCGCGTTCTTCGTGTGATCCGAACCTAAGCTCTAGATACCACTTGTTAGGATTAAACGCACACACGAAACTGAACACGACACGAAAGCAATAAACGAACACGAGGATTTAACGTGGTTCGGTCTAAACTGACCTACGTCCACGGGTGGCAACTAGGTATTTCTTTATTGAGTGACCAAATATTACAAGTACATATAGTTGTTTATATAGAGACTGAACTAGGGTTAGTAAATTATTATGCAAGAAATCTAAACCGGGCCGGGCTTGGGCCCGACCGCCCACACCCGTCTCCTCTTTTGACTTCATATAATAAATCGGGTCAACAATGCCTACGAACCCAACACGGACAAAGTATGAGTCAAGTATATTATCCCACCAACTAGACTTCTATACATTAACTCATTTGCTTTATCAACATCATCCTCTATCATCAACTTTTCACTTGAACTCATGGGAGTATCTTCTACATTGCACTCCTTCATTCCAAACTTCTCAAGCAGACTTTTATCATATTTTTCTTGAGATATGAATATTCCATGATCAGATTGCCTTACTTCCAGCCCCAAGAAGTATTTGAGAAGACCGAGATCAGTCATTTCAAACACCTCCATCATTCCTTGTTTGAATTCTGCAATAAGCTCAAGACAGTGACTGGTGCAAATAATATCATCCACATATAAACATACATATATGAATTTATTATTGCCACAGTCCTTGATATACAAGGTTGGTTCATTATTACTTCTTTTGTATCCTTTCTCCAGGAAGTACCCATCAATTTTTGAATACCAGGCTCACAGAGCCTGCTTTAGGCCATAAAGAGCTTTTCTTAACCTGTACACCTTGCCTTCTTGCCCTTTTACTTCATACACTTCAGGTTGTTGCACATATATTTCTTCAGTCAAGTCCCCATTTAGGAAGGCGGACTTGACATCAAGTTGATGGACAGGCCACCCTAGCTGAGCAGCCACAGATAACACCACTCTAATTGTTTCAAATCTTGCCACCGGAGCAAATGTCTCTGGATAATCAATGCCTTGCTTTTTGGAATACCCTTTGGCAACTAGTCTTGCCTTGTGCCTTAGAATTTCTCCATTGGCACCCAACTTTGTTTTATACAGCCACTTTAATCCCACCACATTCTTTCCAAATGGCAGATTGACCATCTCCCATGTTTTATTCTTTTCAATAGCCTTTAACTCATTAGCCATAGCATCTTGCCATTCCTTCTTTTTCACAGCCTCATCAAAGTGAGTGGGATCAGTCACATTTAAAGCAAATTGGCATGAGTAAAAATATTTTCCCACCTTGAACTTCTTTGCCTGATCATATACTTGTGTTAAGTCTTTGGTTTTACGTAAGGGGGCAGTTGGAGTAAATGAGTTATCAAGTTGTGAGGATGAAACATCATGGTGAGTTGATGTGGATGATGAGTCAGGTTGGCAGGTTGTTGGAGAGAATGTGTGAGTTGGTTCGGCTGAGGTTTGGTTGTGAGGTGTATTATAAGGGCTAGTAGGTGTTGTGTTAAAGTTTTGAGAAGTGTTATGTGATGAACGGGAAGTTTGTAGGCTGGTGTTTTGAGAAGTGTTTTGTGATAAGTCGGTGGTTTGTGTGTTAGAGGTTGGTTCAGTGGGTGGGAAAGGGATCAATATAGTTTATATCATAGGCAGTGGTGTCATCATGGCTTTTAACATTCCATTCCCACTTTGAGTTCTCATGAAACACATCATCTCTCCTGATTAGGAACTTTTTGGTTGTAGGAATGTACAACCGGGATTGTTGAGAATATCCAATGAATATACACTTCTCAGACTTGTTGTCAAGCTTTCTTCTCTGTTGTGATGGAAGTAAACCATAAGCACAACATCAAACACCCTGAGATGGCGGACAGAAGGCTTGCTATTGTTCCAACCTTGCATTGGAGTTTTGTTTTGAAGAGCTTTGGTTGGAGCCAAGTTGATTAAGTAAACTGCAGTTGCAACACTTTCAGCCTAGAAGTAGTTTGGCAATGACTTGTGCTTCAACATACTTCTTGCCAGACCCATGATGGTTCTATTCTTTCTTTCACACATGCCATTGTGCTCAGGTGTGTATGGAGTGTAAGTTCCCTTCTAATGCCATTTTCATCACAATAAGCATTGAATTCATTTGAAAGGTATTCTCCACCTCTATCCGACCTTAACACCTTGATAGAGCAGTCACTTTGGTTCTCCACAAGAAATTTGAATAATTTGAACTTACTAAAAACTTTAGATTTGTTAGCCACAAAATAGACCCAACACATTTGTGTAAGGTCATCAATAAATAATACGTAATAATGACTTCCACCAAGACTTGGCACTTGCATAGGTCCATACACATCAGTATGGACAAGTTCAAGTTTCTTTGTGGCTCTCCATAATTTAAAAGCAAAAGTATTACGGGTTTGTTTGCCAACAACACACCCATCACATGATTCAATGGGTTTGACACTCGGCAGTCCAAGTACCATACCCTTGTCATGTAGTTGCTTTAAACCAAATGTATTATAGTGACCATACCTTGAGTGCCAAATACCTTGAGTGCCAAAGTAACGTGGTTGGATCAGCTTCAATTGTTGCTTTATGGGCAGCAACGTGTGTATCTCCGGCTTTGGAAGCATCAACCACGAACATGTTGTTATTCGACACCATCACAGTCATGAGAATGATTCCTGTTTGTTTGTTCTTGATAGTGCACTTGTCATCATCAAATAAAAGGGAATAGCCTTTTCTCGTTAGTTGCCCAACACTAAGTAAGTTATACTCAAGTTGAGGGGCATAATATACATCATCCAATAGCCTATGGTTGCCATTTGATGTGTCAATTTTTACTTTTACAGTACCTTTCCCTTTTACTTGTATTTGTTTTTTATCCCCAAGATGCACACTTAAATTAAATGACTCATCTAAGTGTGCAAAGCTTTCTTTTAGGCTCGTCATATGGTTTGAGCACCCTGAGTCTAGAAATCAAAAACATGATTTGTTACCTTGTGATGCAGATTGAGTCATCAAGGAAAAGGAAAACTGGAAAACTGAAGATCAGGTACATATGCCGTAAACAGCCTTTGATCATCCGAGGGGCTTTCCTTCTTCTCTTCCTCACTTTCAGCAGCCACATTAACTTGTTGATCTTCATTGTACCAACAATCCTTCGTGTAATGTCCATATTTCTTGCATATGGTACATTGAGGTACTCGGCTTCTATCAAAGCTTTTGCCTCTTCTTCCACGGTTCATGCGGCGACCCCTACCTTTATTGGGGCTATGACTTGGTAGTGGTCGATCATTCATCACTTGGAGAGCCTGCTCTTCATTCTTTTCACTCTTCACAGAGATTCTGCTATTGATTCTTTCTTCATGGGACTGCAAGGATCCCATAAGTTTCACAAGAGTAAGCAAGGAAAGATCATGAGATACCTCAATAGAAGGCACAACATAATCAAATCTTGGTGTAAGGCTCCTGAGTATTTTTTTCAACCACAGTTTGATCAGCCACTTCTTCTCCAAAGGCTCTTTTTTGACTGACAATGGCCATAACTCTAGAGAAATACTCACCAACTGATTCTCCTTCCTTCATAGAGAGATTTTCAAAATCTCTACGAAGCCCCTGAAGTTTAATGGCTTTCACTTGTGAATCACCTTGGAATTCCATCTTCAAAATCTCCCAGGTTTCTTTTGCAGAAGTTGCTGCAGCAATTCTAGAGAATAGATTATCATGAACAGCCTGTTGAATGATGGCCATCACATAAGCATCTTTCTTTCTTGCAATCGTATCTTTGTCATCAATACCGGATTCTACCAATTCCCATAGGTCCCTTGATATGAGAATAGTCTTCAACCGGATACTCCCGAACTCATAACCCTCACCCTTAAACACAGGGATTGGAGTCTGAGCAGTAGGGAGAACACTAGTGTGATCGGCCATGAGGGAGGAGGTTAGCAATCTGGGGTTTCGTATTAGGGTTTTGCGATTTCTAGAGCACCAGACCACAAATCTGTTGGCTTTTATAATGAATAAAGATCAAGAAAGACAGCAAAGGGTTTCTTTCTTATTATTGAATGAAAAATAGAGCATACAAACTTGAGATCTAAAGGATCTCTTAAATAACCAGAGATAACAACCTAGCAACTAACCTCCTGAAGACTAGGTAAGTTACAACGTTAAAAACAAAGGAATTATTCAAATAAACTTAAATAACAAAATTAAATAATAAACATGCATGTGCATGAGAAACCCACGTGCTATATGAGGAGTTTAGAATCATCCTTCAACAGTTTTGAGCACCTTTACGCCTTTGGTTCTTCATTGTGGTGGAAGTTGAAAATGACGACAGCAGCAAAACCAGGTGCTTGACTTCAGCTCCTCACGAAAATTTAGGGTAAATGTAAGTGGATTAATTTCTGGATTTCCAATGTAACTGGGCCTTGATTTATTTATATTTTGGGTCCATTAAATAAATTATCTACATATTTAATTTAATCTGGTTCAAGATAGTCCAAATTGATCAAAGTATTTGTTATTAAGAATTTAGAGTGGATGAATCTGTCTGCCTAAATTTACTACCTATTGTCGTGAGAACTTTTGTTTATCATCTTCAGTAATTTTGAGCAATAAAGTTACGTTGTGTTCCCGAGTTTCCTTTTACGAGGGAAAAGAAAGGAATTGGAAGGACAACAAAAATTGTGTGGGCAGTTTAAAAAAGGAAAGAAATGAAGAGAAAATAATATAAATACATAGCAGGAAATCAAATATATTTTTACTTCCTTCATTCCAAATCCTCCCAAATTGGGAAGATTTGGAAGGAAAAGTTTTAAAATCTTAACTTTCTTTCCATTTACTAGGAACTCCAGAACGCGGTAGTTAATTAAATTTTATCTTCCTCTCCATTTTCTTTTCCCTATTTAATTCTCTTTCTCTTCATTTTTTTTGTTTGTTTATTAAACTCAAGAACGCAGCGTTAAGGAGAGTAGAGTCATATGGTCACTCACGTATGAATGCGGTGTTTTTCCTGACCAAGGAAAGATAATTATGCTTGTTTTTGCCTCTAGCCTATTGTCTATGTGATTGTCATCTTTCTAACAAAGGCTTATTTGGCGGTGTTTCAATTACCCATACGACCCCAATATATCCTAGTCCCTATCCGATTATTTGGCAATCACCAATGGGTGAGTAATCCAATTCTTGTTTTTCTAATGCCAACTTGCAGACCGACCATTGTCCACACTCTTCAAGAGTTAACCCCAAACGGATCATGCGGTATGTCCACACTTGTCAAGGCAGTGGTTGTTCAATATAGAACACCTGGTGTATTTTCCCATTTAAAATTGTTGTTTTTACATCCATTTGATATCCTGTAAAGTTTTTGTAACAAGCAAGAAATAAATTCTTACAGCTTCTAGTCTAGCCACTAGTGCAAAAGTTTCATCAAAGCCTATGCCTTCTTGTTGACAATAACTTTTTACTACAAATTAATCCGGCTTTATTTCTGGTTACAATTTTATTTTCATCAAAACCCATTTAGTTCGTATAATTGTTTTATTTTCAGGTTTGGGAACTAAATTCCAGACTTTATTCTTTTCAAATTGATCTAACTCTTCTTGCATGACTATTATCCAGTGTGAAACTTCTTTGGCTTCTGATACATTTTAAGGTTTGCATATGCTTAGAAATTGTGTATACATACATTCATCGGATGCGGCAGTTCTAGAATATTGTACACCTTTATTTTTCTGGATATCCTATAATTTGAGTTATATGGTAATCTCTTGTCCAATTTTGTTATGAGGAGAAAAAGAGTTTACAGCCTGATCATTAGGTGTAGATAATTATTTGATTTTGATGTCTCCCTATGATTAATGGGAATATCTGGCTGAGTCTTGGATTCTAAGTGATTGTTCATAGAAATCTGAATATCACAGCGAGATCCAGATACATCGAAAGATTGTGTATCTGAGGGTGAATCAGTGACTTAAAACATATGCTCCATTTTGTTGTTGAGTTCTTGTGGCAGAAAAGTCATGTGAAATGGCAAGTTGAATTAAAAAAAATTCAATTCTGGCTTTTTTAAGGATTCATTTACTAAAATCGATTAACTTCTCTGGTGTTTCACCTTTCTCCCCTAAGAAGTAAGAACTCTACCGAAGTGTATCCGGAAAAATCATCAACAATCATAAAAGTGTACGGCATACTTTTTGTGCTTAGTGGACTGTATAGACCCCAGTGTAGTAGATCTAGAGGTTGAGAGCTTCAAGATATACACAACAATGGGTTTGTGAGATGATCTTTTAATTTTACCATTTTACAAGCAGTATGAATTAAGTTTATCGTTTTAGGCAAAAAAGTTGGTTAGAAAGACTTGTTTCCAGATTTATATTTGCCAGTCGAGTTATTATTTTAAAATTTAGATAAGCTACCCTTTTGTGCCATAACCGGATTTTATTTGTTTCAGAAACATCGATTAAGCATTAAATTTTTATGTGACTTAAACTCAGATTTCTGATGAATATGATTTTGAAAAATTGATGTCACTTTTGGGAAGTATGATAATGCTGAAACAATAGATTCACTTTCAATTGAAATGATTCCAACTTTGTTATCTATGAATGCAAATTTTGCTATAAAAAGCCAACAGAACAAAGGGAGTAAACCAGTACAACAACTAACTCATCAACCTATTACAAATAGAAAAGGAGCAGTTTCATGACTATCATATCACAGTAGATATAAAGATGTTTCTATGGTAGTTAAGAGATGCGTTTGAAAACATTTGACAACTTACAAAACCTGTTTTCATTTTACTCGTTGTTTTCAAAGTATGACCAGACTGACACTTGGAGGTGTCCTTGGTACGAGGTGCCTCTTTGCAGAAGATCGAGCACACTCCTCGTCCTTTAAGCGCATTTCAGATGAACAGAAGGTCGACTCCTGGAACCGAGGATCTACAACGATTTTCTGGAGTACACCAGCATTATCTATCACGTAAGCAGCGAGTTCAAGGTCGCTTACTCGGCCATGATACCCCAAGATTTGGAAAAGCTTGAGGTGCTCATGACGGTAATTATTGGTAGCAGTGTTCATTCCTTTCCTCCTCCGGTAGATCGATGTATACCCAAGCAGCTGCAAAAAAAAAATTTTCCATTTCAGTGATCCATTTTGGCATAGTGTTTATGTCATTAAATTAACTTCTTAACCGGACTTAGCATATGTACCTTAATTGTAAGACTTTCCAAACTTGGACAGGCTTTTGCTATTGAAAATAACTCTAGTAAACAAACATCTTCATCAGCTCCGAATGTCAGCGTCAGTTTCTTTTACATTTGGGAACATCGGTAGGGAGTTGAGCTTAAACATTCTCTGCCACAACAAGAAAAAGTTTAACAGAATATATATCATCTATTAATAATTATAAACATACTTCAGATGCACTACAAACCTGGGGACGATATACAAGGAAAGAAAATTCCTGCAGAGACAAAGCACATGATGATATCTGGTGGAGCGTTTTATTTTCAGACCCCGCGTTCCCTTCACATAAGAGTTTTCTAAGGTTTGGAAGATTAGCTAGATTTAAATCTACTTGTCCACCCTTGTAAAATGATACAAGATCAAAATCTGATAAATGAATGGATTTCAGAGATGCGCATCGATGTATCTTAAAGTGCTTTAAGTTAACTGCTCGTCCACTAACACGAATGGTGATCAAGTACTGTCCGGAGCCATGAATGGATAACGTCTCTAGACAGGGAGAATTTGTTAAAAACTCTTGAAAAATTTCATCTGTCACTAAAACATTATTCAAAAAAAGTTGCTTTAGAGACACCATCTCCACACATGTAGCCTTTGAGGACGGCCATTTAAAAAGGGGTCCTGTGTTTCTATGGGACAATCTAGAAGGGAAACTGTACTTGCGGCTGCGTGCACAGAAATACCGAAGACCACTGTCGTCTACAAAATCCAGATCAATATTCTCAACATTCTTCTTTACCGCAAAGTCGAGCCAGCTATCAAAAAGTCTTTGATGAAAACTTTTCAGATCAAAATGAATTTGGAATTCTTGAACCACTGGGTGGTTGTAGGTGCTGATGACACCGTTCACCTGGTCCAAGTACCTTTGCTGCAATATGTAAAAATCCTCCCTGCTCTTTTGTATCTCATCAAAGTTCTCATTTATACCATCAAAGTTCAATTTAACTAATTTACCACATGAACCTCCACTTTTTGGACAGACTGCTTGTTACAACAGCATCCTTTATTGGTAAAAGACTAAGAATCAAAAGAATGATTTCAACTGGCATATTGAAGAAGAAGTCTTTCAGAGTTGGTTCCTCATCAACCTCCTACAAAAATGAAACACATTAATAACCTTAACAATAAAAAAACTTAACAAACACAACTGATTCAGTAAACACGTGATTTTCATTTAAATAGTTGAAACCCTATTCCTAATCGAACAAAAACCGTAAAGTGAGTCCCTAGAGCAACGCTACTGATTAAAACATAAAGAGAAATATAATAAAACAAAACAGCCAGAAGTAGCTAGAAGCATCCGTGAAAGCTTCTACAATCAAAAACCCTAAAACAAACATAAAATTGCTCAGCATACGAATTTTAATTGGCCGTATCCGTAAAATGTTGATCAAGATAAAATAACGTATCTGATTTTGTTGAGAGCTAATTACTTCACTTAATTAACTTAAGGATGTAAATGATTTGAAGGAAACACACACTTAAACTACAAAAATCAATCACGAAACACATAAATGATTATTTATGAAGAAATGAATCACCTTGTTTTTAGCAGATCGACGCCTTTGGTTCTTCATTGTAATGCTCAAACGGTCGAAGAAGAATTTAAGATATTTTCAACCCTAATTAAGCGGTTGTCTTATATATCCCAGCTAGTTTCGGGATGTTTTCCAAATGCATTTATGTTGTATATTTTTATTCATGGCCCTTTAATTTGCAACTGGGCTTTGTATAATTTCTTTACATTTTGAGCCCACTAGTTGCATCCAACGCTTCAATTTTAGAATTTGTACAAAATTTAAGATTTAAATGAATCATAGACAATGACTATATAAATTTATAATTTTAGCCAGATGATATGACAAGCTTATGCGCGTTCAGTGGTTCTGTACGAGACATTTGGTAAAGCTTTGGTGACGATATTATATGATTTCAAGTTGGAAGATACATGGTGAAACATTATTATTCAATCCCACAAGTCCTTGACTCAAGACATTTTTATGATTTGGAAGACGAGTGAGTGATACGCAATCTGTTTAGCCCATTTGGAAGACATTGTCTTGGGAACATTTTTATTTTACCAGCTTCAGTAATTTGAACAATAAATTTGCGTTGTGCTCTCGAGTTTCATTTAACGAGGGAAAAGTAAGGAATCGGTAGGATTTTAGACAAAAATTGTGCTTATGCTGAGCTAGGAAAGAAAATTATGGTTGTCATTTTGCCTTAGACCTATTGTTTATGTATTGCCTGTCATCTTTTCTCGCAAGGGTTTCTTTCGTGGTGTTTCAATTACCCATACGACCTCAATGAATCCTAGTCACTATCCGAGTATTAGGCAATTAATCCGATTCTGGTTTTTCTAATGCTAACATTGCAGACCATGGTCCATACTCTTCAAGGGTTAACCTCAAATCAATGAGGTAGTAAGTCCACACTCGTCAAGGGTTATGGTTAAACTGATAAAGTTGTAAGCCCACACTGATCAAGGGTTATGGTCAAACCGTTAAGGCGACAAGTATGTAGGGGTCAAAGGCTGGGGTCACACCGATATAGGGGAATGTCCACACCGTTCAAGGGAAGGCATATTTTGCTAGATTTTTATTGTGATTATACTTTATGTACATTTCATATATAAGTAACTAGTATATATACATATTTTAATTAGCCGTATCTGTAAAACTATAATCCAGATAGATTCTCATCTATGGAAGATTGGAAAGACAATTTAGGTATAATCGAAGACTGACTGTGAGAACTAACTTCACTTAAGAGGGAAATGATTTGGAAGAAACATACACTTAAAACTACAAAAATCAACCGCTGGCTAATCAAAACCCATAAAGGATGAAGAAATTAATCACCTTGGTTCCAGTTGTAGGCCAACACCTTGGTTCCTCGTTGTGGTGCTGAAATGGTTGAAGAAGAATTTGAGGCGATATTTTATCCAAGTCTCGGGATATTTTTATTGAAGGCCCTTCAAATTGCAACCGGGTCATGAATTTCTTTACATTTTGGGTTCACGGATTGCTTCCAAAACATCAATTTAGAATTTGTACAAAATTTAAGATTTAAATATATGTAGGTACAAAATCCAAAGCGACAATTTGGGACATATGGATTTAAAAGAGATCTTCTTGGAAGAGTGATTTATGGTAGGATTCAAGTAAGTTATTGTGAGCAAATCCCAAAATGAAACGCATATATTGGCGGAATATGACACCAATTGTAATAAATTGCCAAGTAGTGTTGCAAAGTGACGTCACAAGGTAAGCATATGATCACTGGTTTCTTCATACTCTCCACTCTCCGGATAACCTACAAACCATAGAACCCGGATCAATATTCCTTTTACAAAGATCTGTGTTACAGTAGATAGTCTACCCATTTATGCTTTCCAAATGAAGATGTTGCTTTTAATGGACCCAATTGTACCACTTCATAAATGAACGGAATATGGGTATTTGAAGTTTCAAACAAAATGGCTTCATGGATGCGACCAAAAAGCGCCCGATGGATCTTTAAGCCAATTCTAAATTGACGCTTTGGTTTTGTACCTTCATTAAAATCATAAATTTTGTACAAAAAAAAATAAATAAATAAATAAATAAATAAATTGGAAATTGATATAGGCATTGTCTATGATTCAATTATGTAGGAAGCTTGTTTGTACAAATTCTAAATTAAAGCTTCGGGTGCAACTAGTGGACCCAAAATGCAAAGAAATACAAGGCCCAGTTGCAAATTATTTATTTATTTATATTTTTTGCCATGAATAAAAAGATACAACATCAATCCATTTGGAAAACACACCGAAACCAGCTGGGATATATAAAACCACCGCTTAATTAGGGTTTGTAAGTCCTCTAAATGGATCTCAAGACTTGACTCGGATCAATCCGTGTTGTTGGTTAGCGGAAATCACCAACGACACTCGGATCTCGGATCTTAGTTTGTTTGGTTTATTTGCTTGAAAGAAAGAAGAAGAAGATAGAGAGAGAGAAATTCTTTTTATTTCCAAGAGTTGTGAAAGAGTTGGAGTGTTGGAGAAATGGGTTAAGTGGCCCTTTTATAGGGTCCCCATTTCTCCAATACTTACAAAATAAATGTACCGAGTACGCACTACACCGACTAAAAGCAAACTAAAACGACATATACAATCCTTAAAACAATATAAATATTGGCCTACAATCTCCTAGAGTATGAGGAACATTCATCAAGTTCTTTACTTCGTCTTTATTTCTTGAAACTTAGTATTTGTCTTGATCCAGGATCTTGAACCAGATTGGATCTTGAACAGTTCTTTATTTTCTAGTCTTATAGAATTGAATTTCATCTTATTTATGGGAATGATCGGCAACAGCAAATTTTAGAAACATCAGATGCGGGAGGCTTGACATCTAATTTTCTTTTGTTGACTTTCTTGTGCTGGTTGGTTTCTTTCCTTTCTTCAGATAAAGTCAGTTCATTTTTAGTTTTAACCACCAACTTTCACGTTCTCGTTTTCTTTAAGCGCGTCAGCATCTGCAACTCCAAGCAGACTTGATCTTGATCTACCTGTCCATGTTTAACTGCATAGAACTACTTAGAACGAATCAAATTCGTTCACAGGCCCTCTCGAGGGTCAAAGAAGAATTCATTCACAGACCCTCCCAATTTTAGTCCCTCAACTTGTAAGTGATTTGTTTAAGTCCTAGGTTTCCAACAAACTTTGCATGAACAACCTTAACCACAAAACACGTGATTTTGAATAAACAAGGTTTAATAAAATATGTACGAACACAATAAAAACTTAAAATCTTTTCATATAGTTTAATATTACGAAAATATATACATAGCATTTTGAAGTTGAAACTAAAATAAAACAAAATCAAAATAAATAATAAAAGATAGGAGTAAAGATGAAATTAATATTATATATCAACAATATTTACAAAATTTTCTAATGATTTTAATATTTTTGTGAGAAAGATCACAACATGGAATCATATTGATTTGTAAAGTCCGAGATGGCGTTTCCATTTTGATATTATTATGTCACAATTTCATCACCGACTGCAGATATTGTCTATTTGTTTAACTTGACAAGTGTTTTGATGCCAAAGTGATACGTTTAAAGTACAATTAGGCACGGTGCTTATGTGGTCCCCACTTAATCAGACATGTTACTTATTCCATCATATCTCGGGCTTACTTTGTGTTAACATATCACCTCAACTTGACTTAAACCTTTCTTAGTTGATCACAGTGCTCTTATTAACATACTTGACACTTTGTACTTTGTATAATCTACACTTTGTGCTTTGCACACTTGACTCGATCTAGAAAGATTAAAATAAAGCAGAAGTTCAGGCCATAACAATCAGGTCGGATAATACCATATTATCGTGCAGAGAAAGTCTAAGGCTTGAACAAAATAAATAAAATAAAACAAAGCAGAAGACTCAGGGCCTTATTAATCAGATCTTGTATGACTACAAACATAGAAAGTCCAAGGCTTGAGTCGAAAATAAATGAAGAAATAAAGCAGAAGTTAAAATTCCTAGGACTGACTCCTTTTCTTTTGTTTTTCTGACTATTTTGTTTTCTTTTTCTTGCTTTTCTTGACTTTTTACTTGACTCTTTTCTTGACTCAATGAAAATTAAAATTGACACTGACTTTCTGTGATTAGGTAAAGAGAGGCTTGGGTATGACATGTATAGTTAGTTACATTTGTGCCTTCATGAATATGACTTCACTGAATCATGCAACCGCTTCTTAAACGTATAGCCACTGGCAACGGCATCAGTTTTAGTTTATATCACCTGACACTTACTTGTTTGTCAAGCCTACCTACACATCTATAAATGATCTTGTAGCCTTTTGTTCTACTCTTTTAACGCGCTAGAATCATTACATACCAACGTACTATCACTTTCCAAAGGGTTGGATCAAATTTCTCAAAATTTGAAAATTTTAATTATCCGACTCCCTCTAAGCAGGAGCTCCCCCTAAACGGGACAATTCCTTTTAGATTTTCTTAAAAGTAATATAAAATCTTTTTGGTAAATCAAATGATTTATTTTTGCTTTTCTTAAGATGAATTGAAAATCTTTTTGGTGAGTTAAACTTAACTCATTTTCTCCCTCTAAAATTGTGACATATTTGAAAATATTTACAATTTTATATAAAAAAAGATAGATAGGTTGTTTTAATCAAAATTTATCATGCTGAACGATTCGACCAGAAATTCAAATCGGGTATGCTCAGATGGCTTTAGTGAAAAGGTCAACAAAGTTGTCATATGGGCTATCTTAAACAAGCATTATCACATTGTATGACAAAGTTGAAGAGATTCAAACCGAGACTCAACAGCTTATGCAGGATCCATCACTTGAGAGGGGTAGTTAGACGAGGTTAGTTTGAGAAACACTCGAAAAGTTGTTGTTGAACCATTTAAACAAGGCTTCCCTTCTTTGAAGTTTGTCCTCCCATGTCGCTTATGAAAGACTCGAATCCGCCATCAAATGGTTTAGCATCAAATAGCAAGGGTTCGTCTCCCATCATATGCCGGGTGCAATCACTATCTAAGTACCTAATACTATTGATAGTCCTCATTGATTAACCCTTCATGCACTAAGTGTTCAAATAGACATGGGTTCCCGGGATACTTTTGTCCCGGGAAGGTCAATCGTAAATCGACCAAACTTGATTTTATTTTCTGAAAACCATTTATTTCTTGGTGGAGCTTCACTTGATGAAGAACAGTCCTTAGGAATCCAAGCAAAAACTTGTTCCTTGATTTTGTCAGTTTTGGACTTTTCTTTTCTTGATTTTGAAACTATTTTTGGTGAATCCTCAGACTTTACAGTCTTAGAATCCTTTTTGATTTTATCCTTTTTGGATTTCCAAAAGGGTTTCTTTTTGTGTTTTACTTTATTAACTTTGGATCTCACATCCATTTCACTGGGTTCACTATTAGCTTGATCAGTCCTTGAATCAGGGCTACTGAAAGCTCCTTTTGGGGACTGACTAAGCCGCCTTTGAATATCAATTTGTTGCTTGAACCAGTGCTTGCAATATCTTGCAAGGTGAGAAGAGTGACCATACACAAAACAACACTTTCAACTATAATGTGGTTGGTGTGGTGGGAAAGGTGATCCTTGGAAAGGGACATGATTATAAAACACATTTGTGTAATATGGATCAACAAAATTTTGTTGATAATGACCATAGTAGTTGTTGTCACAGAAGTTGTATGGCTGAGGATTTCTAAATTGATTGGTTGTTTGAGAAAATGATCGTTTATTTGGTGGAACATATTTACATGAAGTACTTGCCTTTTCATTTTCAAACACTTTGCTTTTACTTGAATTATCCTCAGTCTCACAACTTGATGATGAACAACTTGATATGTTCACCTCAACAGGCCTACTTTCGTTGACACATTTTTCAACAAAAGTTTCATCACAAATGGTTTCATAATCTGAGTCAGAGGAAGAACATTCATTTTCATTGCAAACGTTTGTACAACTATCATCACTTGAATTTTCACAAAATACATAATTTGACCCTGACTTTAAACTTCCCAACATGGATTCACAAACTTTATTACAAACTGGATTGTTAATAGTTTTGGTTAGATCCACACATGATTCAAAAAGTGGTTCTAACTTTTTTTTTTAGCTTACAACCCAGGTTAACCGTCCCACATTCACCACCATTTACATCACCCGCTACACAAGACACATTGATGTCAGATTTATCAGATGATGAGATTGGATGATGAAACTGGAGCCGCAGTTTGAGAGGCAGCATGAACAAATTTCACAGGCTTTGGTATTCTACCAACCCCGTATTCCATTTCCTCGTCTGGAAAAGTATTATAGCTAAAGTGGGGCAAGCTGGTGTAGTTATCATTGAATGGTGGTGGTATGGCAGTGTAATCATACCCCAGCCCCGCTTTAACTTTAGAACTTCTCTGGGCTCCAATAAGATCATCTAATTTCTCAGATGATACTTCAAATCTTTCAACTTGCTTTTATTTTTCCTTTTTGTCAGAAACTTCAAGTTTTAACTTTTCAATTTCATCTTTTAAATTGTTAATTATGTTCTTGTAATGGATGACATTGTGCTCTTCTTGAAAGATTTTAAGTTTAAGATTTGCAACATCATCGTGATGAGTTTTAATCTTTTCAACATAGATCTTGTCAGCTTTTACATATTCAGCATTTAGCATTTAACTGACGAAGTTTTGCATTTTCTTTCAAAACTTCGTCTTGATGATATCTATAGTATGTGACTTTGTTGATACATGCTTGAGAACAAAGATTGTGATTTACCTCATCAGCTGGTGATGTGTCGGGAATGATAGGACATGCATGACTACTTTTACCGGCAGCACTTGTCCCAACTTTATTTTCTTTGGATTGATTGTTCATTTTGAGCTTATCTTCCATTATTTCAAAAGACTTGATGGCAGAAGACCGAGTTGTCATGGTATACAGGTTTGTGGTTCTTTTGATGGTAACCACATTGATGCTCCATGTATAAGGCAGTGAATTCAACAGCTTCATGTTGATCTGAAACAAACCATTGATGATATCGACACTACTCATTTTGGAGACGAGTGACTCAAATCTGTTGATGAGAGAGGCAACCGATTCTCCTTTAATATGTATAAACATATCGAATTCTTCTTTTAATATTTTCTTTTGGCTTTCTCCCATATTCAGATTTCCTCCAAGCTCAAGTTCATAAGACATTTTTTTAACTCGGTTTTTTTTTTTTAAAGAAAAAAATTTAAGTTTTTTTTTTTGCTACAGTACCGAGTTGCTACAATGCCGAGTCACTACAGGGTTTCGCATGAGTTGCTAATGTACCGAGTTGCTACAGTGTTTCGCATGAGTTGCTACAGTACCGAGTTACTATAGTGTTTCGCATGAGTTGCTACAGTGCCGAGTTGCTACAGTCCCCCCCCCCCCCCGTACGAAGTGCTATAGTACCTCGGTGATGCGATTGCTACAGTACCTCGTAAGCAACTGCTACAGTACCCGATGCGATTTTATTTTTTTTGAGAATATAACACCCAAACTTCCAAAAAGTCAATAAGACTTTAGTCTAAAAATCAATAAATCGACCTAGATCTGAGTTTTTAAGCCGAATCTGAGCTCGGACACAAAAACTTAAAACACTAAAAACTTAGATTTGGTGATTCTTGTGTATCTCCAAGGTGTAAGGGACTCCAAAAGAGATGAGTAATACGAAATCAACCTCAAATCCAACAAAAACTAAGATCAAAACCCGAAAAGTTTGACCCGAAAACCATAAAAAGTCAAGCCGAAAGCTCTGATACCACTTGTAGGTCCTCTAGATGGATCTCAAGACTTGACTCGGATAAATCCGTGTTGTTGGTTAGCGGAAATCACCAACGACACTCGGATCTCGGATCTTAGTTTGTTTGGTTTATTTGCTTGAAAGAAAGAAGAAGATAAAGAGAGAGAGAAATTCTTTTTATTTCCAAGAGTTGTGAAAGAGTTGGAGTGTTGGAGAAATGGGTTAAGTGGCCCTTTTATAGGGTCCCCATTTCTCCAATACTTACAAAATAAACGTACCGAGTACGCACTACACCGACTATAAGCAAACTAAAACAACATATACAATCCTAAAAACAATATATGATATTGGCCCTACAGGGTTGAAAATATCTTCTTCTTCTTACATCGTTTTAGCACCACAATGAGGAACCAAAGGCGCCGATCTGCTAAAAACAAGGTGAATCATTTCTTCATCATTTATGGGTTTTGATTTTGTAGCTTAAGTGCGTGTTTCCTTCAAATCATTTCCATATTTAAGTTAATTAAGTGAAGTAATTATCTCTCAACAAAATCAGATGTTGATTATACCTAAATTGCCCTTCTAGATACGTAATTTTATCTAGATCAACGTTTTATCGATACGGCTAACAAAAATTTGTATGCTGAGCAATGTGGTTCTGATTATATAAGCTTTCACCGATGCTGCTAGCTAGTTCTGACAGTTTTGTTCTACTATAATTTTCTTTATGTTTTAATCAACAGTGTTGTTCTAGGGATTCACTTTACGGTTTTTTGTTCGACTAGGAATAACTACATATTTACTGGATCAGTTGTAAATATTAAGTTTATTTGATTGTTAAGGCTATTGATCTGTTTCATTTTCATAGGAGGTTGATGAGGGATCAAATCTGTCCAATATGCTAATTGAAATAATCGTTATGATTTTGAATCTTCTGCCTATGAAGGACGCCGTTGTAACAAGCAGCCTGTCCACAAAATGGAGGTTCTTGTGGCATAATTTAATGAAATTAAACTTTGATGGTACAGAGAACATAAGTAAGATAGAAAGGGAAAGGAGGGTGTTTTATTGTAACACCCGTAAAACTCCCGGTTTAATGATTTAGCGCGTGTAAAGTATGTATAACTCGGGGGTCTTAACCGACGTTTCTTGGAAGCCTTTACGTCATCCCGGTACGTTAAAGAAACTAACTTTTCCTTCCATTTTGCCTTACACTTCAATCTGGAGGAATTAGAGTGTAATATATTATGTTATAACATAAACTAACCCTAGCCCCCCCCCCCCATAGCTGCGATCGGCAGGTAGAAGGGAACCAAGACCCACAAATTTTCTTTTTTGCAGCCAATTTTAAGCCTTAGAACTTCAATTCAAGGTATGTACTATGGTTCCCCAAGTCTTTTACACGTTAATTGATCCTTATATTGCGCGTATTGGTCGAAAAGCGTCTTGTTGTAGGCTAACCGGATGGCTGCCCAATTGAGCTTTTCCGGGGCTGTTTTGAGTGAGGTTTTCGCATCAAAATCCCACTAGGTATGACATGTACATCATATTATAATTTCATGGCCAATGGAGGTGTTTAGGCCGGTCAATCAATTTTAGTTCGAAAACTAGGGTTTACCGGGTGTAGGATTGACAATTGTTGAGTTTGATGCGTTAATCGATCGGATGACCGACCGAATCAGTTTGTACAGCCCTAGGGGGGTTTAAGGGCTGTGGAAAAATTAATTTTTGATGCTCGGGACTGTTTTGGTTAGTGCTTCGTCAATCGAGTCGGCAGTGCGCGAATTTTTGTTTAAATGTTAAATTGCGAGTTGTAAAAAGGAACCGTCGACCCTATCAACTCGGGTGACATAATCATGATGAATGAAAAGATTAAAATGGGAATTTGGTCCATTTGGGGCTGATTCGTTTAACAAATGGTTTTAAGGTTTATTACGCGCGTATTCGACTCGATTTGTTTACTGTTGGGCCTTGGGCCAAAGTGTTGGGCTTGAACGGCCCATTAGGCAAGAGTGTTCTTATGGTCTAGTTTAGTAACGCGTTGTGTATAATTTACAGGCCCTTGCTTATGATTGTGCACTTAGGGATTTCCTAGCTCGTTGTAGATGTTCGATTGATTTCAGGTGAGTTCATGATGCCCCTTTTTAACTCTTTTTAAATTTTGGGCTAGCATGCACACCTAAGTGTTTTCTTACATGATGAAATGTTTTAAACGATTTTATATAGGCTTGCTAGTATATGATAGGCCTTGGGATGTTAAATATATATATACACACACACACACATTATTGTTTGGCCTATATTTAGCGATGTTGTAGTCGTTTCGACTACTGATGTTGCGTATGCCTACTTTGTGTTTGCATGCGTTGATGTTACGTGTTTGGGTTGTACGTTTGCTCGATCCTGATGTTATACGTGGATGTTATATATATATATATATAAGGATGTACCTGAAATGATGTTTATATATATATTTTGTATATGTATGTATGAGAATGTTTACTTTTCGGTAATGATGATTTAATGGATGCACTCTTTTATTTTTAAACTTTTGGTATGACTATCATAATTGTTACTACTGATATTATTTACTTAAAACTTGAACTCACTCAGCTCAAGCTGACTTTGTGTGCATGTTAGTGTGAGTTTCAGGTTAGGAAGAGGATGCCTCATCGCTTGGACGTACATGAAGCTACTTGGACGGTGAAGGGCATACTTGGATGGAAGAATGTAATTTGAACAATTTTATTTTAAATGGTTTTATGAATTATATTTAAAATTGGTTTTGGGCAAAATTCCCGGGTTTTAGGGAACTTACTTCTTATGTTTTCCGCTGAATTTACACTCTGAGATGTTTTTTTTAATGGAAGAAACCGTTTTCAAGTTTTAATTATTTTAATAAGTATTTTGTATGAATACCAGCTGTGGGGCTCCCGGGGTTCGGGGCCTTACATTTATAGAGAGCAGCAAAGGTACTTCGACCAGGTGAACGTGTTAGTAATCAATGATCAATACACACATAATTGACAAATCAATTGAATAGAACAAGAAGATGATACACAAACTACTGAAATACGATTGTTGATATTGAAAATACGTTTACAAATTTGTCAAATATCATTCCCTATTTATAGACTAAATATTTTCATATTAACCCTACTAAATACAATAATTATAATGATACCCTCATACTTAATATAAATACTAATAAGTTTAGTTTATACACTAATACTCCCCCTTAAACAAAACTTCGTTTAAGTGAGGTCTTCGTTTCATCAAGATCCGGTTGCCATCACAGTAGCGTTGGTTCGTCATCTTCCTCCCGGATCAGGTTTGATTCCACACTTTTCTCCCCTTTGGACATTCATGTTTGAAATGTCCAAGTTCATTAAAATTGAAGCATCTTATGTGATCTTTGTTTCGATTACCATGCTTCCCACCTTTATTTTTCCATGACCTCCAATTTTTGCCTTGACCACGTCCGTTACTTTCCTGCTTTGAACTTTCGTGACCGCAACGCTCACATTTATGGTCATTAGCTTTCCTTTTTTCATCCTCTTTGAAGAATAAGAGCTTGTCATGCATGTCTTCCTCCTTGATTTTCTTCTTGGTGCGTTATTCGAAAGCCTTCAATCTTCCAACGGCTTCTTGGAATGGCATTGCACCAAGATCAACAAACTGCTCGATCGCAGCAACAAATCTGAATGAACTTTTCTGGCACCGAACTGAGTAGTATTCGGACCAGTTTCTTGTCATTCATTGTATGCCCAAGATTGCTTGCTTGTGATGCAATCTCACTAATTTTTACGGCATAAACATCAAGCGACTCACCAACACCCATTTTTAGAGACTCAAAATCTGACTCGAGTGTTTCTAAACGCGCTTCTTTAACTCTGTCAACCCCAACATGTCGAACCTTTAACGCGTCCCAAATTTCTTTGGCCGAAGTAAAATTAGCAATTTGCAATACCATATTTTCTGGAATCGATTGATATAGTAATGCAATCACGGTATTATTCTTTTTCTCATCAACTTCGGTGCCCTCTTTTGGTTCGATGGCTTCCCAAATTCCATGGACATTAAAGATCAATCTAATTTTTATAGCCCAAATGGTGTAATTTGTAGAGTTTATCACAGGGCATTGAAAACTCATGGGTGTCCCTCAAGTTACAACTTGTTTATCCTTGGACCCAACCCTTTTCTGAGTTTTCTTTTTCCCAATCTTGACAAAATTTATTATCACTGGTTTCGGATCGACTTTGATTTCAACTTTACTAGTATCGGATCAAATCGTTATCAACCTTTGATTTCAACTTTCCTTGTAACCCAAAACCTACATGATTATTAAATATATGTAAAATCTATATAAATTAAGTAAAAGCACATAAAATATAATACAATATGTAGATAAAACGTGCGGAAAATACGTGTGTTTTACAACACATCAACTTCAAGTTTTAATTTCTCAATCTCTTCTTTTAAATTATTAATTATGTCTTTATATTAAATGACATAATGCTCTTCTCGAAAAATTTTAAGTTTAAGATTTGCTACATCATCGTGATGAGTTTTTATTTTTCAGCGTAGATCTTGTCAGCCTTTACATATTCAGCATATAATTGACGAAGTTTTGCATTTTCTTTCAAAACTTCGTCCTGAAGATATCTATAATATGTAACCTTATTTATGTAAGCTTGAGTGCACAGATTGTGATTTACCTCATCGATTGGTGATGTGTCGGGAATGATAGGACATGCGTGACTGCTTTTACCGGCAGCACCTGTCCAAACTTTATTACTTGTCCCAACTTTATTTTCTTTGGACTGATTGTTTATTTGGAGCTTATCTTCTATTATTTCAAAAGACTTGATGGTAGAAGCCAACTCTGAGATTGTCATGGTATACAGGTTTGTGGTTCTTTTGATGGTAACCACATTGATGCTCCATGTATAAGGCAGTGAATTCAACAGCTTCATGTTGATTTGAAACAAACCATTGATGATACCGACACTTCTCATTTTGGTGATGAGCGACTCAAATCTGTTGATGAGAGAGGCAACCGATTCTCCTTTAATATGTGTAAACATATCGAATTCTCCTTTTAACATTTTCTTTCGGCTTTCTCCCATATCCAGATTTCCTCCAAGCTTAGGTTCGTAAGACATTCTTTTTTTTTTACTCTATTAGATTTTTATTTTTTTTAAAGAGAAAAAAAATTTAAGGTTTTTTTTTTTGCTACAGTACCAAGTTGCTATAGTGCCGAGTCGCTACAGTGTTTCGCATGAGTTGCTACAGTGTTTCGCATAAGTTGCTACAGTACCGAGTAGCTACAGTACCCGATGCGAAGTGATTGCTACAGTACCCGTGCGAAGCGAAGCGGTTGCTACAATACCCCGTGCGAAGCGATTGCTACAGTACCTCGGCGATGCGATTACTACAATACCCTGGCGATTGCTACAGTACCTCGGAAGCGACTGTTACAGTAGCCGATGCGAAAACTTTTTTTTTTTTTTTTAGAATATAACACCCAAACTTCCAAAAAGTCAAAAAGACTTTAGTCTAAAAATCAATAAATCGACCTAGATCTGAGTTTTAAGCCGAATCTGAGCTCGGATACAAAAACTTAAAACACTAAAAACTTAGATTTGGGTCGAGGAGTAGATTTAATTCTAGCCAATCTTCCAAACCTCAGCAAACTCTTTTGTCAAGGCCATGCGGGGTCCGAAAGGAATACGCTCAACCAGATATCATCAGGTGCTTTGTCTCTGCAGGATTTTTCATTCCTTGTATATCGTCCCCAGGTTTGTAGTGCATCTGAAGTATGTTTATAATTATTAATATACATATATAGTGAAATGTTTTTCTTGTTGCAGAGTACGTTAAATCTCAATTTCCTACCGATGTTACAAAATGTCAAGAAACTGACTCTGAAAATCGGAGCTCATGAAGATGAATGTTTACTAGAGTTCACTTCAATAGCCAAATCTTGTCCAAGGTTGGAGAGTCTTACATTTGAGGTATATATGTTGATTCCATTTAAGAAGTTAATATAATGGCATAAAAACTTTGCCAAAAATGGTCTCACTGAAATTGAAGAAAAAAAAATATCATTATTTTTTGCAGCTATTTTGGTTTACACCGATCAAAAGAAGGAGGAAAGTAATGAGTGTTGCTTCTTACCGTCATGAACACCTCAAGCTTTTCCAAATATTGGGATACCATGGTCGTGTAAGCGACCTTGAACTTGTTGCTTATGTGATTGAGAATGCCGTTGCACTCAAGAAAATCGTTATAGATCCTCGGTTCCAGGAGTCAAACTATGTTATATCTGCAAAGAGCTTCTTAAAGGACGAGGAGTATGCTCGATCTTCTGCAAAGAGGCAGCTGATACCAAGGACACCTCCAGGTGTCAGTCTGGTCATACTATGAAAAATGAGTAAATGGGAAACAGCCACATCTCTTAACTACCATAGAAACATCTTTATAGACCGCAAACCCAAGTTAGCCTCGATATTGGTTATGTGATATAGTCATGAAACTGCCCCTTTTCTATTTGTAATAGAATTATGTCTTGAGGAGTTAGTTGTTGTAGTGGTTTGCTCCTATGTTCTGTTGTCTGTTTATAGCAAAAGTTGCATTCATAGATAATAAAGTAGGAGTCATTTTAATTGATATAGCATGTTATCTGTTTTTTTCAATCAATGTAATATACTATACATTCTTTTCTCAAGATAAGAACAAAATAGAGTTGGTTATGATTATACCTTGTTTTGACTTGTATGCCGATTGTAAAAGCAAAACATACAAAGATTAGCATAAACTTCTAAAATTAGTCACCAAGGATCAAAATGAAATTAACAATAAACCAAAAATCAACCTTAATGTGTTAAAAGAGTTTCAACCTTTTGTAGAAAAGTTGTTGCTGAAAGGTTCGTAAGGTCGACACACACATTGCTAATTGCTTGTTTCCCTGTTCACACCAAGCAATTTTTTTTTACTGCAAGCAATTAAATTCAAGTTTGAGCAAGCTAATAGAAACCCTACACTTCAAGATGCGAAGTAACTCTTCTTTCATCCCACTGCCATAATACATTCTTGCAAGTGCCTAAGGTTACATTGATGAACCGCATGAAGGAAAAGTGATTGCGCAATCTCTTAGTATGCTTTCCTAGTCTCTATGCTAAGCCAATGAACGAGTAGTTCTTTTTTCCTTCAAGCATCTTTTCTTCCGAGGAACCTCTTGAGATTCAGCATCTTCATCTCCTGGAGTAGTCTTTGCCGTCTTGCCATGGTCAGTGTGCTTGAGATCGACGGTTGTGGGATTTGCAGTAGTTGTAGTCACAATCATGATAACTAGTTGTAAACTAATACTAAGATTACGTGAATGTTTTTATAAGAAAAATCACAAAATAGGATCCTTTTTGGAACCCAACAAATATAGGCGCCATCACTAAAATTCAACCACATAAGCTCCTTACTAGGCTCTAAAGGAGCCCTGCAAGTCTTGAGTTGGCACATTATGTAAGTGACATGTGTCCTAGATGGGCTACAGCCCAAAGGTGAATAACAAGGCTAATATATTTACTTGTCAGCCATGGCTTTATAGGTGCCTTGCAAGCTTTGGCAAGCACCCTCCCGATAAGCCAAATATAAAGCCATTCCAAAACATGGTGTACTTTAGGTTATGCTAGTGCCTAGCAAAGTTGGTTGTGCTATGAAGTTGTCCAACTAGTTATAGTGGCGGAGCCACATTGTACACACCGGGCTTGACCTAATCCTGCGTTTTTTCGAATTGATGTATAACCTGGTATCGAATTGATGACCAATTTGGCACCAAACCCAGTATCATTTAAAAAAAAATATTCGAATCCATTGATTATGAAAAATTTAGCAATGAATATTTTTTTTCAGAAATATAAAAAGTTTTTAAAAAAAATTATGAAATTATTAACAAACATTATAAATTAGCCAATAATAACTCATATATATATGTGTATATATATATATATATAATTAAAAAAAGGCCAAAACTATTCATAAAATGGGTGATTAAACACAAACCAATTAACATTTTTAATTAAACATAATACCTGAATAAATAAAAGAACAAAAAAGACGACAATCAATTTCTGTTTCTATCATCTTTGACTTCGCCAGTTCCTCAAGGCTTCAACCATCACCTCACCTTCATACTTTAACCAAACAACAACAATGACCGGTTAATTCTTTCTTTGATTGCTTCAAGACTTCAAGGCTTCAACAAATTATATAAATGATGCTTGCATTTGTTATATTGAAAGTTATTTATGAAAGTCATGATCGAAGATGTTATGAATCTTTTTCAAAACAGAAAACGCGTCAGGAACAATAAAAATATGTAATATCTTTTTTATTTAATATTACTTTGTATTTTATTGAATGTTGACGATATACTTTTGTTATGATAGTAATATTGTATTTTATTTGTTTGACCAAATGTGTAACATCTCGGATTTTTCGTTTATGTTTAAACAGAATCAGGAATATAATTCGGATCTTTCGAACTAATTAAAACTTGTATTTAACATATTTTAACATATTTTATAATTTCATAACTTTTAATCATGCCGAATAGTCCTTAACAACCTTTAAAATTGCTTAAAACGGCTAAAAATCGCATTTTCGGGAACTGCATGAACAAATTTTGCCTGTTCTTTTATATTTTCGATTAAATTAACACTAAAGCTCCAAGCTATGTCAATTAATGTTTTAAAATATTCCAAGTCGTTCTCTTGATGCTTAAGACAGGATCTTTAAGGTATTGGACATGATTTTGTCATTTATGATTATTTTGTTTCCTAAACAAATTCATTTACCAAATAAACGAATTTATGGACTTTATTATTTAAAATAACATAACCTAAAACTCTAAAAAACTACTATCCTTGGTCGTTCATAACATCAAACCCACGAACTTCTTCTTCCCCATTATTATATTCTTCAAGTTTAATCGAATTCTTTCAAGACTAGTTGACTTTGGTGTTCAAGGCTTCTTTGACCATGATTTTCTCATTCTTCTATTCATCTCCGAGATAGGTTGTCTTCTTCAAAATTGCAGGTTTTTACAATCAACTTTACCGATTGATGGGGTTTTGTCAGTTAATTGCTTTCCGACCCGTTTAGGGACAAAAAATCAATTTTAATGATTTTCCAATTACTATATCTTCTGATAGGAATTAGCTTTCGGTCCAGAATACTTTTATATTTATCTCGAGATTTTAAGGCTACTGACGAAAACCCGACTTCCGACTCGCTATTCGGATTCTGGTCGGTACCAGCTCGCTTAAACGTTAATTTTCTCATAACCGGAGTTCTAGATATCCGTTTGGATCGATTCCAGCGGCTATGTTCTAGGTATTAATCATAGATTATTATTCTTTTAGGTCTGTTCGGTTTATCTCAGTCATGATGCACTTAACTATGATTTCCCTTCAAGATTACCAGAAAGGAACTCGTCCTACCTATTTGATTTTCCATATTCAGATATGGTGTATCTAAAGAAACTCATTTAAGTGATGTTAGCGTGAAGGAATCCGGTCTTGAGAAGTTTTTAACACATTCTCCACTTCTTGAGACGATTTCACACATTCTCCACTTCTTAAGACGATTTCCATCCATGTGCGTCTGATTAATATTCACGTTGGTGGACGACATCTTAACTTGAATATCCGTATGTAGCGTCAATCTATTTTTATGGAATCATTCACCTACATGGGTGGACCAATAGATTTTAGTCTCACTCGTCTTCCAAAACTTAAAAATGTTGTTATGAGTCAAGGACTTGTGGGGTTGCATAGTAATGTATTCAGCCGGATATCATGTTATACGTCATCTCTCCATGCTCTTTCGTTGAAGATATTTCGTCCCATCATTAGTACTTCGTCTCTATTAAATTTGCATGTAGCTATAAAAATAAATTTCTTGAGAGTTTATCTTTTTCTTTTTGCAGAAAAGTTCAAAGCTTGGTTATGTCTGTCCACTGCCAAATGTAAAGAAATTAAAACTCGCAATTGTTGTCGTGAAAGATAATTGTCTACTTGAGTTTGCTTCTATAGTCAGCGTGTTTCCAGATCTTGAGACATTAGTAATTGAGGTATGTTGTCACAACCCGGTCCAAGGCCTAGAGGTGTGACCAACAGTTGGTACCTGTTTTGTAAATATATCATAGTAGCGGGTTTATTTTAGCGGAAGTCTTTACATATTAAAATATTAATTTACATTATCAAAATTACTCGGGAATTAAATACCCGAGTTTCAGGTTTACAAAACAGTGATATTAATAATTCAAGGATTTATAATATTCAAAAGCAAGCCATCTTGAGCGATCTTCTATGACTCATCCTTGTATACCGTCTATTGTCATCTAATTACCTGCAAGGGTGGGAAAAACACGTCAGCTATATGCTGGTGAAACGTTGACTCGATAAAACATTTATAACAGTCGTTAAATACAAACATAGTTTTCTGTTTCACAAACTCAGCAGGAATGCCTGTTCATTCTCGAGATTTGTACCACTGCCCTACACACACAATTCAAAGGTTCCCCGAGTACATAGCCCCTGATCGGAGACAATCTTCCCCTAGGCTATATAACCTTTATGGAAAACTGGTTATGACTGACTTGGTTTTGTATGCCAATTATCAGTTATGTTTGGATCCAGACACATGTGTATTTGGTCTGAGTTACTTTTTATTATCTATTTTGTATTATAACGATTTTAGTGATTATATCTCATGCAAACATTTATCAGACTCTTTGTAATAAACAACCAGTCTATTACAAGAGTAAAATCAGTTCAGACAGTAAAAGGTTAACGTGTTCACCTTATATTATCAGTGGAAATATCAACCTCCTTAGCTTCAGTATGCTATTAACCTATATTCATAATAGGTATGCATAAGTACCTAGTTGGTATTATTCAACAGACAGACTTTAAGTCTGTTATAGTTTTCAGTAGACTCGAGGTCTGATCAGCAGACTCTTAGGTCTAATTCAGTTCAGCAGACTCGAGGTCTGATCAGCAAACTCTTAGGTCTGACCTAACCTTAGTATAGTTATAGTCGTTTTATGAAAATACTTTGGATTTACATATGACGTTTGAAATAGCACGCTTTGTCCTAATAAAGGATATCACGTTGGCAAACTTCTCCAGGTAAACAAATGGGTCCCGCGGTTGATTGGGATTTGTACGAATTGCTTTCCTTAGGCAAGAAGAGTCTACTAATGATACCCCCTGCCAGTTACAACATGCCCGTCAAAATAATAGTTTTGATAACATTTACTTCACGTGAAAGCAACGTCTTTGTTTTATAAAACATTACTTGGAAAATAATTATAGTTTAACGACCATAACCTTAACTAAGCTATATCTTATGTATTTAAAGTAACTAGTAAAGTAGCTTAACCTTAATCCTACCTTAATCGGCTCGACGGGACTTAAGAACTTAAGAAATCAGCAGCACTTCGACTTGCACTTCGTTTTCGAGATTAACAGCTCGTTCGGCAGCATAACAACACCCGATTCTTTTCTAGAAGAGCCTCGGAACCACCAGAACTCTCTTGGCACGACTCCCTAGGTTATGTGTGTGAGAAAAGTGTGAAAATGGGATGAAAACGACTGAGATCGTGGCTGCCCTATTTATACCCGTTTTTGTGCATCTTCGCGATACGCGAAATCGCTTAAGTCGGCGCCGCAATTCTGCATGTCAACCCAGGCTGTCACGTGTCACCACGTCACTGGATAACGTTGAAATGTGTGCCAGCATCTTCGCGATACACGAAGATGTTCTTTCTTTGCATTTTCACGATACGCGAAGGTGCAAAATTTCATTTTCAGTCCTTCTAATTCTGGATTTGACATTTTTAGCCCTTTAACTTCTAATCTTGACATTTTTGGCCCAAAACTAGATGAGGTATTTTCACGGTGTTACGTATGTATGCTATGTCCAGTTAATGACTTACTATAACAGTAGTATAATATTAGTTGGACATGGAAATTTTATTAAAATTATTACCTTACCCTAAGGGGGTAAAGAGGCAGAGCCGCTCAGCTCACTTACAATTTGTAAGGCCAAAAATGTGACTTGCTTCTTCACTCACTTTAGTTGATCATATGTTCTTGATTGAAAATATTTTTCAGGTTCCTATTTACTAGCTTGATTGACATGAAGAGTTTTGCATAGAACAACCAATTGAGATAATTTTAAAGACAAATTTTATATTGTTTTCCCCTAACATTTTTTTTCTTTTGTATTATTATTATTATTATTATTATTATTATTATTATTATTATTATTATTATTATTATTATTATTATTATTATTATGTGTAGGGATAGAAATTATTAATTCTTAAAGAGGGAGTGAGTGTTTTCAACAAGTATATCCATGTTAGAGTTGATAAAAATATAACTAACTAGACTCCTTGGTAAAGCTTTGGTGACGATAACATATTACTTCATGTGGGAAGATCCTCTGGGATGATGCAGAAAATGAAACATTATTATTCAACCCCGCAAGTCCTTAGACTCGAGACATTTTTATGTTTTGGTAGACGAGTGAGACGCGATCTATTTTGCTCATGTAGGTGGATCAAAATATAATGAATAAATACTAACCACAAATGGATATTCTATGAATTCAAACTGTTTTGAGTTAAGATTTCTCATCTACCAACTAGGATACAAGTCGAGAATCGATTTCATCGTATATGGGAATGCTATTCAGTATTCATGTAAAGTTTTTTTAATAACTCTATCTTTATGACTCTTAATAGCTCCTCATGTGGCCTTCATATTGATCAAACTGAAGAAATTGAATGGGGAAAATCAATTGCTAAGTCCCTAAGCGTGATCGCTTTGAAAACGTGAAATCGTTAAGCCGAACTGGTCATCAGTTTGGCTTCACGGTTGGTTTTATTTGTCTTCCGGCCGGTCGGTTTCAAAATTTTCAAATCCTGGTGAACGGTTTGGTTTACAAGTTATACCAAAAACCGTCGTATTTTAGGTCCCGTTACGTATCCGAACGATGAAAACAAAACTACGTGATGCGCCGTAAACACACTGAATTTGTTTACAAATTAGCTGACAATTAAATGAACACGCCATGTAAATAAGCACTCGTAAGATGAAAACCGGACCGGACCGTAAGCTAAATAAATATATATTTGTTTGTATGTTTTAATTTTAGTTGTTTTATACATCATTTGTTTTTCTTTGCATTTGGGCTTTAATGAATGGACTAACTTTGCTAAATGATCTACTAGGTTCATTGATGTTAAAATGGGCTAACAAGCTAATATATTGAATGGAATGACTCTTCCACCCATGGCCCATCACTTTAATTTTACATATTGTTTGTTATTTAAAATATACATGCATAATGGACGACTTGAGCAGCTCAGTCTTTTTTTTTTTTTTTTTGAGTGATGATAAGATTTGGTTTGGTTAGTAATCCCTTTTAAAAGCTGTTCAAAAAAAAAAGTAATCCATTTTAAAGCCAAATTTGGGAATTGTTTTTCTTTTAATTTTATATATTCCTTTTCACACATCACGAAGTTACGGCTAAACATAGTTATCGTCTCAACACAAAGTTATCACAAAAGCTAAATTGTTGTAAATAGAAATTATCTTTAAACGAAGTTAAATCCAACTAATATGAACTATTTAGTAGTCATATGATCCCATCACATAAGCAATAAATTAGTTACATCACTTAATTTATTTAGTTATATTTGCTTGTATTTTCTCATAGTCGGTGGGGCATATTTAGTTGTTATCGTCATAACATGTATAGAGGAATTGAATTCGTGTGTATTCTATGTGGGATGTGCATGGGTCGGTTTGAGTTGCTTTTGGCCCAAAACCATAACCATAATTGAAATGTTGGTTCATGGATAACCATAACCATATTGATCCGTTCTCGAGGTTTTGGTTAATCATTTTTGAATGTTATAGTGGGTCGGTTGACCGTGAATTTGAGTCTAGCTAAAGTAGCTCAAAAGTTAAAACAATAATTGGCCATTTCTTTAAATATAAGTTTGGGTTTGAAAATTTTAAACCTTGTAGATATTTGTATATATTAGTATATTACATAGCAACAAGAAACATGCATATACTCAATAATATATAATCAGTTTGGTTCAGTTTTGCCCTTATGAAAACTTTACTATAGTCAGTTTTATGAATCTAATTTAACTAGCCCACTGGTTTCTAATGGCATGCTATCAGGGTTTTCATGAAGGTACACATGTACTTGGTCGATCAATATCGACGGCTTTCATTTCTTTGATAATTATGCTCAGATATGGGCTAAACGATATTATTGGATACATTCAAAATCGCCGGAAAAACTTGTAGATGAGTATGTACTCGAACATCCGAACTTCTTTGTATATTTAATTTGCACAAACAATAAAAAGTATTTTTTTTCAATGCTTCATTATTAAACTTATAGTGCGTTTTATTTTTATTTTAAGTTCATGCACCGAACCTTCAATTGCACTGATCCAATGTGATGAAGTCGATGTTAAGAGAGTTTTGGAGTATGAAATAATATTTTATTATTCTTCCGTATCTGAATGAACACAATTACCCTCGCATGAATGGCAAGTCATATCACTTTTCTGTTAAAAACTAACTGGAATTAACAGCGGGAACTAAATTTGCAACTCTCTCACCAAGGTTTGGACTAAGTTTACAATTTTTCAAATTTGGGGACTCATCTTGCAATATGGTCAAACCACATGAACCATTTATGCAATTTTCTCTCGTAATAATGAAAATCAACTTTAATAGTTTAAATTAACATATACTGACATACAATACTTCATACTAACAATACGATCAATAACATTTTAACTTTCACTTTCATAAGCAATAGCAAATGTTATCAAAGAAGTAATTCCGTTCACCCATGACTTCCATTTTATCTCATCGTGTAAAAAAAATTACCGCATCCCGGTTGAGATAAAAATGGGTCATTTATTATATTAAGGGCACTTGTGCTTACTTTTCTATTATACTAGGATTGTTCTTGATAGAAAATGAAATTTATGTGTATTAATATATTATTTACTTATTTGTCACAAGTTTATTACAGCCAGCGTCATCTATGTACTTCATAATATTTTATTGTAGATGTGGTAATGCGTCCTAATGGACCATATTAAGGTGCATTGCTTACGTTGGGCTATATTTGAATGAAGTGGGTCAATGGGCCACATTAGCCCAATAAGTTACATAAGGTTGTATTATTTTGAACTTTGAAGCATATCATATATTTTCGCCTTATAGTTATAGATGGTGACATGGTGTAATGAGGTTGCTTTGTATATATTATTTAGGACATAATTATGAGTGTAGAAAAGCATTGCAAATGATTTCAAAAGGTCAACCAAGAAGAAAAGAAGGAACAAAGGATTACTTGCAAGATGAATCTATGATGCGTCGCAAGTTCACCATTTGGGTCAACCGGAGAAATTCTCTTGAATTCCCACAAGAGGTCAAGTTGACTCGATAAAATATTACTAGCTACAAAACTTACAACATTGATAGATAGCAAGAGAATAAAATACGAAAGAAGAGGGAAATAGTTTAGAAAAAACAGTTTATCACTAATCAAATCAAGCAAAAGTATACTTACCCTTGAATGGTGTGGATTTTCCACTGTATCGGTGACCACAAGTCACATGTCATGTTTAGTTAAAACAATTCAACTCGCCAAGCCACAACTCATCGTCTAGAAAAAAAAATAATATTGTCTTTCAAAACACTTGAAATTTCATCATTACTTATTTCATCAAGTATAATTAGCAAGGTGGCCATTACATTTCAACGTTGGGTATGATTCTAATTTCTATACAAGCTAACAGAAGAATAACCTATATCAATTATATATGACACTATTTTAATAATCTTTACAAACAAAAACTAGGTGTCAAATATCAATTATCATTTGAGACCTAGTCATAGTCGTCCTAATTTGACTTCTATTATGTTATATCTTGTTATTTATACTCTTTAATGTTTTCAACAGAACTTTCATACAAAATGTTAAATGTGTTTGATATTTAAGTGACAACTTCATATATAATCTTTAAAGCGTATATAATGTTATACCTATCAAATAAAAATAATATTAACATTCAAAAGACTTTGAAATTTCATCGTTACTAAGGAAAACTCAAAAATACCGCGTAATAGTTATTAAATTTAAAATTGTTTCAATTATGTCATTTATGTAATTTTTTAATTTTTTTTACAAGTTAAAAGAAGAGTAAAGATTGTTACAAATATTAAACTGGGTATAATTTATATTATATCTTATAATATAAATTAATCATTTTAAAAAGAACAAAAACTAGGTGTCAAATATCAATAATTGAAGGGGACATAGTTGCAATCGTACTAATTTGACTTTATTGTGTTACATCTTGTTATTTTATAATTTTAGAAGAAACATATGAGCCCTCATAAATTAATAAAATAAAATAAAATAAAATAATTAAAATAAATATTATTGAACGAGATAAGGTTTTGGTGCAACCTTAAACGGTATTCATAAAGGAAATTGATTATATATTATCATCTTCAAACTCTGGAATTAATCATAAAAAAAAGGAACACAATTAAATTCCCAGTTGGGAAAATATGAAGAAATTACACAAAATAAAAAGAAAAAATTAAAAGAATTCCCACTTCTCCTAATGAAGAACAATTTTCAGTTTCTTCATCTAATATTACTGAATCAAAAAATATATTAATTAATAGTCTGAAAATAATTTTAATGGTGAAATGAATTTATCATTTATGCCACCATCTGCTCTTGCTCTATGTACATTTGCTCCATCCATTGTGGCAGCTTCTCTCCGTTGTTGCCGTTGTTGCCGCTGTATCGGTGCGCATCCGGTGAACTACTGACGTTCACCGACGCACCACCGCCATATCCAAAAGATGCGGATTTCCTAAGCTTATTCGCATCTTCAAACCCCCAGTCCAGTTTCCCGTCTGGGGAACCCCATTCAGAGAAACTGGAAGGCTGTTGGGGGTTTGACCGGAGGCTTGTGCCTCCGACTCCTCGGTCAATGAAGCTCTGGCTACGTTGTTTTAACGAGCCAGATCTTGAATTCATGACCGCTTGTGCAACTGCAGCCGATGAATCAAATCCGTAACTTGGTTTCCTAACGGGTGACGATGAATAGTTTAGTGATGGGTAGGATGCCCGAAGAGGGCTCGAACTTTGGACGAATTGTTGGTGCCCAGTTGGCGTTGCTAAACCATGAAACTGAGTCAGTAAAGATTGATCAAGCGACCCGAAAACATCATCAAGATTCCTTGGCTTAATTTCCCCAAATCTGTTGTTGTTGTAAAGATTATTCGATAAGTCATCGATCATTTGTCGTCTTTGTTGTTGTTGAGTTTGTAAACTCTCCAACCCGAGCAACTCCATATCCATCTCCAAATCTCTAGCGTTGACCGAGGTCTTCAACCGACTCCCTGGAAGTTGAAGAGTCGGCGGTGCCAAATGATTCACCGCCGTCTTCTGCCACATCGGGGACCCCGGAGGCGACATCGGGGGAGTTGACCCGAGGGCTAATGGGCTCATCGAGCCCAATTCCATGGAAGTAACAGCAACCAGCCCGGATTTAGGCGACGGCAGGCCAGAGCCTGTCGACGCGTAAACAGGCCGGAGCTCTTCCACTCTGTGCGCGAAAAAACACACTTTTCGCGCACAGCCGGTCTCATCCTTACACAACCGAGTTCGGTATTGAGCGGGGTGAAGCCAAGATTCAAACACACCATGTGCATATTCGCACGAATCTCCTTTCGTGCAGCTCCCTTTACGGAAATCCGGGCAGGGAACGCAGCTATAGTTGATCTTTCTAAGATCACGTCTACGTGCGTTCTCGCCCGGATGAACAAAAGGACACTCGGTCCAATCGTGAGTGTAAGCTCGCGAACACGGCTTCACCTTAAACGTATACATCCGAAACTCATCGGATCCATAGACGCCATTATTAATATCTGGCATCGACACATCAACCGGGTACTCCTTTTTCACCGAAACAACCTCCTTTTCATCAATTCGTTCTTCATCGACCCCTTCCTCAACCGAAACACCCGATAACAACATCTCCAACGCTCTCCGAGCCGACGATTTGATCCCGCGAGCGATCAAATCGCCCGGTTTGTTCCCGTTATCGTCGGTCAAGTTAACATCTGCGGAAGCTTCAAGTAAAAGCTTAACCGCCTCAACCGCCATCGGGGAGCCGCCCGCGGCAGCGCAGTGGAGGGCGGTGGCGCAATCGGAATCGGACAACTTGTTAACATCCACCTTGTTTGTACTAATTATGTATTTCAAAACATCAATACTTCCATAAATGGAAGCAATCATAAGAGGGGTTCTTTCTTGTAACCCCATCTTTCCATTTCTTCTTCCGTACCAAAAGCTGACGTCATCTAGACTCATAAGCTCATCTTGCACCATGTGCACAAAGCCAGAAACATCATCGGCAGCTGCTAATTCTAGTAAGTTTGAGCATTTTAAGAATAATCCGTTGTACTTTTCTTGAATCTTGTCTCCATCATTGGCAGAGTAATATTTACCCATGATCTTAACTTTACACATATGAAATCCTACATTAATCAAACAAATAATATTAATATTATGTAAATCAAATAATAATATGAACAAACAATTATTAGTATTAATATTATGTAACAAATTCTATTACTATTATTATTATTATTATTATGTAAAGAAAAAATTAGATGAGCAAACAACTATTAATATTAATATGATGTAACAAATCCTATTAATATTATGTAAATCTAGAAAATAAGATGAACAAAAACCCTATTAATATCAATATTATGTAAACAAACCCTATTAAATAGATAGCATGTAGCAAAAAATAATAAGATGAACAAACAATTATTTAAATTAATGTTGTGTAGCAAAAATAATAAGATAAACAAACAAGTATTAATATTAATGTTATATAACAAAACCTATAGATATTAATTGTGTAGCAAAAATAATAAGATGAAGAAAAAATACCTTGAAGATGATGAATTGAATTGATGAAGAATAAGAGTTGGGGGTGAAGGTTTATTTATATGATGATGGAAATAAAGAGGAAGGTGCTTCTTTGTTTCTATGTTACAAGTCAAAGTATTCAACAATGGTGGGGAACACCTTTTGAAAAGCACACGAAATGCAAATGCAAATGCAAATGCAAATGCAAATTGAGATTGAGATTCAGATTCAAAAGAAATTGGGATGTGGAGCCTGTTGTAATCAACTAATATCTGACTGGCTTTCAACGGCTTTGTCCAGTGGAGTATGAGCTTGAAATGAATTGGAATCTCACGCGCTTGTGTTTTGCGCGTGTCAGTCGCGTGGGGTAGAGGTTGTAGCGAGGGGGTGCACGCGAGACGCGGTCTTGTTACGGTTTACTCGGTCTTATCCTTCCACATGTTTTAATTGTATTTTTGAATATATTATATGTTTTATTATATTGTGTTTTAATAGTGATTAATTTTTTTTTGAAAATTGACTTTCATTAAAAACAAACACAACCAACGACTCTCCCCAAGACGGAGAAAGACGCCGAAATCCAAAAACCAAAAACAACAATCACGTTACATCAAATAAACACCATCTTTTCCAATTCACTACCCCTATCTTAGATTTATTTTTGTATCAAAGAAAACCCAAAGATTTTATATCCGCAACCATTTCTACTACCTTAGTGTTCTTGCCCGAAAAAATCTTTTCATTCCTAGCCCGCCAAATCCTCCAACAAGTAATGATGACAATGCCATGAATAATCAATCTCTTGTTCCTCGTCGCACCACAAACCTTATGCACTTCCACCAAATCATTGACATGGAAAACAAAAGATCTAGGGATGTTGCACCATGAACCAATCGCATTCCAAACGGCCATAGAAATGAAACACCCGGTTAACAAGTGCTCGAGCGATTCCTCATTACTCTCACATAAAGCGCAACTATGATCATCACAATGCAAATGACGTCTAGCTAAAGCCTCCTTGGTTGGCAGACTATCCAGAACGGCCCTCCACATAAAAATAATACATTTTTTCGGAACCCAATCGCTCCATTGAAAACCGAAACTCCCAGCATCCACAACGGACCGCACCATCCATCTTTTAGTCGACGAAACCTCAAACTCTTTGCAGCTACCAACCGCCCAAGACCATGAATCTTCACGGTCAACCATCACCACCCCTTGAAGGAGATCTTCCAACTCTTGCTTCTCGATCACCTCCTGTTGGGAGCAAGGAGCTCTAAGCCAATCCCACACAATGCGACGAGAGGATCCAGTGACCACCAACCAATCTGCTAACAAGACATTTTTATGTTTTTCTACCGCATATAAGGACGGATACTTGTCCATAATCGGCGCCGAACCCAACCACAAATCCATCCAAAACCGAACTTGGCGACCATTCCCAACTGTGGCCCGGATCACTCTTTTAATAGTGATTAATAAGTTCACTTTCCTTACACTTTCAAAATAAACGAGTGGACTTTTACTTTTGATTAAACTTTCTTAACTGGAGAGTGTTTATCGGTTTGGTCCAGCTACACGAATGGTGGTATGATACTTTAGTTAATATTCTAAGTTTGATGTTTTATTTATGGGAATTACATATGATTTCTATGTTCCTTCAATTGTACGTGTTTAGATGTGTTTTTTTATTAACCGGCATTAAAAATTCTGTTAAACTCTTTATGGATCACAAACTGAATAAAGACATTCCGAATTCATCATTTCCTATAACTGAAACTAGAATACTCGATTCATTAATGATTTAATAAGGTTTTGAAATCTATTTTAGATTTCCATTAGTCGTTAGTCATTACTAAATACTAAAAGATAGTATCCACGTTAAAGAGTCATAAAAACACCAAAAAATATATATTTAGTCATTTATCACATCATTATTTAAAATATTCAGAGCTCACCAAATAAGAAATTCAAAACACACCCCTATCCGGCCCAACCACATACACACATCATCCATTTTTTAAGGTTTTTGTTCAAAAACATTTTTGAAAAATGAGCACTAAAAGTTGTTATTGTGGATGCTCTGATCATATTTTCATGCTTTTCAAGGATCATTGAACAACTAAAATTTGCTTAGCACTTACAGTTTAAATTTGGAAAAATCCCAAAAAAAGGTTCATTCTTATTATCATTCATGTAAAAGGACACATGTATACAATGTTGTCATCTCTTTTATAAAACCGCTCTATATTTTATAAAGCCGATCGTATTTTTTATAAAGTCTCCTTCTATTTATAAAGTCTCCTTCTATTTATAAAGTCATTCTTTCTTTTATAAAGTCTCTATATTTATTATCAAGCTAACGATTGATCACCATATGTGCATTTTAAAGTTGTCCTCTTTTTTATAAAATCGTCCTAAATTTTATAAAGGCGTCACGTGTTTTTACAAAGTCGTCATATGTATTATAAAGTTGCCAAATCTTTCATAAAGTCTATAAAAGTTGTTCTGTATTAAAGCCACTCTATAATTTAATGTCATCCCGTAAGTTTAAAGGGAGAAGTGGCGATCAATCATTGACTGATAAAAAAATCGTCTAACATAAAATAAGGCGGGCAACAATATTAATCATGTACATTCTTAAAATTTTGGTTGATTGTGGACATTTCGTTTACTTGAATGGTAAAAATACATATATTTGGGAATTTTCCTTTTAGATTTTGGGTTCAAAAATTGTAATTGCGCTTATTTTATAGAGTAAAAACAAGAAATAGTTTCACCTTCTCACTTGGAAAACACTATATAAAAAAAACTTGTTAAACCAAAAAACACATCATCAAATCGTCTACGAGCCATGAAAAAAAAACTAAATAACATACAAAAAAAACTCAATAACATATAGGTAAATAACTTGATAGCTATCTGATTATAGTTGCATAGATTAATGGTATCGTGTGTTCGTGTTCCTGAATTACACACACAAACACAAAAGGCGCATATTGGTCGATTGTACTAACATATGCTATCAAAAGTAATAAAACAGAGGGAATTAAGTTACATGGAAGAAGAAGAAGAAGAAGAATGAAGAAACACTAATCGACCCCGAGTAGATTATGGATAATCTGGGGGTTAAGTAATATTTCCCACGAGGGTTAGGTCCGGCAAAGAAGGATGTTCTTCAGATGACATGCAAAACAGACACCGTGAGCTCGTCACTGAGAAGGGGGGGTTCCTCCTTGTGACCACCCTCCGGCGTGAGAATCAGACTAGATTGCTCCAAATATAAGTGTATATTGAGAGAAATAGCTAGTGAAGGTAAAATACCAGATGCCCCTACCGTTCCAAGGTGTTGGAGTATTTATAGCCGAAGGTAGGTTTCCAAGCAGGTACAGCCAGCTGTATAATATTCCTGTTCTACCAACTACGGGCTACGCACGTGCCATGCTGGTTGGTGGGTAGGCAGCGGCTGATAGTGACCAGGCCGGCTGTGTACTATTCCTTTTCCACCAACTGCAGGCTATGTGCGTGCCACGACAAGAGTTGGTGAGTAGGCAGCGGCTAATAGTGACAAACAGTACTAGAGCATGCTCCTCGTACTGTTTTTCGGTGAGCTGTCACCCTGTGATTGGTTCATGGGCTGCTTTGGTCAGATCTTGTCTATTTTGTCCATACCTTGGCAGGTATAGTACAAAAGATCTTCCAGAAGCATACGGACTGGCTCATTTGGGCGGGAGTATTCCCGCCTTGCTCATTCCTCCAGGTGACACTGAATTATTTAGTGCCTTGTGCGTGTAGCCTTGCTATTAGTGCGGGTAGCCTTCCCTGATGGTTTGTATCCGCAGCTGCGGGGACAGGCGGGGGTACTTCACCATTGGGAGGCTTTCCCTGCGTGAACAGCTGGCGTACTGCGCGTAAGGTCTTCTCTGAGCATGGTGGGTCCTGCGGAACCAGTTGGTCCTTGCGCAAACGTCCCTCTTCAAGGTGAGTCTTGCGGGTCCAACTGGGCTCTGCTGGGACCTACCTCTTCAAGTCCCCCCAGTCCAATGTTCTTCTCATGAATTGTTAATAAGTGAGGTGAACTTTGGACTTAATCAAGGGGTTTTGAAAAGGATTTAGTTTTAAGGTTGTCCGTGGGGATTCTTCCCGCGGTTTCCCTAATGTCACGCAGAAATTCCCGACTTTTCTGCTTGATCTTTGGGTATGATGGGGGTAGGTGTGTAACCTCCTCGCAAGTCAGGAGCGTTGAGTTCCACTTGTGTAGATTCTCCATGAGGTTTTGGTAGTTTTGAACATAGTGATCAATTATGTTAAAACAACCAATTCCATCTTGGAGCTTCAAACAATCTAGTTCTCGACGTTCCCGCTATGCGGGGATGTTATTCCCGTTTCCGCAAGCATGGCCCAGAAGATCCTTCTTGGTTTCAATTCCCTGCGGAGTGCTAGGTATGTGAAGGGTTTCGCCTTGACACTGTACCCGCACTCGTCTTATAGTTACTTTACTTCCAAGGTATTCCTGGCTTCAATTCCCTGCGGGTGCTAAGTATGTGAAGGGTTTTGCCTTGACACTGTACTCGCACCTGTCTTATAGTTACTTGGTTGCCAAGGTAAGGGGTATAGTCCCGCTTACTTTTGAATCTTTTTGAAATTCGAAGAGATGGTGAAAGGATAAGAACAGTCCAAACTGTTGAAACGTCGTCCGACGGTTTCTTCTGACAGTTTCAGGACGTGCAGGAAGTTATGGCGACGTGACAGTACATGGTCATTCCAGACGCTTTTTCAGGCGCGTGGGCGCAATTTTTTGGGCGCGTGGGTGCGGATTTTACGGCGCGCGTCCCGTCAACAGCTGTTGCCAGCTTGCTTTTTCCACGTGTCATAGTTTCATTGCACCAGCTCTTTTCTCTCTCCTCCGCATTAAATTCATCGCATTCATTGCGATGAGTATATAAAGGGGGGAGAGGGTCCTTGGTAATCCACACTTTCACTTCTCTCTTCTCCTTCTAAGCGATTTCCGGCGAATACTCTTTCTGTCGAGCATTCTCCTGAAATCGTTCTTTACCTCCAAAACATGTCGTCTACTCATGATCCAGAAGCTATCATCGAGGAGTTTGACTTGTATGTCGAGAACCCGACGTCTACGTCCGATAAGGACGATAAGAGCACTGCTGGCGAATGCCAGTGTGCTCTTCCCATCGAGTTTTACCGGTACATCGTCCGGAAGTTCATGCTCGAGCCGTTCGAGCCTGAGTTTCCGGAGCCACACCAGACGGTGTACGATGCCCCCAAGGGCAAAATAGGGGTATATGCCGCCTTCTTCGTCTATGGGAATCTTAGGTTCCCATTGACGAAGTTTGTATACCGTGTTCTGGATAGACACGGTGTGCACCTGACGGAGGTACACCCAATGGCGATCGCCAAGATCCGCCATTTTGAGTGGGTGTGCCTCATTCCATTAGGAGGTAGTCAGCATCTTGGTTGTCCACGCATCTTAAGAGTGGGCCAAGAAAGTTACGTCTGTAAAGGATGTCATCGATGAGTTGATAGTTTAATGCTTTACAACGTATTTTTCTTGCCTGTGTTTTTGACTCTGGTAGTATACCCGCTGCAAGGTAATTTATTATTGGTGTCATCCACGTTTCTGTACCGGTTTGGATGACACAAATTTCCTTATGCGGGACTGATGGTGCTTCAAGGAGTTCAATGCGGATGTCCTTTCCCAAATGGGTGAAGGCTAATGATGCAAGCTTGCTTAACGCATCCGCTGATTTGTTTTCACTACGCTTGACGTGTATGACTTTACAATCATTAAAATCGCGGATAAGGGTTTTTGCTTGTGCGACGTACAGGGCCATTGTGTCGTTCATGGCCGTGTACGTTCCGTTTATTTGGTTGGCTACTAACATGGAATCCACGTGGGCTTCCAAGTTTTTCACTCCCATTTTACGCGCAATTCTCAGTCCTGCCAAGAATGCTTCATACTCGGCTTCGTTATCCGTACTTGGAAAATCCAGTCGAATAGCGTAAGTGTATTCTTGGCCTGCTGGGTTGGTTAATTTCAACCCTACGCCTGAACCCTCGTTGCTGGCAGCTCCATCAGTGTAGAGTCGCCAGACATCATTGATGTCCTGTGCTGGGGAGGGTTGAGCCTCCTCCTGGCACTCTTTCTCCCGCGAAGCGGGGACTTCTGCAATAAAGTCGGCCAGGACCTGGCCTTTCATAGCTGGTCTTGGCTTGTACTTTATCGCATATTCCCCTAACTCAATTGCCCATTTGGCTAGACGTCCCGATAATTCGGGTTTGCCTAGAACGTTTGCGAGTTTGAAGTTGGTGAGAATGGTGATTGGGTGACCCTGGAAATATCGTCTTAGTCTGCGTGAAGCTTGTACAAGTGCTAAGACTAATTTTTCCAGGGTGGAGTACCGGGTTTCTACGTCTGTTAGGACACGGCTAACATAGTAAATAGGCATCTGGATACCTTTCCGCTCTACTAGCAGGACTGCCCCGGTTGCTCTATCTGTGGCAGAAAGATATATGATTAATTTCTCCCCCGCTTCTGGTGCTGTGAGCGTTGGGAGTTCGATCAAGCGTGACCGAATTTCCTGAAAAGCTGCTTCCGCTTCTGGTGTCCAGCGGAAGTGCGTTTTCTTTAAACAGTTTCTTAATATTGACACGAATGGGAACGACCTATCCGCATGGTTTGACAAAAAGCGGTTAAGTGCGACTAGTCGTCCATTCAGTGTCTGGGCTTGCTTGATGGTAGTAGGTGATTCCATTTTGATAATGGCTTCGACCTTTTCAGGGTTCGCTCTGAAGCCATCTTTAGTAACAATGACTCCCAAGAACTTCCCTTCTTCCATCCCAAAGGAACACTTGCTCGGGTTGAGTTTCATGTTTATCTTCCTGAGCGTGTTGAAAGTTTCTTCGATGTCTTTCAACATCGCTTCTGGCTCAGGGCTTTTGATGACCAAATCATCCATGTAGACTTCCAAGTTTCTCCCAATTTGGGCATGAAATTCTTTGTCCATCAGGCGTTGGTAAGTGGACCCTGCATTCTTAAGTCCGAATGGCATCATTTGATAACAAATGTGCCATCGGGCGTCCGAAATGCGGTTTTGTCCTGATCATCTACAGCCATGTGGATTTGATGGTACCCCTTATATGCGTCAAGGAAGCATTTAAGGCGAAACGGTGCTAATGAATCCACTTTGAGGTCAATTTCGGGTAACGGGTAACAATCTTTGGGGCATGCTTTGTTTAAATCTTTGAAATCTATACACATGCGCCATTGTTTGTTAGCCTTTGGTACCATAACGGGATTTTCAACCCATGTTTGATATCTACTAACGCATACGATGCCCGCGTCAAGGAGTTCCTTGACTTGGGTTCTACACGCGTTAGCCTGTTCCGCCCCCATTACTCTGCGCTTTTGTATGACTGGCGTAAAAGCCGGGTCACACTTGAGCTTATGCTCTGCTTTACTTCGAGGTACACCAGTCATGTCAGCTGGTGTCCACGCAAAGATGTCAGCGTTTCTCTGTAGTAAGCGTTTGAGTAAGGTGCGTGTAACATCCTAAAATTTTTATATTGATAAATAAAAGAAAGTTGTGTTTAGTAATTTCACGTTTTAGTTATTTAATGTCGAGTAAGGAACGGGTCTTGGGCTTAGTTATTTTATGAACTCGGCCTGTCTCGACCCGTAGGAAGCCAACCCGAGCCTAACCAAACCCGTAGTATATAAACGAAATTTCTTGACACATCCACCATTTTCACCATCTTCCTTCACTTACACCCACCCAAACACTCTCAATTCTAGAGAGAGAAACTAGAGAGAGAAAGTTCTCAAATCGCCGATCCGAGTTCACAATCTTGTTCCTAGTCGTTTTTGGTAAGTCCCTCTCGAAAATCATCCGTTTTCATAACCATTTCGGCCTCAAATCGAGCAAAAACGTAACTTGAGTTTTCGGGTCAAAAACCGCCTTGTTTTGGTGTCAAAATGCAAGCTTTTGTGTTTAAAAGTACTAGGAATCGATAGCCCTTTCAATCCCGAACATTTCCATGTCAAAAACTTCGTTTTTGGGTCAAAAATCTGGAAAATCTGGAAAACCCGTGAGTTTCTCCGTCGCCAGCTTGAAGGAGTCGAATCAGACTCATTCGATCGAACCAGTCGATCGAATCAGTCCATTCGATCGAATGTGTAGATCGAACAAGTCCAGTCGATCGAATAGGGAAGCAACCGAATGGTCTCCAACTCATTCGATCGAATGAGTTTTGTATTCGATCGAACGTGTGCCTATTCGATCGAACGCGTGTCTATTCGATCGAACGTGTGTCTATTCGATCGAACGTGTGTCTATTCGATCGAACGTGTGTCTATTCGATCGAACGTGTGTCTATTCGATCGAACGTGTGTCTATTCGATCGAACGTGTGCCTATTCGATCGAACGTGTTCCTATTCGATCGAATCAAGCCAGAACCAAGCTGTTTCCAAGTTCGCCTAAGGTTTAACTTCGCCTGAAGCGAAGTTCGTTTATAAAATAAATTAAAAACCTAATGGAAAATGTGTTAAGGCAGTTATCGAAAATAAAATTTTTCCAAGCTGACCTGGCAGCTTAACCCCAGCCAGGGGCTCTGCCCCTTGGACCCCGCTAGGGGCTGCCGCCCCTAGAACCCCGCTGCCAGGGGCGCTGCCCCCGGACCCCCGTTCGTTGTGGGTCATATATAGATAGAAATACAAACGAGTAGCAGTAGTTAATTGATATGTGTAAATATTATACAGTTAGCCGAGCCCAGTTAAAGAAAGGAATTACGATCAGCGGCGAGCGTAACAGGATCCAGGTGAGTTTCTAGCCCCATTTATGTGTCATGTTTTCGGGGCTGTGTGCATACTCAATATGTTTGTTAATACGCTTATCCTAAGAGATAAGTGTATGCCTTATGTGAATGATGTGATATGTGTGAATGATTGCTTGATGGTACGTGAACGATCTTCGGATATTGCACGTACTGTCAGGTTGTAATGCTAAGTTAAGGTAAGTATGATATGTATGCTTATGTGTATGAATGTGATAAGGATAATAAAAGAAAGAAATGATAATGTATGGTTGTATGGTTATGAAAAGGGTACCGAGCCCTAATAATACTCGAGGAAGGAGGGTACCGAGCCCTAATAATACTCGAGGAAGGAGGGTACCGAGCCCTAATAATACTCGAGGAAGGAGGGTACCGAGCCCTAATAATACTCGAGGAAGGAGGGTACCGAGCCCTAACAATACTCGAGGAATGTAGGGCGTAGTGCTCTTTATAACGTAAGATATGAAAGTAAGAAAGTAAGAAAGTATGAAAGTATGAATGAAAGTAAGAAAGTAAGGAAGTATGAAAATATGAAAGTATGAATATAACGTTATGTAAATGGTATGATTACGTGATTATCTAGAACTCACGCAGCGTAGCTGACTTTTAGTATGCACGCAGGTGAGTAGGATGAGGCAGCTCGCTTGAGGAGACACATGGCACTGAACAAGAATCTGGCATCTGAAGATTGTGATGTGTTAACTTTAATGCTTTAATGTGAAAGACAATGAATGTTTTGAGACAAGTTATGAATTATGTAATGTTTAATGAAAGTTTTATATTCCGCATAAATGTTTTAATTAACTCTGATATTTAGAACTGTGTTTATGAGTAAATCCAACACGAAAGTAGGGTTACCGGTATCGGGGCCTTACAAGTTGGTATCAGAGCAAGGTTCGAGAGATTTAAGCATCCTACATGCTTAGACTCGAACAGAGAATGGGATTTAAGTAAGAAAAGAAAGAAGATGCCAGTTCAAGAATGCCATGTGTTGCCCAAGCAAGATCGGTAAAGGTATGGTGTAGGATTAAAAGATATTTGTTAATGAGAAAGGAAAGATATGTGAACGGTAGGGACAGGAATAATTGATGGTTTAATTTGACAAACTGCTTAAGTAGAACCAGCACAAATGGACTCATAAAGGGAAGTGTATAGGACACGGAAAGTAACGTGATCAGCTAATCACAACTGGCCACTGTTATTACCTGTTAGCCTTACTATCCTTGTACTAAATAGTTCTTTGAGTGATGATGTTTGTGTTTTCCCTTGTAGAATACTAATGGCGGGAGCTGGAGAATTTGTTGGAACTGGGGGTCGCGCTGGACGTCGTGGCAGGCCTCGTCTTGTCCGGCAACCCTCGGTAGAAGAAGCTTCCCACACCGAAGATGAAGGAAGCGCAGCTGGAGGAGACCAAAACAACAACGAAGAAGTTCAACTTAGCCCTGCAGTTCAAGCAGCCATTGTTCAGGCTGTGGTTGCTGCTGTGAAGAACCTGAATCCCGAAGGATCTGCTGGAAGCCGTGAACGAACCGCTGAAGGGGCGGGTGGTGATGGTAGGAAGGATGGGGAAGGTGAAAGAGGGGCCTCGAGTGGGGATAAGTCTGTGAAAGTCGATGATAGGAGAAGAGGACAAGGTGGGTGCAGCTATAAGTCCTTCAAAGGATGCGACCCGCCAAAGCTGACCGGGTTGGGTGACGCAATCGCTACTCTCCAATGGATAACCGCTATGGACAAGGTTATCCGCATTAGCGAATGCCGCCCCGACCAAGCTGTGGGGTATGCTACTCAGTCATTCGTAGACGAGGCTATGTATTGGTGGGAGAGTGTGGAGCAGAGGAAGACCCGCGAAGAGATCAAAGAGATGAGGTGGGATGATCTGAAGGAGTTAGTGATGATGAAGTTCTGTGCAGACGCCGAGGTTGAAAGGGCGGAAATGAAATTCTTAAACTTGAAAGCTGGGGCAATGACACATCGTGAGTACACCACCGAGTTCAATCGAATGTCTAGGTTGGTGCCCGATATGGTCAACACTGAGGCAAAAAGGATCAAGTGTTATGTGAGGGGATTACCGCAGAGAGTTCGCATGTTAGTCAGAACAAGTAAACCTACTACTTTCGATTCTGCGGTCGAACTCGCAGAAATGGTTTATGCAGACTTGGTTGCGGATGATGTGGTGGTGGGAGATGAGAAGAAAGAGAAGAAATGGGTCGCTCCTGCTAAACGACCCGGTACCCAGATGTGGAACCCTAAGAACAAACAGCCGAGAGTTTGGGAGAACAGGTCGTGCAAGACTTGTGGCAAGGCGCACAGTGGTGAGTGTAGGTGGGGAAAGGGTTCGGATACATGTCATAAGTGTGGAAAGATACATGCCGGAGAATGTAAGTTTGGGTCGAATGTTTGCTACAAGTGTGGGAAGGCAGGTCATTATGCTCATGAGTGCAGTTCTAAGCCTGCATGCTACAAGTGTGGTAAGACGGGTCATTTTGCTAGGGAGTGTACCGAAAGCGAAGCGGGAGGTAGTAGAAAGAAGGATGCCGATCAAGCTAAGCCAAGAACTAGAGTCTACATGCTGACCCAAGAACAAGCCAAGCAGATTCCTGATGTTGTGACGGGTACGTTCCTAGTAAACGGCATTTCTGCTTTAGTATTATTTGATTCTGGTGCGAATAGAAGTTTTGTAGCTACGACATTTAGTAAACTCGCTAAAATGAAAGACTGCCGAGTGTCCGAAACTTTTGTAGTAGAGACCGCTAGTGACACTTCGGTTAAAATAACGAAGATGATTAAGAACTGTAAGATAGAATTGGAAGGACATGAGTTCCCGATCACCTTGTACGTTATGACCTTGGGAGGGTTCGATGTGGTTTTGGGTATGGATTGGTTGTCTGAGTTTGAGGCTCAGATAGTATGTAGGAGTAGGACTATAAGGTTAAAGTCATCGGATGGTAGCGCGGTAACGGTTTATGGTGATAAGGAAAGTTCTGGGCTTAATGTCATTTCGATGATAAAGGCTGAGGGTTTGCTAAGGCGAGGGTGTGGTGCTTACCTGGCGTATGTTGTCAACGCTACGGCCGAGACGAAAGAAATGAAGAATGTTCCTATTGTGCGCGACTACCCAGAAGTATTCCCTGAGGATCTTCCGGGGTTGCCACCTGAGCGAGAGATAGAATTTCAGATAGATCTAGTACCAGGAGCCCAGCCCGTCGCGAAAGCGCCTTACCGTCTAGCACCGTCCGAGATGAAGGAATTGATGTCCCAACTGCAAGAACTCCTCGACAAGGGTTTTATCAGACCGAGTGTTTCCCCGTGGGGCGCGCCAGTATTGTTCGTGAAAAAGAAGGATGGAAGTATGAGAATGTGCATAGACTATCGTGAGTTGAATAAGCTTACGGTAAAGAATAGATATCCTTTGCCAAGGATTGATGATCTGTTTGACCAACTGCAAGGTTCAAGTTGGTTCTCACGAATAGATCTCAGATCAGGCTACCATCAGCTAAAGGTGAAGGAGGCAGACATCCCTAAGACAGCGTTCCGAACGCGGTATGGACACTACGAGTTCCTCGTAATGTCATTCGGTCTAACCAATGCTCCTGCAGCATTTATGGACATGATGAATAGGGTGTGTCGGCCGATGTTGGATAAGTCGGTTATCGTATTCATTGACGATATACTGATTTATTCAAAGAATGAGTCTGACCATGCTGAGCATCTGAGAGAGGTATTGGAGACACTGAAGAAAGAGAGGTTGTACGCCAAGTTTTCGAAGTGCGCGTTCTGGTTAAGAGAAGTGCAATTTTTAGGTCATGTGGTTAATCCGGAGGGGATTACCGTGGACCCAGCTAAGATTGAAGCAATAACGAATTGGAAGACTCCGCAAAATCCGACCGATATACGAAGCTTCCTAGGGTTAGCTGGCTACTATAGGAGATTCATCGAAGGTTTCTCCAAGATAGCCGCACCGCTGACCGGTATGACCCGAAAGTCAATAGTATTCAGCTGGGGGAAATTTCAAGAAGAAGCCTTTGAAGAATTGAAGAAGAGACTCACGCAAGCTCCAATCCTTACTTTACCCGATGGTGATGAGGATTTTGTTGTTTGCGCTGATGCCTCGCATCAAGGGTTAGGTTGCGTGTTGATGCAACGAGGGAAGGTGATAGCTTACGCGTCTAGACAGTTGAAGGTCCATGAAAGTACTTATCCGACGCATGATCTGGAGTTAGCAGCTGTAGTGCATGCTCTTAAGATATGGAGGCATTATCTGTACGGTACTAAGTGTACTATCTATACCGATCATAAGAGTTTAAAGTACTTCTTCGAGCAGAAAGAATTGAACATGAGGCAGAGAAGATGGTTAGAATTGATAAAGGATTACGACTGTGAGATTAAGTATTACCCCGGTAAAGCTAACGTGGTCGCTGATGCGTTAAGCCGTAAGAATGAGGAAGTCCTTGCAACAGTGAAGTCATACAAGTTGATCATGAACTCAAGTCTTTTTGAAGAAATCATCAAAGTGCAGTCAGAAGTGTTAGTAGACGAAGGGTTAGTAAAGAAAGAAAGGATTTATGGTCAGCAAGATGAGTTGATGGAAAACACTCATGGAGTTAAGACAAGGTTCGACCGTATGTGGATCCCACGCCATGGTGATCTTAGAAGTCGAATCTTAGATGAAGCTCATAAGTCAAGGTACTCAATCCATCCAGGAACTACAAAGATGTACCAAGACCTGAAAAGAGATTACTGGTGGCCAGGAATGAAGAACGATGTAGTGGATTATGTTGGTAAGTGCTTAACTTGCTTACAAGTCAAAGCCGAACACCAAAAGCCTTATGGGAAGATGCAACCGCTAGAGATACCTGAGTGGAAATGGGAACACATCACCATGGATTTCGTAACTAAGCTACCTCGTACAGCTAAGCAACATGATACCATCTGGGTGATTGTGGACCGTTTGACCAAGAGTGCTCACTTTCTGCCCATACGAGAGGCCATCTCGTCAGAAACGTTAGCAAGCTTGTTCATTAAAGAAATTGTAACCAAGCATGGAGTACCGTTATCGATCGTGTCTGATAGGGATACACGGTTTACTTCGAGGTTCTGGAAGAAATTTCATGAAGCTATGGGGACGAGGTTGAACATCAGTACGGCGTATCATCCTCAAACCGATGGACAGTCTGAAAGGACGATCCAAACCCTTGAGGATATGCTACGTGCTTGCGTTTTAGACTTTGGTGGAAGTTGGGATGATCATCTGCATCTGGCAGAGTTCTCCTATAACAACAGTTACCATTCGAGTATTGGTATGCCACCGTTTGAGATGCTGTACGGTAGACGATGTAGAACCCCGGTGTGTTGGGGTGAGATTGGTCAGAAGGAAATGGGAAGTATAGAAGTGGTTCAGGAAACGTCTTCAAAGTTCGATCAGATCAAAGCAAGAATGAAAGCCGCTCAAGACAGACAAAAGTCTTATGCAGATAAGCGGCGACGACCAATTGAGTTTAACGTTGGCGACTATGTGATGCTTAAGGTCTCGCCTTGGAAGGGGATTATCCGTTTTAGGAAAAGAGGAAAGTTGAGTCCGAGGTACATCGGACCGTTCAAGATTGTAAAGCGTGTGGGTGAAGTAGCTTACAAACTGGATTTACCCGATGAGTTAGAAGGAATTCATTCAACCTTCCATGTTTCTCATCTGAGGAAGTGTCTAGCTGATGACACGTCTCACGTGCCCTTAATGGACATCGAGGTTGATGAGCAATTGAACTACATCGAGCAACCGATAAAGATCGTTGATCGCAAGGAGAAGCAGCTTCGTCACAAGATTATACCCTTGGTCAAAGTGATATGGAAACACCGCAAGGGATCGGATGCTACTTGGGAAGTCGAGGATGAGATGCGCAAGTTTTACCCTAGTTTGTTTATGTAATAGTTAGGTTTCGGGGACGAAACCTCTTTAAGGGAGGAAGACTTGTAACATCCTAAAATTTTTATATTGATAAATAAAAGAAAGTTGTGTTTAGTAATTTCACGTTTTAGTTATTTAATGTCGAGTAAGGAACGGGTCTTGGGCTTAGTTATTTTATGAACTCGGCCTGTCTCGACCCGTAGGAAGCCAACCCGAGCCTAACCAAACCCGTAGTATATAAACGAAATTTCTTGACACATCCACCATTTTCACCATCTTCCTTCACTTACACCCACCCAAACACTCTCAATTCTAGAGAGAGAAACTAGAGAGAGAAAGTTCTCAAATCGCCGATCCGAGTTCACAATCTTGTTCCTAGTCGTTTTTGGTAAGTCCCTCTCGAAAATCATCCGTTTTCATAACCATTTCGGCCTCAAATCGAGCAAAAACGTAACTTGAGTTTTCGGGTCAAAAACCGCCTTGTTTTGGTGTCAAAATGCAAGCTTTTGTGTTTAAAAGTACTAGGAATCGATAGCCCTTTCAATCCCGAACATTTCCATGTCAAAAACTTCGTTTTTGGGTCAAAAATCTGGAAAATCTGGAAAACCCGTGAGTTTCTCCGTCGCCAGCTTGAAGGAGTCGAATCAGACTCATTCGATCGAACCAGTCGATCGAATCAGTCCATTCGATCGAATGTGTAGATCGAACAAGTCCAGTCGATCGAATAGGGAAGCAACCGAATGGTCTCCAACTCATTCGATCGAATGAGTTTTGTATTCGATCGAACGTGTGCCTATTCGATCGAACGCGTGTCTATTCGATCGAACGTGTGTCTATTCGATCGAACGTGTGTCTATTCGATCGAACGTGTGTCTATTCGATCGAACGTGTGTCTATTCGATCGAACGTGTGCCTATTCGATCGAACGTGTTCCTATTCGATCGAATCAAGCCAGAACCAAGCTGTTTCCAAGTTCGCCTAAGGTTTAACTTCGCCTGAAGCGAAGTTCGTTTATAAAATAAATTAAAAACCTAATGGAAAATGTGTTAAGGCAGTTATCGAAAATAAAATTTTTCCAAGCTGACCTGGCAGCTTAACCCCAGCCAGGGGCTCTGCCCCTTGGACCCCGCTAGGGGCTGCCGCCCCTAGAACCCCGCTGCCAGGGGCGCTGCCCCCGGACCCCCGTTCGTTGTGGGTCATATATAGATAGAAATACAAACGAGTAGCAGTAGTTAATTGATATGTGTAAATATTATACAGTTAGCCGAGCCCAGTTAAAGAAAGGAATTACGATCAGCGGCGAGCGTAACAGGATCCAGGTGAGTTTCTAGCCCCATTTATGTGTCATGTTTTCGGGGCTGTGTGCATACTCAATATGTTTGTTAATACGCTTATCCTAAGAGATAAGTGTATGCCTTATGTGAATGATGTGATATGTGTGAATGATTGCTTGATGGTACGTGAACGATCTTCGGATATTGCACGTACTGTCAGGTTGTAATGCTAAGTTAAGGTAAGTATGATATGTATGCTTATGTGTATGAATGTGATAAGGATAATAAAAGAAAGAAATGATAATGTATGGTTGTATGGTTATGAAAAGGGTACCGAGCCCTAATAATACTCGAGGAAGGAGGGTACCGAGCCCTAATAATACTCGAGGAAGGAGGGTACCGAGCCCTAATAATACTCGAGGAAGGAGGGTACCGAGCCCTAATAATACTCGAGGAAGGAGGGTACCGAGCCCTAACAATACTCGAGGAATGTAGGGCGTAGTGCTCTTTATAACGTAAGATATGAAAGTAAGAAAGTAAGAAAGTATGAAAGTATGAATGAAAGTAAGAAAGTAAGGAAGTATGAAAATATGAAAGTATGAATATAACGTTATGTAAATGGTATGATTACGTGATTATCTAGAACTCACTCAGCGTAGCTGACTTTTAGTATGCACGCAGGTGAGTAGGATGAGGCAGCTCGCTTGAGGAGACACATGGCACTGAACAAGAATCTGGCATCTGAAGATTGTGATGTGTTAACTTTAATGCTTTAATGTGAAAGACAATGAATGTTTTGAGACAAGTTATGAATTATGTAATGTTTAATGAAAGTTTTATATTCCGCATAAATGTTTTAATTAACTCTGATATTTAGAACTGTGTTTATGAGTAAATCCAACACGAAAGTAGGGTTACCGGTATCGGGGCCTTACAGTGCGCGTAGGATCAGCGATTGTTGGGCCAATTGTAACAGCCTGGTCAGGGTATTGGCCATTGAGGGCCCATTTTTCTGGTTCGGTGATGGTTGGTTTAGCCATCTTTGGTTTGGGTTTAGATGAGACGGATGCGATGCATACCTGGGGGATACCGGTGATCATCGCTACACCCTCAGCAGTTGGCCATCCCATCATGCCATGGACTGAAGATACCACGGCGTTGAATCTTGCCATCCCGTCTCTCCCGAAGAGAATGTCGTATGTGTGATGTAGCTTCCTCATTACGACGAAGTCCACGTCTTCTGTGCGGGAGTATTTTCCGTCTGTGAGAATGACGGGGAAAGATAGGATACCCAGGGGTGTGTTTGTGCTGCCGTCGAACCCTTCCATTGAGGCGTAAACCGTTTCCAGGCGTTCTTTGTCTTCGTCGTCTAGCTTGTCGAAGAACTGCCTGTACATAACCGTTGACGAGGCGCCGTTGTCAGCAAGAGTGCGGGAAGTTATGTAATGCCCCAGCTGGCTTTTGATGACGATAGGGCCTTCCTTGCTGGGTCCTCCTGGCACTTGCGGGAAGCGCACCTCAGCTTCCTTCCATTCGCATGGTTCTGTCGTTCGTCTTTTTCTTCCTCTGATGTTGCCATGAACCATGTGGATGATGATGTCAACGGGCTTTCGTCCGTTGCCTTTATACCGGTTATCATTCCTTCCTCCATTCTTGATTGATGCCACAAGGTGTGCAAGTCTTCCATCCTTGACGAATGTTTCAACAATATCCTTCAAGGATGTACACTCCTCTGTACTGTGACCCTTTGTCCCGTGGAAGTCACAGGATTTGCTCTGATCCGCATTAGGTCGTTGCCGGATCATTGGAGCTTTTGGCCATGGGAGTTTTTCGGTGGCAAATATCTCCGTGACGCTTTTGGTGAGTGGCGTCCACCGGTGTTTTCGGCTTGAAGGGTGCGTGTTATCCCTTCCGCCAACAAGAGGGCGAGAGCTGGATGAGGTGTCAAAGTTTACCCTTGACTGCCAAATACCTAGCTTCCTCTTTTTGTTTTGCCGGGCGATCCGAACATTGTTCTCTGGTCCTCTGCGTGTAGAGATGTGTACTCTGGGGAAGGTCCCTACCCAGTTGCTTCTCCGTCTCGGCAAAGCGCTTGGCCGCCGTCATGATGGCATCCCATGTGGATGGCATGCCGTCCTTACCCGTCAACGTGCGGATAAGCTCTGGGTATTTGGCGCCCTGGATGAAAGCGGCGCGAACAAGATCGTCACTTATGTTGCCCAGACTCAGCTTTTTGGAGTTGAAGCGAGTGATGAAGTCTAGTAAAGATTCATCTTCCTCTCTCACGCAGTTGAGGATCGTCCACTGCTCTTCAGTATATTTCCTCTGTTGACTGAAGTGTTGGCTGAACTTGTGTTGAAAGTCCGCCCAATCATAGATGTGGTGGACCGGTAAACGATCAAACCACGCCCTAGCCGCTCCAACCAGCGTCATCTGGAACATATAACACCACGTGGGTTCCGTCCAGTTACTGACGGTTGCCCCCGCTATGAATCTGTTCAAGTGATCGTCTGGGTCGGATAGACCATCATAAGTGCCGATGTTGGACATCTGTTTGGCACTTCTCGGGGCGATTGCTTCCGCAATGTCCCTTGCAAACTTGGATGTTCCCGCATTTGCAGCAGTTGGTCTAAAGGTTTTGGAGAAGTCGCGTGGGTTTCCCCCCGCGTTCCTTGGTTTGAAGGTTTCTCCGAAATTCCTTCTTGGTTGGAAGTCTGTTTCTTTACGCTTCCCTTTCGCCCTATGGCGAGGGTTCGCGTCAGTGTCGGATTCCTCCTGATCATCGTCCGAATACTCGCACTCACTGTTCATGTTGAGCTGTTGTCGAGTGCTCCCGAACTCGTCAGCCTGTTGGAGTGAACGCAAGCGTTCATCCAACTCAGCTTGGAATTCCTTCTGACGTGCTTCGGCCCACGCCTTAACTTGATCGAGTGTTTGGCGAGGGAGCCTCGTCTGTTTCTCCAACTGGGCATCAGTGAACCCCAGTGAAATATTGTTTACTGCACTTGCCCCGGCTTGGGTAACCGGGGTAGTGTTCGTAAAATTTGTGTAACCGCCGGTGTTCCCCCCAGTAGCTGGGGTTGTGGTTACCGGGGTTTCTTGGTCACTTACTGGCCTTGGGATCGGAGTAACGTTAACCATTTTTTCAGAAGTTTTGAAAAACTGAATTAGTTCTAGCTTTTATGCACGGATGGCGCCAATGAAGAAACACTAATCGACCCCGAGTAGATTATGGATAATCTGGGGGTTAAGTAATGTTTCCCACGAGGGTTAGGTCCGGCAAAGAAGGATGTTCTTCAGATGACCTGCAAAACAGACACCGTGAGCTCGTCACTGAGAAGGGGGGGGGTTCCTCCTTGTGACCACCCTCCGGCGTGAGAATCAGACTAGATTGCTCTGAATATAAGTGTATATTGAGAGAAATAGCTAGTGAAGGTAAAATACCAGATGCCCCTACCGTTCCAAGGTGTTGGAGTATTTATAGCCGAAGGTAGGTTTCCAAGCAGGTACAGCCAGCTGTATAATATTCCTGTTCTACCAACTACGGACTACGCACGTGCCATGTTGGTTGGTGGGTAGGCAGCGGCTGATAGTGACCAGGCCGGCTGTGTACTATTTCTTTTCCACCAACTGCAGGCTATGTGCGTGCCACGATAGGAGTTGGTGAGTAGGCAGCGACTAATAGTGACAAACAGTACTAGAGCATGCTCCTCGTACTGTTTTTCGGTGAGCTGTCACCCTGTGATTGGTTCATGGGCTGCTTTGGTCAGATCTTGTCTATTTTGTCCATACCTTGGCAGGTATAGTACAAAAGATCTTCCAGAAGCATACGGACTGGCTCATTTGGGCGGGAGTATTCCCGCCTTGCTCATTCCTCCAGGTGACACTGAATTATTTAGTGTCTTGTGCGTGTAGCCTTGCTATTAGTGCGGGTAGCCTTCCCTGATGGTTTGTATCCGCAGCTGCGGGGACAGGCGGGGTACTTCACCATTGGGAGGCTTTCCGTGCGTGAACAGCTGGCGTACTACGCGTAAGGTCTTCTCTGAGCATGGTGGGTCCTGCGGAACCAGTTGGTCCTTGCGCAAACGTCCCTCTTCAAGGTGAGTCTTGCGGGTCCAACTGGGCTCTGCTGGGACCTATCTCTTCAAAGAAGAAGAAGAAGAAGATCACTTGGAAGTGATTATTAGGATTGAGATCACTGTTGGTAAAAATCTGAATGGAAATCAAACTTTGAAACTAACTGAAAATTAGTAGCAACTTAGAACTGGTCATTATTCACGGTGGGGACTAATGATCACTTGGAAGTGATCTATTATAGCTTAAGATCATTGGTAACTATGCTTAATGATAAATCTGAGTAGTGTTCCAGTTGTACCTTAATTATCAAACCTTTTAACAAAATATTACATTTTACAATGATTCACCCCAATCAGTGTGATGACTCATCCTCTGTATAAATTATTCAACTAACCTGATTATATAAATACTGATGGTTTTGTTATAAACACGAACATAAATACTTTTCCAGACAAAAATAATTTCACATCTTTAGCACGATACTTTATGATGTCTATCTTGAAAAATAATTTTCCGTATAAAACATGATTAGTTTGTCGTACAAATAAAGTCGACAAACAATTTCAATAAACCATATTTACATCTTTGAAAACAATATTAACACGTCGATATATGATAACAAAGAATTTTGAGAAAAGGAACACAAATATGATATTATTATGTCACAGGATTACGAATGCATATTGGATTTATATGCACCATCGAAGAAGAAAAGAAAAGGTGGGGTAGGAGTCTCCATTATTGAAATAAAGTTCGTTAAATAATGCAAAGTTTTGTCACGAGAAAACCCCTTTTTGTCTACACGTTTTCAACGTTTTCTTGGAGTATATGATAATCTTTATAAATTAAAAGGTGATTTTTAATTAATTGTAACTGAAAGGATATGGTATCATATCCGGTTGTCCTAGTCAGACTTAACTCACGGTATTCAGATTTACGGGATTCGGATTGTGTCGGGTTAATTCACCTAGCGTCAAGAAACTATGGCCTATGGATCGCGCTAGCAAGGAACAAATCGGGAAAAATCAAGATTTATACGTTAATGATTTGGTAATTTAAAGATGAGAGAAAATTGACATGCGTGGTTTCTAGCACGTAGTTAAACCCAAGCAACTGTTCATTCGGTGTGGAAGAAAAAGGTTTCTAGGGGTGATAGTTATTAAAGACAGTTTCCAATCAGCTGTTCACGGATGTCTCTTAAGTACAAACTCTAACTTGGTAAAGTCTAAACTTTTTAGACGAATATAAACAAGCTACTACGGAGTGCCCTTTTATTTATACAAATATATAAAAATGTTATGACATGAGAGATACACAAGGGCAGGCCCTTGACAGATTTGACTTGAAATTTTCGACCAAGAAAGTTTTCTTTTAAGACGGTACCAATGAAAAAATTTATAACTTTATAAATTAAATTTCCAAAACGATTAAAACCAAACCTATCAAAATCCTCCAAAAAGCTGGAACCGATTCAAAACCTGGTTTGAACAAAAACCGATTTTGATTTTTGTTGATTCAAAACTAAACCGGTTTACAAATAACTTAGTTTGAACACCTCTAGGTCCGCTACATCCAAATCTTTTTCAAGCTGGGCCAAATGTTTTAGTGAATGGTGGAATACTAGGATAGGGGAATGAATATATACGAGGCCCCGTCTTCAGAAATGGGCTTTTCGGGTCGCTTGTTATAATGGGCCTTACGTTTCTCGGAGCGGCCCGCCTTACACATCAAGTTCATCACCAAGGGGTGTTTGGGATTCCTTATTTTACCTCCAACTTTTCATTAAGTAAAATAAGTTACAACATTGTAACTTATGAAACTTTCCTCTCACAATATAAACAATCCCAAACACCTTATTATTTTTCAAAAAGTTAATAAGTAATAAGTTGGTGAAAATAAGCAATCTCAAACACCCCCTAAACCTATGTATAATTGCACTTGATGAAAAATAATAATGTATGAGCCAAAATAAGTATTTAACACAAATTCCTACTTGTTTGCAACATATGTATCATGTACTTACGCAGTATATAATTAGGGATACAGGCAAATTTTAATATAAAATTAGGCAAGTAAGATGATATTGTATATTTGTATAGTCAAAAGTTGGTAAAACAAATAAGAATTATTAGTTGAAAACTCAAATTTCAATATAATTAAAAGCAAAGATTCAAGCACCCAATCCCAATCCAAGAGCTAAAAGCTTAAAACACATAAAAGCATAACAAAGGGATGGTATGACTAATAACCTGCTCAACAACTAAACTTACAATCCTGAAAAAGAAACCATAATCCTGAAAGTCCAAAGTCAAAAGTCACTTTAATAACCAACCTATAATATGTTGTAGAAAAGTAACACATCCTACTAACAAATACTCAAGATAGATAAACATAACATCCAACCAACATGTTTTGCTGGACCTTGAAATTACCGTTTTACCCTCACGGGCGTCCTTTCTTTGTGCTGCAAGACGGGCACTTGTACTGCTTGATGCTCTCCGCCTTTGCGGGTGTTATTTTCACACACTTACCATGATACCACCTCTCACATATATCACACCCAATCCAAAACTCATCACCGCTGTAATTCCCGCCACAGCTCCCACAAAGAGTTTCACCGTGCTCGTCGTCTTCTTCTGCATAACTGTCATCATATGCCCTCGGTGTGCTTTTGGCTTGGCCATCACTTGTTCTCTGTAACTAAAACATAATCAGTGTATGAAAACGAAAACACCGAAGTGAAATAACCAAACCCAAACAAAAACTGACAGTTTGGTTTTCTGTTTTAGGAAAAACCAAAGTTTTTGTTCCGTTTTAGTTTTATATGTAATTAAAATAAGAAAAATCAAATTTATGGATTTTCATGCAGTTTTAAATTTTAACTAATACAAATTTAATAAATAGAGTTACCAAAATAATGTATTCCATGTGAATAACAATCAAACAATTATCAAAATGATTTGAGTCTGAATTAATTATTTTGACCGAGTTTTTTTGGGCCAAAAAACTGAAACCAAACTGAACAGTTCTTAAAAACCCAAAACCGAAATTTGGGTTTTTATTTTGGTTTGAAACCAAAACCAACGCACGCATACCACAAGTCAACACAGCCCGTTTTGACCCAACCCGACCGACCGTTTTGCCACTGTTAATGAAATTGTTTGAATGGCATTTTAGTAATGTTACCTTTGTGCTAGATCGGGCTTTGTTTCCATTATCCACATTGGGTTTGTTGTCCTTGACGTGCTTCCGTTCAGTTACGACTTCAAACACGGTGGGTAGGTCGTTTATCATACTGAATAGACGCTTCCTGCGCAAAGAAATTTACATGATTACCATCAAAGAAAACAACATATTAATATATTTCTACTCCAAAAAAGTCCAACACTAAAATAAAAGCAATATTTACATAACCAGATTGAACAACGAACTAGTCGTCTTATCGATTGTTCGGACCTGACTTAAAAGACGGATGACATAACTAATTTAAAAATATTCAAATAGTATATTGATTTAAAAGTTTAATACAACTATTTTGTTATGTTATTAATGTTAAAAAATAAAACAAATGTAATGGTTTCTTAAAAAATAAAAAGAAACTAAAGTATTTGAAAGGGTAACAAATTTTTAAATATGTCCAAAACACTAATGCTTTCCTAAAAAAGATGGTCACCAGTTCAACCGCCATCCCGACCCAAACCGACCGGCCCATTTAGAAGCAGCCCAAACCCATCAAACCAAACCGACTCCAACTTTAGTCCCTGTGGCTTACTCATATTGCAACTTTAGCACACATGTTTCAAAAGTTACAACTTTATGACCAACTGTAACACAATTGGTCCCAAAAACTAGAGCTAGAGAAAAAAAAAATAAAAATAATAAACGTGTATAAAGAAATGTAGGTATGAAATGCTAGAATGTACACATGTGAGTTCATTGAAACAAAAAGTAGTCAGATGTAAGTTAAAGTAGATGAGAAAGAAGGCACCTTTCATTTCTGTTCAAACGAGCACCAAAGTAGAAAGCAACCGCCAACAACCAAGAGTCAGTATGCACCGCAACCAATGACAGCCAATCTCTTCTGTGCATCCCGTCTCTTGCAAAGTTAATCCCCAAAGCGGGTTCTGGAAGTTCTGGAGGAACTTCCTCTGCAGGAAGTGTTACTTCCCATGTTTCATTTGGATGGCCATACAAACACAAATTCTCCTTTTCTAAACATTCAAAATTCGTCAGATTAACCATATTTAGATATTAATAATTAGATCTAGCTAAATTTACTATAAAAACTAGGCATAAGTATAAAAAAAACAATAAGCTCAGATATTAATAGATTGATGATCTGTACACGACTGTTGTAGCAATAGACTCAAGTCTGACTTTTTATTCAAAGCTTTCACTTTTCAAATTCAAAAAGTAAACAATAAGCGTACCTTAATTTCAATTGTTTACTGATTGTATAAGTTAGTGTATATCAATTAAAAGTAGCTCAAATTTGTAGCTTAATATCAACAGAATCCAAAATTCAAGCAAAAACATAGTCCATCAACTCTTCAATAACCATATTAACCATTATCCATATTTAGTAAATAAAAGCTAGACCTTAATAAAGTTAACTAAAAACACAAAGCATAGATTTTAACAGATTGACTATCTGCATAGCAAGGTAGCAACTGTATTAGCAATAGTTTCAAGTCTAATTTTTCATCCAAACCTTTTTCAAATTTAAAAGAATAAACAATAAATTTACCTCACTAACTCCAATTAATTGCTAATTATCAAAGTTACTGCGTATTCCCGGTAGCTTGTTACTTCAACTTAAATATCAATGAAATCCAAACTTTATGCTAAAACATTGTCCTTCAACTCTTCAATAATCAAATAAACAATCTAGATGTGCAACATAGAAAAAATATAGATTACCATGTTTATTATCACAAAATCCATAGTTTATTACCACAATTTTACATAACTTTTTCCACTGTACACAAACTGTCAACTGTCAAAAAGCCTAAGATTCTATCAGAGAAACACATCAAAATAAAAAAAATAAAAAAAAAACAAGCCTACAATTCAGTCACAGTCACCAGTCACAAACTTAAACATTCAATTACAAATTAAGCACAAACAAAACTCCAATTCACATAATATGCTACAAATCTATATAAGCAATTAAACTACTAAACAACTCCCACAAAAATTACAAAATTATTATCAATATGAAATCTACAAAATTAAGCATATATCATCTCAAATTCAATTAACAGTTCAACACAAACCTGGATCACAAGTCGCATAAAACTCATCCACATCTGCAAAAAGAAAAAAAAATGAAAACCTAGACACAAAAGTCAAAATCAGCACAAAAGGTCAAAATCAAGCAATATATATACCGTAAGTAAGCGCACGAACGATTCCAGATCTACGAGCACTATAATCCTTGAAGATCTCTTCAACGGTTCGCGGACTCGACGTAATCGCAGCCATATCCATAAATCCAAACCCTAAAACTCTCAGATCTAACAAAATAGCAACAACGGATCCAGTTAGTGTTAGTAATAATAAAACGTTGAATTATATAACGGCATGGCTGGATTTGAGTGTTATTTGATCTCCTAGAGTTGGTGAATTGATTGAATTTGAATAGTAGTAGTAATAATAATAATATTGTTATTATTAAGAGATTTTGTTATGAGATGTGAGAGAAATAACAAGGGGTTAAATGGGGAAGGGGAAGATGAAGGAATTTTTTGACCTTTTTTTTTTGGATTTGATGGGATTGATTGTGGCCGTTGGATGATTGGGATTTTGTTTGTGTTCCGTACTTTTTGTGGATTGAATCTAGGGGGGGGGGGGGGGGGGGGGGGGCTTTGTGGTTTGGGTTTTGGGTGGTGGTGGGATTGGTCCTTGGAGTATTAGTTTTGTACCAATTACATCCCCTTGATGATGACGATGATGATGCTACTGTTTAGGGCGGCAACTAGGAATGAGCAAATTCGTTATTTGTACCGATTGGTACTAGTACTAAAATCGGTAGCTACCGAATCGGTACCAAAGTTTTGAGTTTCGGGATCGATACGGTACGGTACCAGTATTTCTCGAATTTTTGCCTTCAATAACGGTACAGGTACCGACCCAAATATTTTACTACCGGTACCAATAATTTACGATTTTCGGGATCGGGATTTTCGGTATCGGTAGCGGTACGATACCAAGCACGTCCCTAGAGGCAAATGTTGGCATGACCCGAACCCGACACGAAAATAAATAGATTTTGGGTTGACTAGCATGACCCATTTAAAATACGGATTGGGTTCGTGTTAACTAACCTGACCCGTTTAAAAAACGGGTTGGGTTTAGGCTAACTAACCTGCTCCATTTAAAAAACGGGCTGGGTTCAGGTTGACTAACCTGGCCCATTTATAAAACGGTTCGGGTTGAACCCGTTAACCCGTTTTAGTAACTAAAAATAAACCTTTTTTGTTTTTGTTTTTGTTTTTGTTTTTGTTTTATTTCGTGTTTCCATTTTCCAAATCTACTCTTGCAAATTCCAATCGATTTTCATGATTCTAATTATTAATTATTGTTAAAACAAAAGTTATTACTTATTTTCTCTAACAACTCTAAATTATATTGATTTGATTTAAAAAAAAACTTTTATTTTTTTTTGTAAATGGGTCAAACGGGACGTTTTTGGGTCGGGTTGCACATTTCGTTTTTATGTGTTCGGGTTAGGGTTGAAATCTTTTACACGAATAATATATATGGGTTGGGTTCGGGTTGCACATTTCGACCCGTCACCTGCAATCCATTAGCCCGCTAACCCGTCAGCCCGACACAATTGACACCCATACCATTGTTGTGTATTATGAGTGAGTTGCACAAATGGTCCTTGGACTAGCTACTAGGTGTTCTTTTATTCTTTTTTCAAAGTATTTTATGAAAGTTCTGTAACAATCGTACCTTTGGAAGCTAAAGCATGTTTCCTATTATATATATATGAAAGAGTCGTATGTTTTTCCAATTGAGAACAAACATAGGCATGTAAGAAAAGAGAAACTAAAGTATGCTCTCAAACAAAATTTATACAAATGTACAATAATATTATGTCCCCCACAAACAAAATGGGGCAACATGAGGCTTTGAGCTTATAATAGATGCCAAATTGAGCGGATGACAAATGCTTTGGCTAAAATATCAACAATTAAGAAGTAGTGAAGTCATATTTAACGGTGAGAGCCCATGCTATATATCCATATCTCGAAATTTAGAGGTGTGAATGAAAATGAAAAACCGATAAACATAAACGGATTAATAAAACCTAAGCAAAAACTCACAGTTTGGTTTTATATTTTTGTAAAACCCAAACTTTCTTGTGTTTAAGGTAGTTCTTAAACTCTACCCAACTAAGAGACTACTTCTCAACCATGTAGGAAAGATAAATAAACATTACATTTTGAACGTTTTATTTTTTATGTGCATGTTTGTTTAAAAAAAAGCACACTATGTTCTTCTTAAAACTCTACACGCGTATATGGGAGATGTTCATTATCGTTTTTCACTTTTGAAATATGTAATTTACATAAAATTGGTTCAAACCGCCAACTACTGCGACTGGTTTGATTTCCGTTCCCAAAACCGTGGCCTAAGTTAAAACCGACAGAATCAGACTGTGAAGTCACAACAGATTTGAGAATAAGAGATGACATCGGTCCAAATTTTAGCGCTCTCTATATTTTGACTTAAAAACTAGAAAATCCATCACCTGTAAGTTGCAACAACAATGTAAAACAAGCTTAAACAACTTCAAATAACATAAGCAGCTTTACAGATGGGTAAATCTCACCCTCTTGACTATACAATGAAACGGGTCGTATGCCTTTATTTATCTCTCTCACTGGTAAGCATGTTTGGCCCGCAAAATCATCCTTTTCTGATGTATCATTTTCATGAACTTCTATTCGAAGCAAAGCCAGTTCCGGGACTGTTAACTCGAACTCAAACTCAAACTCTTCGTCCCAAGATGGAGTCCAAGTATCCTCCACTGTTTTTGATTTCTTCATTACCGAATCATCAGGTACCCCACCAATCCCAATCTACATCAAATCCATTATTTTCATAAATGTAAGAGTTGAATACGGTTTTAGTCCATGTGGTTTGACCAAGATAACCATGTTAGTATCTTAGTTTGAATTTGACTTTGACTTTGACTTTTTCGGTCCAGCAGTTTCATTTTCGTATCAATTAAAGTTCAACTTTTTATTAAAAGACTACCCTTGGATTACTTGTGTTACTTAGTCAAAGATTTTATTATTTTGACCATGTAACACAAACAATCCAAGGGTGTTTTGGTCTTAACAAAAATTTGGATGGGATTAGTGATCAGACTTTAAGTCATTAACTGATACGAAAATGAAACCATTAGACTAAAAAAGTCAAACTTAAACTAATGGACTAAGAGAGTTATTTGGATCAAACCTATAGACTGAAACCGGATTTAACTCTAAATATAAACAAAACATGTTTATGAACAAATAAATAGATAGCTTACCCTCACATAGAAATCTGGTGGAGAGTATGCATCAAAATGTGTGTGTTTAAAATCATAATACCATCCTTCTCCCATAAAAAGAGTTACCTGAATAAAGCATAAATAGCACGAATTAGTTCAAGATCATTACAAAGAATATCATACAGATTTAACATTTAACCGCTTTAAGTTAAGTTAAGTTACGTGCCTTTAATTTCATTTTGACCGGTAGTTTGACTCTGGGGTCAAAGATCTCATTACCACCGGTCAACAAAAAATCAGGCTTTTTAACATATCCGCAGCCCCCGTTTCCTCTGAACATTCCTTGCATTAACCATAGTGATCTTCCGTACCCCTGCCACGTCGCATGAAGCGTAAACAAACAAGGAATTGAATATCTTGTGAGATTAAAGATTAGTGTTAACCTGCATGTTGAATGCAACCATTTGAGCTCCATGCATCCACCCGACTAATGGGTTGTAATTAGATGAGTCGAACCGTATTCCTTTAGGATACACCCTCAAAATATTTCTCTGGGTGAATCTAGAAATGGCAACTGTTAGCACTTAGCACCCAATGATGACTTGTATACCAGAAACAGCAAAATTAGCCAATAATAAGGGTGTAAATCGTGTCGGGTTAGCGGGTTGAATTTTTAAACCAGAACATGACTCGTATATTTATTCCTGTTAAAAACACCATCCTAGACACACTTAAAATCATGTAAACGGGTTGAATGGGTTGGGTTGACTTGTTTAATAAAACAGGTTGACCAGTCGAGTGTCGACCTTTGTAATTAAATGTGTTAAACATGTCAAGCCAAAGACAACCCGTGATGAAACCGAAGACTGAACTGAAATAACCAGACCCAAACAAAAACCGACAATTTGGTTTTATGTTTTCATAAAAACTGAACTTTCGGTTCAGTTTCGGTTTTGCAGGTAACTAAAACCAAAAAATCGAATGGAACCGAATTTATGGACTTTCATATTTAATTTTGCATTTGAAGTAATTTACAAGATATTAGTAAATACTGAAATAGTGTAACCCAAATAGTTTAGTCCAAATGTATAATAATAATCTATTAATTATTAATAAACAAAAAGATTTAGAACCACGTTCTTTATTTTGAGACAACTACTTTTTCGGCCCAAAAACTTCAAGTTCAAATGGAAAAGCTGAAAACCGAAAACCAAACTAAACCCACGCCATAAAACCGAAACTGAACAATTTTCTAAAAATCACAAACCGAAAGGTCCTTGGTTAAGTTTGAGCCCAAAACCGACCATGCACACCCCTAACCCATTTAGTTATACATGTGAGCCTGAAGCCAATACCTGACAATCTGTGGCCCATGAGTTTTTGCTGCCTTCTCTAACTCGTGTTCACTTAAGCTAAGACGTCTTACTTTATCGGGTTCCACTTTCAACCAATCATCTAAACCACCCTTTCCCTTTCCAGCATGGATGGAAATCAAACTCCTGTATTCAGCTGCCACATCAGCAGAGTGTAGATCATCATCTCCATCTGAATCATCTGAATCCGAATCATCCTGCAAGAACATAGTTAGTACTTAGTACAGCTTGAAACTAATCTAAATATAAATCATATATTCATTTGCATCTTAACTTGCTAAATTAAATGATTTAGGAGGTTTTATGCATTAAAGATACACTTGGGAAAATTTCGGCCCGTATGGATGAGCGTTAGTTTTATCAGTTACGTGCCTGTGAAATGACTAAAGCACCCTTACTATAATAAAACAATGTTCATGTACCTTATTATCATCACGAGGGTCTGGAATTTCATCGCCCCAAGCTCCTATAGGCGGATCCTTTTCCTTCGCCTCGTTTCCATTTTCCTCATTTTTCTTGCCTTTAAGATATTCTTTGGGAGGTTTAGTAGATATGATGACCCGTTTTTTAAGAGACTCGGGTGATGGGAATTCATCTAAACATTCTTTGTTAGGAGTATACAGCATGTCTCCAAATATGTGATGAACCATCTATGATTTTAGTTACATTAATATTAACAATGAAACTAACACCAGATGTCAATCCACAGATCCAAATTACAAAATTACCTCTGCCACTTTTGTTTGAAGATCTGTGGTAAGATGGTCTTCTAAAGTAATCACAACAGGGTAATCAGATGCAGAGAAAGCATTAATCTTGATAGACTTGAAACAAGTAGAAAGTTCAACAGGTGTGGTTAATGTCCTATATTAATTACACAACATAAAGATCAGACAATGTAGATATGTTATATACGCGTCAACATGGAGTATAATATATGTAAAAGAAGATTTTTACATTCCATGAAGGACGAGCACATCGTCTTTTGCTAAATTAGGCCATATGTCTAACTCAATGACTCTTACACCTCTCTCGAGTGCTTCAATGATGGGAACATCACTACAGTCACTACTAAGTTGATTCCCGGTTAGATATGAGTTGTGGCCGGTATATATAAAATAATGAGACAGTGGAGCACTCATATCTTGGTGAACCTGGAGAATAACAGAAGATTATTTTGATAGTATTACATATCGTACTACATTCTATGCAGACGACTTGTTTGCAAATATTTGGAGTCTAGCATTTATAAGCATACAGTTATAAAAAATTGGATTGTCAAAAGTAATAAAACCAAATTCATAAGCTCAAGTGTACGTACAGCACGAAACTTTCAGTCCGGACAATCAACATCTGCTGATATAACCAATCCATAATTCCTGACAACTTGGATTACTGAACTAACCAGAATCACAGACTAGCAAAAGCCATTATGTGTTTTTGTATATGTATATATATGTATGAATTGTGCTAAAGAACTATAAACAAACTCAATTAAATAAGAAGTTGAAATAGAGTAGATTCCATAAATGTTAAATATTACTCAAACATGCCATAATCTTCTCTTTCTGGAAAAAAGAAGCTACAGTTCTAAAGCAAATTCATAAGCACAAGTTCACAATGAAACAATTTTAATGATAAATCAACAATCACAGCTACTGATATAACCAATTCATAATTCCTGACAACTAAGATTACTAAATTAATCAAAATTACAACCTAGCAAATGCCATCATGTGTTGTGCACACGTATGACGTGGTCAATTAGATAAGAAGCTGAAATAGAGTAGATTCATAAAATGTAATAATCAAGCATGCAGCAACTACCTCTCTTTGAAATTGTAGTTATTGAAATCTTATTTACGATCCGCAATGACCCAAGAAAGACTGAGCAGGTTGGCGATGATAGCTACCGAGAATGAAATATTATAAAGCATAATTTGCAAAGAGGTGATTCACCAATTTGCTATCAAGAATGTTATGAGAGCTTCACAAATCCTCGGTTAGCTATCCGCTTATTTAATATGTCATAAACTCATTCTAACATATCATGATTTTGCTAATTGTTATGTTTATTGCCGTAACTTTAATCATCATTTAAAAAAAATTGTTTACATTATTTAGTACGTTAAGGCTTAAGTGTCATTCTTTTTCTTTCTGGCTCGGCCGAGTCACGTGAATTCTCAGGGCTGACATCAAACTTCAGTGGTTGTTATCAAGTTTAATAATAATATTATGAACTAAATTCATATCAATATATCAATCATTTCTACATACATTTAATGACATATTCAAACTATACATAACACGTTACACGACTAAATTCAAGCTAAAATCAGAGAAATAGAAGCTCAAAGGTTACCGAATGAGGCGATAAAACGGGGACAGACGAGGCGAGAAGGTATCTGAAGAAGCCGTCGAGGTTGAAGCCTTTGCGGTGGAACATAATAGGCGCATTATGCGTGATAATGGCTTGAGCTTCCTGAACGGTGGCCTTGTCCTCTCTCTGGACGTCAATGAGAAACTGCTGGAGGCGTTCGGCGGTCATGTAATCGTTAACGGCGTACTTATCGAACACCGATTTGATTCCGGCGGGTGCCACGGCGGCCGGGATCCGGAACCGCCGTCTGAAACAGAAGCATACTGTGTACGTTTGCTTAGACATTGATGGATGGATGGTGGTGATTCAATTATTATTATTGAATACTGGAGATTTAATTGAAGGTGTGTGTATATATATATATATGTATATATGCGATTGGTTGATGTGTTGTATTTGAATCGACGACGGAGGAGCTACGTGCCGTCGGTGGGTCGACGGTTGAGATCGTTGGGATGCATATTTACAACTAACTGACTTGGTGGGGCCCACAGATGGTTCGAGTGGGCATGCAACTGCTAACGTAGCGTGTGTTTACTATCTCTATTGTGTATTTAAAGTTGGTGTGGGTTTGTGTGTAGTCGGTAGATGTTGACATTGTGATGCAAATTATTGTGCAAGTGATTGTTTTTAAATTATTTGTGACTTTATTATTTTTAGACCTGTAAACGAACCGAACGTTCGGTGAACAATCGTGAATCGTTCGGCGGGAAGTTCGTTTATGTTCGTTTATTTAATAAACGAACGAGCATGAACAAAAAATTTGTGTTTGTTTAATTAAACGAACGAACATGAACACATGTTCCGTTCGTTCATTTATGTATTAATATTAATAGAAAATAATTAAATATTATTTGGATATGTCATCTGTTTAAAGGTTTTATATTTGTTAATTTGTGTTCATTTAAGTGATTTCATTTAAGTTCGTTTATATTTGTGTTCATTTACGTTTGTTCATACATGTTCGTTTATCTTTATTCAGTTATGTTAGTTTAGATTTTAAACAAACGAACACAAATGTCCATTTTTAAATAAACAAACATGAACATAAATAGTGGTTCGATTAAGTGTCCTTGTTCTTTTAAAGTTAAATGAACGAACATGAGCATGCCCTTGTTCGTGTTCATTCGATTCGTTTACAGGCTTTCATTATTCACATTGATGAATACATCGGTCTCAATCTCTAGGCTCTGCTGATTTTATTTGTGTTCGTTTGTGTTCGTGAACCGTTCGTGAACACATTAATTTCCTTAATAAACGAACACGAACATTAAATCTCGTTTGGTAAGTGTTCGTGAACTGTTCGTAAACACATTATTTACTTAACGAACGAACATGAACAAGGACTTGTTCGTGTTCGTTCGGTTTGTTTACAGCCCTAATTATTTTACTTTTTTTCTTAATATTTTATACTTTTTTTTATGTTTTACTTGAATAAATCTTGAATACTTTTAATCTCCATGTGATGATGTGAACCAGGGCCGGCACTAAGGTGGGGCAGGGTGGTCGACGGCCCCAACTCGGCACCATGCTACGCCTGAATTCTTTTTTAAATTATATATATTTTTATAAAAAACGAAATATATATTTAATGTTTAAAATCAATTGCATAACAGTTAGCTTGGTTTAGTGACAAAAGGTTTGGCTCTCTATCAAAAGGTTGCGGGTTCCAGCCTTATTTGAGACATATTTAAGACTATTTTTATACAAAAGTTTTTATACAACCCAAATCATAATCAAGTAAGCCAATATAAAAATTAAATTATTTAAACCCAACAAAAAACTCATTTTACTTAAGGCCCAAAATATTTTTCAGCTTTGACCCAATTTCTTTTTCAATTCTCGGAGCTGGACCTGATGTGAACAAGCAAACAACCCAATCCTTGGAACATAATACTACCCGGGTGGCGAAGATTCAAAATCGAGGTGCTAAACTAGAAGTGGTCGTCAAATCAGGTTTCTGGTTGGACATTTTTAAAATAAAATTTGAATTTCCCCCGTGACAAGGATCATTTCATGGGCACATTCCATGTTGGGGTGTTAATCGGGTAAATCCGAAACCCCTAATTCCATGTATACATAGCAAAACAGATAGGTCTTGCTAAACTAGATGGAATAACAAATCAGAACGAACGAGTCACAACAAGTCGTTTTCAAAAGTTAAAAGCCAATCATTTAGATTTTGATCAAACGGGTTTTGAAAAAAACGGATACGAATAAAATGGTCAATTTGATAACAATGGCCAATTTGATTGGGGTTACTCATCACATAAAGCTCATATAGTTTCGCCTTCAACTTCCAATACACTTGCTTTTATTAAACAACACCACTTAAATATAAAATGCAGCTAGCGGGTGTGCAAAAATACAAGCCCAAAATAAGAGAGGCCCAACACTAAACAAACTAACCCATTGATTGTCACTTATTGAAGGCGTCACATTTTTACAAAGAGCTTAACATAGCCTTATTTTCATGAGCTTATATGTAAGTTGGGGTTTTCTCAACCTCGAACTTGAAGAGAGGGGGGAGGGGGGGGGACGTGCATGTAGTATAAACAGCATATGCGTGCATCTTACACGCCGTATAAAACGTATGTCGTGTATGTTCTTGTATATATATACGTTTCTTGTTTCTTGTTTTGTAATAACTCATTTTAAGATAATAAAATTTTCTCTCATTGCTTCATTTCTCCTTTTGTTCCTGTGTCATCGTTTTCAACGATTACATGTTATTAGGCATTCCAATACAATAGCGCACATTATTGAATTCAGATGTTAAACAAGCTACTTATCAATTTCAAAAGTTTTATGGATATTACTCTAAGCACAACAAATAAAACAATATCAGTGCTACAAATTTGTGAAACTTGAAGAACTTCGTAACAAATTAGATGGATGCATTTAGATGGCATGGTGTTAACTGCAACCAAAATGAAAGTCTCATGATGAAAAAGGCAATATTTTTACTATTGGACTGAAATAACATATTTAAATGAACCATTAGACGAAAATGAAACTTTGCTTATATTTTAAACTCAAATCAGCCTAAATTTAAACATAATAGCCCAGGCCATATTAAATATGCCAATATATTATGTCACATAATATTAAATTTGTCTAATAGGTCTGAAAAGACCATCACATGTAATAGATATGTTTGTGGCATTTATTTAAATTTATGGGAGCAACCGATTGAACACAAAAATTGAATGCACTGGTTTTTCTATTTGTGTTTCTTTATGTCATTTCATTAATAGTATAAATAAACGGTTCATTAACGTAATGAACATAACTGAACATAGATGCACGAATGTTGACGAACATAAGTGAGCGAAAACCAATTAAAAGAAAACGTGAACATCAATCTATTAGACCCAAAAAAATAATAATAAAACCAGATTAAATTGAAGCACGCCAAATATAATTTTATAAAGTTATACTAACAAATGAACTTAAACAAATGAACCTAACAAACCTAAATGAATGTAAACGAACAAACATAAATGAGTTTAAATGAACAAGCGTAAACAAATGTTCATAGGAATAGATGAACGAATGAGACATGCGTTCATTTTCGTTTATTTAACTAAATGAAATTCCCAAAGAGTGGTTCACTAATCGTTTGGTTCTTACATGTGTATTTCATCATATCCATTTTCATTTCATTCTAGGTTTTTGTATTCCAAATGAACTTTAGCAAAATGACACCAAATATGTCTACATGGCTTTAATATTATAAGTTAAACCATGTTGAAAAATATGCTTACAAGTCTCTTTAATAAATACAAATGCATTCTTGATTTTTTCACGCTATGAAGCTAACACGAACCATAAAACCAAAGTTCATAAACTCAATAATATCCTCGGATTCCTTCAATGATTCTTTAGGATTTATGTAACCACCATGAACATACCATGTCGTGAATTCGTTACTCGACATTCATCCAAGTTGCGTCTTTTTATTATAGATCAAGCGTATAATTCTTGGTAACGAGTTTAGGAGAACTACCACGGGCATCTCAAATCTATTTTGGAACTTGTGAAATCTTCATTCAGATTTTTTATAATATAAACTTTCGTTAGGGGGTGGGGGTGGTTTATAAAACATCACTTCCTCCCATCAATCACGGTGTGCCACCTTACCCCACCACTTTTCATCACTAGTGATGGAATTTTGGTGGGGGTGGTGGTGTGATGGAATTTTTTTTTTATTTTTTATTTTTTTTACAATAAATACTAAAACAAGGTTAAATTAAATAAAAAATAAAACAAGATTAAATAAATATTACAAAGATAAATAAATTAAAAAAACCGACAAAAAAAAACCTATGGCGCTTCCCAACCCCACTTCTCGCATAGCTCGCGTTTGCGATGAAGTAGGATCAATCTAAAGGGTTCGTTAAGATGTTCGTGCGATTGTACGATAAATGTTAAATCGGCGTTTTTTTGGTTTTCATTCAAATGGTTGATATACGCCTCGTCACGTTTTAATTTTGAAGCAAGAGCTAGTTGCTTTCGCTCCTTCGTCTCGACCATTTCCGCCAACTTAGCCGACTTGTATTCGTTAAAGTCCTCGGCCACCGTTTCCTTTCCTAATCTTGACGATTCCCCACTTTTCTTGCGATGCGGCCGTGTGGGTGTGTCTTCGTCGGGATCATCTCCGGGTTGATCGTTCAAGTTCATGTTCGGCATGTTGCTTGACAAGCCGTCGGTAGACGTTGTGTAGTTCCCGGAATCGGAAGTTTTTGATCTTTATGAAGAAGATCCTTTTTTCCTTGGAGCCGTCGGTCCGTCCATGTCGACCACGGGAACCGGTTCCCACTTCGGGTGGTGTCTCGCAATCTCCCACGCATCCAAGTGGGGAAAAGATTTATATCGGAAGATCTTGATATAATTGCTCAAGGCGTTCTTTATGATAGTCGTCTCGTTCGCTCCGCTTTGTAGATCTCGGCTCTACAAAACATTTCGAAAAATATATATATATCAAAATTGTAAAAATAAAGTAATAAATTATAAAAAAAAATTTTAACTAATAAATTTAAAAAAATAATTACCAATTGGATGTAACAAGCATTAAATTTTGACATTTTTCTATTCAAATATCCCCACTTGGAAGTCATTTTATCCATGTTTCGATCGGTTGCACCGGGAAGTTTTTTGAAATGTGCAATAACACGTCTCCATAACATATCTCGTTTTTGTTGGTTTCCGTGTTTTTTTGTTTCGGAGGCGTGTAAATAAGCCTTGGTCAAGGCGACCTCCTCCGCGGATGACCAAGGTCTACGGACGATGGCATCCTCTTCCGCGGGCTCCTCCGCGGGTTCATCTTCATCGTCGTCTTCATCCACATCGTCGTCTTCATCACGAAAGACACGTGCAAATTGATGTATAACATTGTTATCCTCTAAAGGATCGACGGACGTTTGTGACGGTTGAGATTGAAACGTTTCAAAAGGATTATTTTGAAATATTTGGCTAGAAAAAGGTGGAATAAACGGTTGGTTTTGATACGGTGTAGATGAAAACGGTGAATTAAATGTTGGAAATTGAAATGGTTGGTTTTGGAACGGTTGTGGTTGAAAAGGTTGTTGTTGGAATGATTGGGTTGTGTCGGGTTCATCTTGTATTCGGAATCTCGCCGGCTCGCCAAGATTTTGTCGAACCTTTGGTCGGGATTGGGTTTTCTTTGAACCCGAGCCACGTTTCTTTGAACCCTCCATTTGTGTGATGTTAGAATGTTGTTTGTAGTAGAGGATTTGAGTTATATTTGAGTTGGATTTGAAGATGGATTTAATTATATTTATATAGGTTAATTAAGGTTTTTTTATTTTTTATATTGCAACGGTAACAAGCTTTCAACGGTTGAATTGATTTGCGTGATGGCCATAACGGCCGGCCCCCCATCACGCGTGATGGGAGGACCGGCGGCGGTGTTCCACAAGCCATCACGAGTGATGGGAGGTCCGTAACGGACCACCCCATCTCCCCTAATGGGCAAAGTTAAAATCAACCTCTATTTTTTTTTAATTTTACATATAGCTGGTATGCATAAATTATTATTATAAATGCTAAATCATTACAAAACTAGCCTTACTTATTTATTATGGGTAAAGTTAAAATGTAATGGGAAACAAAAATGAGAAGTGTGGAAGGATTTGCGGTCAAAAGTCTTTAAAAAAAATTCAAAAAAATAAAATAAAAAAATTATAACTCTACATAAATAAAAAATGAAAAAAATTAAAAAAACCAAAATGGTTCCCCCGACATTCCTATTCCAAGGAAAAAAAACACGACGAAAAGACACAATGCTGAAAATGAAGCAACACAATGATAAACCAAAAATAACACAATATATCGCAAAATATAACACAATTGCGAACAAAATGTCAAAATATGATACAATGTTGAGTAATATAACACAATATCAAGAAAAAAAAAGGAAACAATGCCAAGAAAAAAAGATAATCAATGACGAAAATAAACACAAAACACAATGATAGACAAAAAGACAATGTTTTTTTTCACTCAACATGTGTTTTTTTTCTTTTTTTTAGAACGAGAATGACAGTGGAAACATTTTTGTGTTTTTACATTTTTCGTTTTTGTATTAAAATTTGAGTTATGATTTTTTTTGTATTAATTTTTCATTATTTTTTAAGGGTATTTTTTGCTACAAATCCTTTTGATTCTTCTCATTTTTGTCCACCTTTGTTGAATAACTCAGCCCTACTTATTATATAAAGCAATTTGTTAGTTTTATGCCTTTGGATGCACCTAACATCATTTCTACCCCATTTGACTCAACCTGGCCCATAAACACAAAATGCAAGAAAGAGCAATGAACTCACCAATATTCACAATTTACATAAGATGGCATCAGGTGAATCAGTTGAAACAAGATTCAGAAAAGAGAAATACATCTTTACATTTCATGTTTTCTTGCCTTAGATTGTTGCAAGTGCTCCATATGCACCCAACTTCATGGCATTCGAACCGCTAATCAAGAAGCACAAGGATATACAAAACAGCTTTCCTGATTACCGTTATCAAACCTGTAATAAATAACAGTTTTATTTCATTTCATGGTCCAAAGCCGCTTTCTAGACCCAACGAACAAAAGGACTAACGACAATAATGGCACAATTTCCCAGGGGTAGGCCTATAAATGAACCGAACGAACATGAACAAGGCTTGTTGGTGTTTGTTCGTTTAACTTTAACCAAACAAACACGAACAGATTTTGCCTGTTCATGTTCGTTCGTTAAGCAAATGAGCGTGCTCTTGTTCGTTTATGTTCATTTGTTAATATTCTAAAAGTGCGGTTCATGAACATAATCGAAAACCTACGGAAAGTAAAAGTATTCTCGAGTTAAAGTATAAAATACCATGATCATTAAATCCAGTAGTTCAAGAGTAAGCAAAGATATCCAAAATAAATGTTTTTCAAATATGAAATTTAAATTTATTTAAACTAATATTAGTAATAAATATATTTAGACTAAAATTTAAACAAATGAACATAAACGAATGTATATACAAACGGATATAAACGAACGCAAATGAATGAACATTCACGCGCGTAAATGAACTAACAAGACACGTGCTCAAGTTCGTGCGTTTTATAAAATAAACAAAAACCCATTGTTCATGTTCGTTTGTTAATTAAACGAACAAAAGGTTAATGTTCGTGCTCGTTTATATATTAAACTAACAAGTCACGTGTTCACGTTTATTTACTTTATTTCCCTTTTGTTAGATATGAAAAAAAAAGTGTATGTAACTAAGAATTGAAGTGACTCACTAACCTGCCTTCTTCTTTGCCTTAATATCATTATCCATGAGCGGCCCACCACATAACATGGAAGAAGTAAACCGACCAGTTGAAGAACAGAAACCTGAAACTGCAGTTCATGTGCAGCATGCATTACATTAAGTCAACCAAAAGAAGTCAATAACCAAAGACAATAAGTCAACCAAAAATATCAACTTACATTAAAGAACTTTGATGATTCTGGCAGCATCCCGAGGTCTCGACTGACCAACAAAGCTTGGCGGATCAACAATATTATCATCAACTACACATTCACGCACACAACATTAAAGTTTATAACTTTATATGACATTTCATAAAACTTGAGACACGGCACGTGATGTTCAGTTGTTCACTTACAATTAGAGCCATGAACCGAAGGTAAGCAATGCTATTATTACTTGCCACACCATAATCTTCATAATCCGGTTCAAGAAACTGGTTTTCAGCAGTAGCAAAAGCCAGAAAATGAGCATCCCGGAGGTCGATTTGTGGGCCCCACGCATGCCTAACAAAGATAATAATAACAACATTAGAAAAAGTCAAAAAGAACAAATCTTTGTTAAATCTTTGTAGCAAATTCACCTGATATCAATAGTCATGACATCCGGATTGGTTCTTGCAGGTGGAAGAGCATAATCGGGTGAATAAACCTATCAAAAAAGTAAAAATACATCAACATTTTTAATAAAAAAATTAATAATAATGTAACAAATTATTAAAAAATAAATAAAAATCAGCAAACCTGATTGCAAATTTCACAGGTTATATCCCCTTTCTTATTACACCATTTCTGAATGCATTTTCTATGAGCAAACTGCAAACCACAAATTCATAAATCATAAATGAGTTGTACTGTAATGTACAAGTACATCTTCATCAATCACAAGTGTACAACCAAACTTATTGCTTTAACAAGATCAAAATATCTGAACCAAACATGGTCCCACCAGTCCAATCCACAAACATGGTCACACTTTAACACCATCCAACATCTTAAATCTCAACCCCATCAACCAAAATATACAGAATGTGATCTTCATACATCAGGTCCTATAAGGTCTGTATAGCCCTATACGATACGATCTGTAAAACTGACACAATTCAGGTCCTACACGGCCTGCATAGCCCTGTACGGGCCGTATATGAAAATCATTTGGCTAAACAATAACTAACTCTAATTTCAAAATCCCTAATTTCAAGTACCAAATTAACAAATTACAAAAATTAGGTCAAAATATGGTAAAAAATAAAAAATTGGGGAAAACGAAATTAGATTAAACCTTGAGGGTGCCATTACAAGCACAAGGAGCCTCCAATTCATGTTCTTCATCTTCTTCTTGGCAAATCCTACACTCTCTGGTAACCTTTGAACAGCCTTCACCCACTTTAGTCTGCAAATTGGTGTCAAAATTGGTGCTTTTTTGCAGCATTTGGATGGTTTCGGAAATCAATTGGTGGGTTTGGGTGGGATGGATGCAGGGTGATGCAGTCATGGGTTGGATTCAAGGGTTTGAATTGAATAAAACACGCAGTAACACGCACACACACAGTTGGTGTGAATAAGATGAAGAAGAAGAAGAAGAAGAAGAGGAAGCAGAGAGAAGAATAAGGAGAGTGGGGAGAGAGAGTGGGTTTTGTTTTGAAAAGTGGAGGTGGTGAAATTACTAAACTAGCCATGCTTTTGTTGTCATAATAATATTATTATTATTTTTTTAAATCTTTTTAGTGTATATATTAAAAATTGAATTATCGTGTAACTTCTCTTTCATAATTAACGAACCCGGACACTACCAATAAACTTAAATATTAGGGACGGATTTTGGGTTTATTTGTTATCGGATATTTGACTTTGAACATCCCTTTTATTCGGTGATAAACAACTCGATTACCAAAAACGTATATGCGATAAATGGCATTATTTAACAACATGTAACTTTTGAACACTTCTTTTATAGTGTCAGAGAATTTCACGTGTAAACACAACATTGTTTGAGGTTATGTCTAAGGTCGACTTCTTGATCGTCGTGAGACTATGCGCGGGAATCGGATGAAACCCCTAAACCCTCGCTTCATGTTGGGTTGGAACCTGGGACTAAATCTTTGATTCTCTTCACCTTCTTCACCTGAATGTCCATCAAACTGGTCTGAGTGGGAATCGGGCATGCATCTTCACTAGAAAAGACAAGCCTCTTACCATTCAACCAAATTCTCGTGATATATAACTTGAACATTTAATATTCAGAAAAGCGAAGTTGTGTAAAAAAAGTTAGTATAGCTGATTCGCTGTCCTAATTGCCCTTTGGTTCATGTGTCTTTGTTAATTAATTTTTACTTTTTTATATATTGAATTCGTATATAAAAGATACTTATAAGGGAATCTTGATGGGGTAATTTTAATTAGGGGTGATCAAAATCGGATATTTGAAGTTCAGATATTCGAACCTTTCGGATAGTAGATTTTACAATCCGAATCCGAAATTTCGGATATCCGAAATATCCGAAAAAAATAATTATTATAAAAAAAAACTATAAGAACTACTTTTAAAAATATTTCGGATATCAAAAAAAGTATCCGAAATACCTAATGAAATTATCCGAAGATCCAAAAATTATCCAAAAAAATTCCAAAATCACTATCGGAATCCAAAAATTCGGATATTCGGGATTCGGTTATCCGAATTTTTGGAAAATTCGGATTCGGATTTTCGGATATTTTGGATACGAATTTGGATTCAGATTTCTTTGAGCACCTCTAATTTTAACAAACTAAGAGACATATTTAAGTCTTGATACTAGATTACTAGATAGGTAATTACTAACACATTGGTACATACATGGGCATTAAGCTGGATATGAGGCACCATTTTATAGATTAGTATGAGAGTGAAATACCAATACGGCAATACTCATCGAAACTTGTCTTATTGTGGTCCTATTCGTCATTGAATCATATGGTCAAACCCACACATTAATGATGAAAATTAGCATTTTATATTCTTGATTAACATATTTTATTTTCTGTGTAGTTATTTTTTTAGATTATATTTTCTTATCTTTTAATTTAAAAGGGGTTTCTGTTTCTTTTTTGAGGATACGATGAACCCAAAAGTTGGACATTGCTCGAGGGCTAACTGAGAACAAGGACGGAGATAAGTCTTACAATATGGGGTCGAGGGTAAATAACCCGTCATGTTGTATTTTTTTATTGGGATGGCGAATGATTATAGTGATTGGATTATAACAAGTATACATACGATAAGTGATTTTACTCTCACGGTGTTTTATGATTGAGATAACATTTATAACACGCTTTTATAATAGTGTATGTTTTGTCCGGATGTTATAAATTTTTTAAAATCACAAAAACAAACTTTATGAGCGCACCCAAAAAGAAGAAATGTGTATGTGTGGGTTTAAATATAAAAAGTGATTGTAGGTGCATACTATTGATAAGGCTCTTTGTTGTGGGCAGTAACCTGTCGAGCGTTAAGCCAACGTGGCATGGCTTTGCAGAGTGGGGGTGGTAAACGTCAGGACGATAAGTATGTACCAGTGGAAGGCTTGGATTTGGGGTGTGGGGGAGGGTGGGTATGGTTGTTGTTCGACGTGGAGCTGTTACCGACCACAACGAGCGGCCTAACAACACTAAAGCTAATTCTAATTTTGTTAATATGCATTCAATGTTACAATTACTTTGTTCCTGTTCGTGAAATTTTTTACTAGTAAACAAAATTGTTTTCTTTTTCATATCTTCAGGAATTCATACGATTTTAATAAAAGCCATTATTTGTTATGGAATAACCATAAAAGGAAATATATTCATATTATGTGAAACGGACTAATGGCCACATTTAATGGAAAATGAGTCATGAATTAGTAGGAAATATATTCATATCATAGTAGTGTTAACTTAGTTTCTATAGAGAAAAAACATAAAAATATTATTGTGTGTTGAGTAGGCTTAATCATATATAAACAGCATTCAATTATTCAAACATGGTCGAGATTCTACTTATAGTTGAAATATGGAAATGCCAATAATTAAATATAATTTTGTCCTTATACATGAAGAGATAAAACATATTTATACATGTTAAGTTAAGAAAAATCTAATAAAATTACCATTTAAGTAGAGTTGGTAAACATCTTTAGTTTGAAACATGAGGTATTGAGTTCAAAATAATTTATTTTTTAAAATTTTACAAAGTTTTACTGCTACGAAAAACGAGACATGGGTCATGATATAATGGAAAATGAGTCATGAATTATAATAAAAAAAATGAATCATTGGTCATGATATAATAGAAAATAACTGACATGACATCTATTTGGTCTCGTATGTACTGAGCGGATCCTTTTTAAGATTAAAACATGCCCCTTTATATATATTTCAAACGTGTTTAAAAGCTTTGGACTCGGAACAAAACACAAATGGCTATAAAGCCACCTTAATTTCAACCCCATTCATCATATTTTGTTTGGTCCCCTAATGAGTTTCATTACCATGAAAATATAAAAAAGATAAGGGACAATTTAGTCATTAAAAAGTCATAGGTGGGTGCTAGTGGATAATTGCTCTTCTTTTTTTCTATCTTATGCTAGTGGATAATTGCTCTTCTTTTTTTCTATCTTAAGTTTCAAGGAATGGGGTTACACCATAATACCATATGACTATCATGGGGAATAGTAATGAGTTGTTCTTAGCATTATCATTATTAAATAAAAAAGTCCCTTAAGAAATCTTTTGGGCTTGTGTGTTGTCACCACTTTGTAGGTACAGTGATCAACGGTGGAAAAAAAAATTAAACATACCTAAAATATATTAAAGTTGGATTCTTTTTTGTACTTTCAGTAACACATTTGATAATATTTTAATCCGAGGTTCAAAGTTAGGTTTTATTTACGTTAATAAATTATATAAAATGTGATTAAGCTAGATTAAGTAACGCCACTTGGACTTATATATTGAGCAACTGGTCAATCAAAGTGCAAATATAAATTAACCAACAAATGATTTTTTTTAGATTTGTCAAATGTTTGAAGACCGTGTCTACTTAAGGTTGTATTTTAACCGTCTGGGTTCACATAACAACTAATGCATATCCTCACGTACGTGGTACAACAATTAATTAACAATGCATCCCAAAGTTGATTGCATTTCACATATCCCATTGTCAGAGTTGGGGACATTCCCTCATTAGTTTATGACATAATGAAACCAATAACCTACGATCATAATTCGAATGGATAGACTGATTCTCGACCATCTGAAGAAAGCTACAATATCTTAAGAGAAGGCTATATGCTCCGTGACATATAATTATCTATAGTTAAAAGTCAATCGCACGAGTAGATAATAAATTTATAGTGTAATACTATAATTGTGACGAATTTAACTGAGTAAAGTGGTAGGTTACCCAATGCCCCAACATTGTTTTTAGAAATGTTAACTTGGCCTGAATGAGAGCGTATTGGATTCCAAGAAGATAACTTGCTTGCAAATTTTTATATAACCACATGCTCGTTTTTTAGGTTCATGTTAACGCTACCTAAAAGCACAGGTAAGTGAAAAGGAAAGAGCCGATTTGAAAGCCTAAACGTGCAACTTTTATTTTAAATCTTAGGACGGACCCTGATCTAGCTTTTAAAGTGTCATTTTTAATTCCTACATAATTTAAGTCCTTATGTTATTACTTACTACTATTCTAAATTATGAATTTACATGTTAGCAGTTAGTCAAACAAAGACAAGGACATTTGACCTTTTAACAATCTCTCATTTGAAAATTTGGAGGCTGGAAAGTGGAAACTTTATGATCATGATTCATGAAGATAAACCTCCAATTAACTAAACCTTTTAATTTATCCATGCGTATTAAGTTGATTATTGATTTTATTCCGTAAGTTGTGATTAAATATCTATTCCATAAATCTACATAAAAAGGTCACTTTTCATCTTATAAGTAAATCATCTCCTCAGCTTACTTTATAATTAATAACTTCCAAATTACTAATCAATGCACCACTTTTCATTAAGAAAACATCCAATAAATTACTATGCACGACCCGCTGAACTCTGTCCAGAAGTTCACGGCATCCGGAATTAAGAAACCAAATGTGTCAAAATGTGTCAAAGGCAAACGTAGAGGTGTTCTTCGGGTTATTTATTCGGGTTTCAGGTTGTTTGGCTCGGGTTGTTCGGGTTTGAGCTCAAAACAAATTGACCCAAGAACCGACCCAAATAAGTTCGGTTTATTCGGGTTTCGGGTTGAACGGGTCGGGTTAATTCGGGTTGGATTTCGGGTTTAACAAATTAAAAAAATATATCCACCTTTTACAATATCATAAATTAAAAAACCGTATTCCAAGTCGTTATAAAACAATATGGCATATATTATTTAGCAAAACATGAAATTTATCATACAAGCATGTATTAGATCATATGAAGGAGTGTCGTAGCATACGGATCAATACTTGTGTATATTGAAGAAGCATGCTCAATATATATTGGTTTAAATACTATACTATTTAACTTTTCGAACTGAATATACATTGTCAACATGCTTTATAGTAATTAATGCATTGGGATGTGATAAATCCAAAATTAATCGGAGTCTTCAGAACAATCGAACAAGAATACATAGGTCACTGTATTATTTCACCGCTAAATTACCCTATAAAAATTAGGGATACATGCATCGATGTATTATACTTCGGGTTATTCGGGTCAACCCAAATTTGGGTATTTCAACCCGAATATTTTGTCTCGGATTCGGGTTAGGAGCTTAATCGGTTCGGGTTATTCGGGTCTCGGTCGCTTCAATTCGGGTTCGTTATTCGGGTACGGTTAAAAAACACACCCTAAGCAAAAGGGATAAACACATGTTGATTTTCCAAACAGGCTTTCTCGTGTTTAACAACCTTGCCCGATGCCGTCTTCAACGCTGCCTGACCTGCTACAAACCCAATCGGTCAGTCATAAAGTCGACCTTCCTTCAAGATGATCAGTAAGAAAGTTTACCAGGGTCTCCGTTTTAGCCGAAATTTCTGCCCATTTAAGAATATCGCATAGAGCATCCTTCACCAAATCATGTCTGTACTTAAACTCAGGTAATTCTTTGCAATGAACTGCACGCTCACCAAAAAAATCCAAACAAACCTTGCCGCAAACTGGGCATGGCTCATCTACCGAAACAAAGGGATCATTAGCCGATACTTAAGGATGGTTCGGTACTCCAAAGCTGACATATGTTGGCTCAATCCTTCAATAGGGATAACACTTAGGACATCCTGAACTCAAAGAGCCCGAAGGCACTCAAACACCGCTTTCTGACGAGGAGATTAATGCTTTAACTCATCATAGACTAGACAATCATATCTGGTTTATACCACAAGTTTATTTTTTAAAAAAAATTCATATCATATAACAGAATTTGTTCACATAACCTGATCCTTTGGTTTATTGCGTTATCAGATCAGATTATACGTAACTAGAGGTGGGGAAAAAACCCGGACCGACCCGGCGTACCGGACCCGGTCCTACCCATCTCGCGGGTACGAACCAAGTTTCGGTTTCTTAGAAAAATCGTAACTAGACCCAGACCAACCAGAACGGTTCCACATTTACCGGGACCAGACCCAACCAAAATGCAATAAAACCTGGCAAACCCACTCAAATACCTGATCGTACCCATAACCAGTTCCTATCCAACCCGGTTCTTGATTTTTGTTGACCATACCTGAAACTGATTCCTACTCGGTTCCATTTCTAAAAATACCTGATTCGTGCACCTCTATACGTGCCAGTAACGTATAAGGCTAGCTAGCAGGCCTGGGCTGATTTTGCATTCTTGCTTATTAAGTGTATTATATATATATTGACTTTGGGTCAAGTGCATACATGGGAACTGGCCCAAGTCGGAAGAGGCTTTACAATGATCTAATTAATACATTAAGCTTAAACAGAAAATAACAAAGTTGAAAGTCATTCTATACCATAAAAATACTCATCGTGTACAGTGGTGGTGGCCGTGGCGATGATGACAGCGATGGTGGCGTGACGACAGTGGTGGTCAAGACCGTCAAGCGGTGATGGGTGGTCGCGATGGTGGTTAAGTGGCATTGGATGCGTAATCGTTAAACCACACCAAAAACAGAGGGCATCCAAATTTATAATTTAGATAAATCACATGAACCATCTGTGTAACTAGTTATAAAAAATAAGTAAAACCACAAATATATACGTTTGATGCGTTGCGGCGAATGGAAAATTCACTGGTCAGTTTTGATGTACTCATTATAGCAAATGATAGATAAAACTCATAATATATAACCGTTTAAGTAGGATGAATTACAAAACTACCCTTTCTCCTCTGACGTACTACACAATTAACATATATGGTCACCGCAATATCACAAATTGTCACACCCTGACTTAGGGCCTGGGTGCGACGCCCGTTAGCTGGTATCTGTTTTGTAAAAATATTAGAGTTGCGGGTTTGTTTAGCGGAAGTCTTTTAAAATTATATTATTTTTATAAAATGTCAGGTTACTATACCCGTTGAATATTGTATGTTAAAATATGAGCGGAAGTCTTTTCGTATAAATATTATTATATTAAAATCTCGGGAATTGAATACCCGTTTTAATACTTCAAATACCTGTCTTTTGAAAATATAGTTCTTTATAATATCCTGAATAAAATATCTGAGCCATAGATCACCTCTAATGACTATGTCTCCAATCTTCTAGTCTGCTTGCTTATCTGTCTTATCATTTACTGTTTCCTTGAAATGTGAGGGAAAAATACGTCAGCATACAGCCGGTGAATTGCGCCGACTCAGTTTCAATACCATTGTGTAAATCAATAATAATACCTTTGTGACAACACTCATTAGGCACCCAACTCAATTGGGATAAAATTACCCTAATTACATGTACAATTAAAACATATACACATATTATTTCTCTGAACAATCCCGTAGACTTCCAGAGGCATATTTGATGATATGCATGGCCTCGGGGAACTCCGAGTCACCATGTATGAATAGATCCAGACACATGTATACTCTTAATCTGAGTATGCCCGTTTCTTATTATTGTAACACAAAGTTTTAAGGATTCGTAAATCCTACGTAAATAGTCAGACTCTAAAAGAGTTGTAAAAGTTTAGGGCGTATTCACCTTTTATGATTGTAATCAGTTTCTGACACTGATTCTTGTTTATGATAAGTTTCTGTTACTGACCCCTGTCTGTAAATCAGTTTCTATTATTCATTCCTGTTTTCTGATTTCTGCTTTCTGATTGATTGATTGATATCTCGAACCTATAGTACGAGAATAGCATTTGTATAAATATCTAGATCAACGATCTAGCTTTAGACCCGTAGTCTGTTTTGTATAGCTTTAATCTTGACAAATCATTTGTTTGTATAAAACATTTGGACCTTTAGTCATTTTGTTTATTTATGAGTTTCATGCCAGGTTTCTTCTTCAGGAAGAAACATTACTTTAACTATAACTTTTGTGAATGAATAGTATATTTCTTAATCATTAAGAAATACTTTTTTAACTATACCCTTTGCATACAAATACTTACGTTTCTTAATCATGAAGAAACAATAATTTGTAATTAACTTTTGCTTATGAAAAGTTATATTATACTTAACGCTGATAAAGGTTTGTGCTATACTCCCGACTATGGTCGAAGCCATAATAAAATAATAACTTAATCAGAACCCCTACCTCGCACGGGTATTTGGAGTTAAATGCCCATGACTGATCGAGCAATACTTCTACTCTATATCGCGTCAAGAGCTTAGACTGTCAGAGCTTCAGAGCTTGGCACGTATTACGAGATCGGCACGCTTCCAGAGGTAAACGTATGAAAGTGGAATATTTCAATGTGAGTTATGAAGTGCCGAACACTAAAAAAAAAAAGCAGATCACTCTGCTCATCCTTTGAACCTCACGACACTGTAACCAGCCACCACGGCTCCACCTTCAGCCACCTACCTCCAGTCCGCCACCTACCGCCAGCCCGCCACCAGCCACTCCATCTCCGGCCTCTCCATCTTTCCGGTAAGATTTAGTGTATTTAAGGATTTAGGGTTATATTTAAATTGGAATTAATTTGGAATTTAGGGTTTATGTTTAAATTGGATTTGATTAGGTATTTAGGGTTATGTTTAAATTTGAATTAATTAGGGATTTAGCTTTTAGTTTTATATGTAAATTGGAATTGATATTAGGTTTTTGGTTCAAATTTTGTTTAGGAAACTTTGAAGATGAGTAAACAATCTCTTATTTGCAACCTTTTTAAACGTCAAAGTAAAGAAAACGATGACATCGGTTTATCACCGAGTTTAAATATTCCAACTTTAAGTTCAAACATGTTCGACTCTTTTGTTTTCTTATTTAATTAAATATTGTGTCTATCAATATCTCATTAACAATATATGCTTGATCTGATCGAAGGATATCAATAAAATCATTGTATTAGTAAGTTAATAAGTTTGAATAGTTTTACAATATCATTAAGCAAACAAGTTTGAGTTATTTTGATGCACCCACTATAAACAACTTATTTTGATCCGCTATTTCGAATGTGTTAACCGTGCGCCGGTACGCTTATAATACGAAGCCGAGCTTGGGACGTGCCAAACGCGTAACCAGACACATGCATGAGCAAAACGTGTTATTGGGCTCCGCTACACGTGAGACGCGTAATCAGGCCCCGTAAATGCGAAATCGTAAAAAAAAATTTCTTAATGCACAGTTAAAAAAAATTTTACGCTACCCTGCAATTAGTTTCTAGATCCGCCACTGCCGGTACCTACATGGAAACAAAAACCAAAATAACTAAGATGTCTCGGTACAAAATAATATTAATCTCAAAAATAATATCATCGTCAAGAAAACACGACTTTATAAAGAAGATATTACCACTGATTTTATCACAGGTTTTCTGAGGGTCCTCTCCGTTCGTAAAGTTGGTAAGAAACAAGCAGAAGAATACCAAGCAAATAATAATATTTTTCGCCATTGTCGTTGATCGATCAGAAAATGAGAGCTAGATGTGAAAAACACATTACTTCTCAATAAATAGGATGGAGAATGTGCACCTGACCTTCTATAAACCAAACAGTTCACAGTATTCACATGTGAACATATGGGCTTTTGCTTGTTCATACAGTGACGTATCGAAAATTCTTTTCATGGGTTCGGAAATTTTTGGGTGTCTAGTTTTGTATGGTTGAATACTAACTTTTTTTTATAATAATTGTAAAATTATTCTCTTATCTAAATCAATTTACTATATGTGAATGGTTAGCCCTCATATATTGACAAGATTTTCAAGAGGCTTTTTTGGTGAAATATATTAAAGCACAGCCTTATACAAATTTAGGTTTTGATTTTTAAAGTTGTACAAACTCATTTTACACAAAAGCTCACACAATAAAGTAATAAACATTAGATATACCATCAGGTTAAGTATTTCTCTAAACAGACTTCATAAATGATAACCATGTGGCTCGCCGGACCACCAGTACGGAAACCGTCTTCCGCTGCCACACACAAATTATATATAAAAAAAGGTCACTTATTCATCTTATAAAAAAAATCATCTCTCATGTTACACTTAGAGCATTCACATCCCATTCCCTATAATTATATGTGGGGAGTTTGTAAATTATGGGATGGGGTTGTGAGTGATTGTGAGTGTAAATTATAGGGTGGAGAGAGAAATGTAGTGATTTTTTGTAAATTTGGGGAACATTGTTTGCCCCTATTTATTTTTAATATTTGTTGGATTGGTTGTGAGTAGAGGAGAGAAAAAACTGTAATGATAATGGTATAAAAAATATTATTTAATTAAACAAGAGAGAAAAATGTAGTGTTTTTTAGTGTAATTATAGAGATGAGGATGAGGAATGAGATGAGAATGCTCTTAGTTATAGAATAGACAATCATAATTGTTTTATCACCATAAGTTTATTTCCAAAAATAAAAAAATAAAAAAAAATCATATTATATAGCATTTGTCACATGACTTGATTCTTTGACTATTGTGTAATCAGATTAGATTATACATTTTGAAATACAAACGATATTTGATAATAGTCCAAACTTGATCAGTTGATCGTTTATTAATTGTTGTGTTAAATGATGCTTACAAATAACCGTATTTATAGACCTTCTAATCCTTAATCATTAACAATCTGTATTAGACTAAACTATGAAAAAACTAACTAAAAAACCCTTAGGTTTTGTAAGCACAACAAATACCCCGTACTTATGCAAGATAAGTCTAGCATACTAGACAAGTAAATCAGCAACGTGTAAAACAGTTTGTGCTGGCTAGTCGGGCCGGGCGGGGCTGATCTCGTCATCTTGCCTATAAAGTGTATTATGACTTTGGGTTATGTGCATACATAAGATCTGGGTCAAGTTGGGAACTCTTTGGGCCGCAATGGGTGAAGACATGAATGCAGACTCTTTATGTTGACTTGAGAATATGATTTTTATCCTCACATGTTAAATTTTTTTAGAACGATGACTTTTCTGTATTTAAGTTACCACACTCTTTAAATTTGGAGAGCCCCGTTGCTCCATTCTGGTCGGACTATGTTGTCTTGATCAGTCCCGCGCTGGTTTCAGAGTTTGACTTGGGTGTTCCCCTGGGAAACCTACCGCCGAGTGCCACTTGATAGTGGTGCCATCATAAGAGCAGAATTCTCTGACGTAACACAGTGTGACGAAAACACAGGTGGGCTCGATGTTCAAATTGACAATCTTTGCAGGACTTAACTCAAATTCTTCATTACTAATGTTCACTCAAAGTGACACAAGTGGGAATCGAACTTGGGTCTACACTAAAAACCCAAGCCTCCTACCACTAATACATGCATTACACTTACACATCATTTACATGACTTAAGAATCAACAAAATATGAAAATAACAGAGAGAATTATAATCCAAATAATTTTCTCCATAATTAAAGTTTCATTAAGTTAGGACAGAATTACAAATTTTGTCCTTTAAAAAAAGCCAAAAACCGGTTCGTGTCCTTTTCTAAGTTTCCTTGCAGGCGGTGTCCTTTAAACTTTTTTTTTCTACACGTTATGTCCTTTACGCTAACTGGGTTAGAAAAACTCAGTTAAATGCCCTCACGTGAGACGCATGTGAGGGCATTTTTGTCTTTTTGCCTACCCTTCTTCTTCTTCTTCTTCTTCTTCTTCAGATATGAACACCTCTAAATAAACCAGATTCCGGTCAAACTCGCCAAGGGATCACCACCGCCACCATAGCTCCGCCACCAGCCACCGCCGGAGAACCCATAAACCCAGATTCCGGTCAAACTCGCCGGAGAAGACACAAACCCATCTCCGGAGAAGACACAAACCCAGATTCCACTCTTTATCCCCATCTCTTTCTCTCATCTCTCTTTCTCTCATCCCCATCTCTTCCAGATCCAACATCAGGGCAGCCACAAAACCACAAAACCTAATTAACCTACAACAACAATTCAACATAATCGAAGCAGCCACTTGCACACCATACCACCAAACAACCATAATAACACCATCGCACTTAATATCTAAAATTAGTGTTCTAAATAGCTTATTAGGTATGAAATTAGGGTTTCCGACGGACAACAACCACATCGCCGTTAAGATCTAAAATAAGGGTTTCCGGCGGAACACTAATCGAGGTCTTGGTACACTTACCGTCCCTTTATTCATTTGGTCACTAGTCCGATTGGACTTCTAATCATCGTCTAATGCTTCAATCACCACCAATCGCTACAAAGGGAGCTTCTTTTTGGTCGCCGGAAACGAGAAGGCTTGTACCCTCTACTGTCGTCGCAAACAAGCAACCTCGTGATGCCCAAAACCATGTTAGTATACACCGGTTTTGTGGCTGCCCTGATGGTGGTGGTGTTAGTAACGGTGGCAGGTGGAGGTCATGGTGGCTAGGAGAGAGAGATGAGAGAAAGAGATGGGGATAAAGAGTGGAGGTCATGGGAATACCGTAATTGTTACCGGATCTGTGTGTTAATAGATACAGAAGAAGAAGAAGAAGAAGAAGAAGGGTAGGCAAAAAGACAAAAATGCCCTCACATGCGTCTCACGTGAGGGCATTTAACTGAGTTTTTCTAACCCAGTTAGCGTAAAGGACATAACGTGTAGAAAAAAAAAGTTTAAAGGACACCGCCTGCAAGGAAAGGACACGAACCGTAATTTGGCTTTTTTTAAAGGACAAAATTTGTAATTGGGTCTTAAGTTAGTCAACAATTTAATATTAAGCTTAAATATAAAAATAACAATGACTAAATACCTGAGTTTGGGAAAGAGGATGTTTTGGGTGTAATATGACAATGATTAAAATTAAAAAAAAAATGCCATTAGAATTAAAAGAAAAAATAAGAAGAAAATAACAAAGTTAGAAGTCGCTTTTGACACATTGAAAAAGAAATAAGCATAAACAGTTTTCCCCCTTACTTTAAAGGATACTCAATAATAATAATAATAATAATAATAAACAACTTTCTTCAGTGTTTTATTAAAATCAATTAAAATAACTTTTACTATAAAAATAACTCAAAATTTGATATTGTCTATTTGTAAACTCGGTTACTACGTAGTGTTTCTTTTTATCAAATTTAAAATGAAGTATAACTAAATGGTTGTGGTTTCTAGTCTTTCTACATATATGATGAGTGAAAGTTTGGAAAAAAATTAGTTGTTCAAAAAAAAATAAAAAAGAATTAAGTAGAAGATAACCATGAGAAATAATAGTTAAGTTGATGTCTTTTCTTTTCAGGTATTTTAATTTTAATAATTATGAAAAAAAAACATATTAAAACTTGTGTAGCTTTTATAGTTAAAAACTATTAATAACTTTATTAATTAGAACAATCTTAAAACGTGCGGTCCATTAAGGTTGCTCTTAGAGCATCTCCACCCATTGGTTTTTGTTGACATGGCATGGCGTTTGAATTGGTTTATGGGTGGAGACAAACGTTTGTGTTACGTTTGGTTTGCATTCTCAAACGTTTGGGAGGTGGGTTTGTAGTGGCCCCACCACAACCACAACACACAAATCATATATATATACTGGCCTATAGGGTAAGGTTAAAATGAAAACTCATTTGAGTTGTGAAAACCCGCGAAAACCCTATGTAACATTGGGTTTTTTTTTTTGTTACATGTAATATATGTTGTAACATTTAATGCAAAACATCGAAACATCAAAAAAAAATGTTTTGCTATTTTTTAACATTTTTTTTGCTAATTTTTATATATGTTTTCAGGAGAGAGAAAAAATTATATTTATATTTACATTTTCTATTCACTTTAATTGTGGACCACAAGATTTAAACATTAATTAAAAAACATGTGGTTGAGAATAGGTTTCTAGAGTTTTCACAACTCAAGTGAGTTTTCATTTTATACTTAGCCATAGCATATATGCCTGTGTGACACACGGGGTTGTAAACATTAATCCGAAAACATGTGTTAATAAATATGATAAAAAGCAAACTTAAACAATGTAATTAAATAAAAGTTTTCTTTCCCGTCTGATGTAACGTGGGGTTGTGTTAGCGTTACAGTACTATTTTGGATATATAAAAGAATAGTTAATCATCATGTTTTATATATGAGTACAGCAATCATACATACTACTGGAAAAACCTCTTTGTATGTCAAATTATCAATACCTGAAATCTTAATGTGAGGTCAAGCCATAATCACAAAGGTAAAATGGTAAAAAAGCTCATCATATTAATTTTTTTATAACAAAATGCTTCCATAATCCATAGTTCCTACACTGCCTTATTGTATGGATCCAAAAAAGAGTTTGTATGTTGGTAATGTGAGGCCTTAACGTTTTTTTAGGTTCGTTGTAAAGTTCAGCAGTGTTTGAAGTGAATATTGGTGACAAATATAAGCCATTGAGCTCCCCTTCTGCAAATATAGAAGACAAAATATTAATAACAATAATAGAAAGTTTCTAAAACTTAAAATGTCAACTTAGTGTGTTTCGTGTGGCTACAGAATATAAGCATTTTGTATTATTATAAGAATTACTTGAAGAAAGTCAAATCTTTTGAACTGCAATATATAAAGCAGGTCATACATACACATTCCAAAGAGTTACCACAATGTACTGCACATTAAGAAAATATACATGAACAGATGGAACATTACAGCCTACCTCAAAACAACAATTTACAGATGGATACAAAAAAGGTAAAAGTTTTGACACCGTTCGATTTTTAGCGGGTGATTTCGGATTAATATGGAAATGAGTCACAGGTAAAAAAGTAACAAAAATTGTATTTCTACATACTAATATATAGTGTGCGGAACCTTCCATATTGGTTCATTCAAGAAATTTGATTAGTATTGTAATACTACATCAGAAATCCTAGAGTCTCAGCAATCAGAGAAACCAAAGATAGCTTTAAGTTCTTCATAAGCAAACTTTTATAAATATTACTATGCCATTATGTATCTAAATTTTAAACCAATAATACACAAACAAAATGTAACAAAGGAAACGAAAGTGGCAATGCATTAATTGGCAATCACAAAAGAACAAAACACCCAAACCAACATAAACAAATTATAGCATCTTAAACAGCAAAAGAAACAAACATCAGGTTTAAGCAAAACAACAGTTACAAAAGCAAAGCCCCGCCATAATACCAAAAGGTTTGCCATTTGCTTCCCATCCACATATTGTTAGTCGGTGAGTATTCGGCCTTAGTCGGAGAGTACTCGGGGATGGCTCTCTAAGAACTCGGCCTATGCGGGGATTACTCGTTGAGTACTTGGTGCCTAGGCGCGATTTTTACAACCACTGTGTAGCTTCTGTAATTATAATTTCGACCCTTGAATTTGATATCAATCAGAGTTTGGATCTGAACTAAATTAGCTTTGACTAAATGCAGATCACCAAGATGATTGTCTACAGCCAAAACAGGCTGCAAAACAAACCATTAGGCCACCCTCCTTTGCAACCTAAATCATAAATAAATATTATTTCTAATTCCAACTCAAGAAAATGTAACTTATTTAGATTGCAAAACAATATTACTACTGCCAATTCTCTAAAACTACTTAACTGTAAGTGAAATTGTGGCACACTGAAAATGATAAATTTCCCATTTATGTAACTTACGAATGTTGAAAACAAAAACAAAAAGGTCAAATGCCTGAAGGTGATCATTTTATTTTAAATTTTTCATGACGAAATGTGCCACCCAATCATGATATATAATAGGGATGAGCATTTGGTATTTGGTACCGGTACCAAATACCAAATGCTCATCCGGTACCGAATCGGTACCAAAGTTTTGAGTTTCGGGATCAGTACGGTACCGGTACGGTACATGTATTTCTTGAATTTTTACCATCAATACCGGTACCGTACCGGTACCGAACTGAATATTTCGGTACCGGTACCGGTACGGTACCGAACTCATCCCTAATATATAATATATCCACCTTAAATCATAAAACTGGGTATGATAGCCATTTGACCGGCAAAAAGCATGATATAGCACATAGCTAGTAACATATTTTGACCCGTCTGTTTAAATTAGCATAGCAATGATCCTTCGGGTTTTCCAATGAAAGATAAACATAATAAATAAGAAAATTTTATCGATTCCTATCAATTTTCTTTGAACTTGAAATTTGACATAAATTTACATACTTTTTGGCCCGTGCAACCATATTAGGAATTGTAAGTTGCCCATGTAGTTCATCTTGAATAACTCCCTATGCCCAGGTGACACTAAATATAGCATATATGTGTGCGCAATTGTGCATACACAGACATGCTTATTATGATCAGTGGTAAACTTTGGTGACGAGCTACTTTTGAATTTGATAATTTAACACTAATGAGTCATGAAAGACATAAGGCAATTTGGTAATTTAATGCACGGTGATCTAACTTATGAAAACCTTTTCATGTAGGTATGCTTTTTTAAAGATAAAAAAAGTAATAAATAAATAACCTTATTTATAACGTGTTTGTATGTATGGATGGAAATGCAAGCTATGATTATTCTATGAACCTAGTAAACAATTACATAAACAAACTTTCCCACCATTAACAATGTTAGATTTGAAAAAGACCAAAAAAAAAGAACCCAAACACATTAGGATGACATGGTATACAACTTCTTTTAGTTGGCAACACAAGCATAAAACAGTACCACACTACCACCAAACAAATAAAAAGGAATTAGAAGTAATATCAATGTTGGCACATTAAACTGTCCATATGGAGGACCTTTCTAACATATCCAAAATCAAAAAGCTTTGCGTTCGGGTACCCATCCAAAAGAACATTCATGAATTTAAGTCCCTATAGATTGTATACAACATTAGAATTAAAATACCGTTAATTAATCAAACAGCAATTCATAATGCAATGACTTACCAATGTGTCATCCTTGAGGTCAATTGGAAGATAATTTTAAATCACTCTCGTAGCAATATCATCAATAATGTTTAGGTTGACCAACAATAAGTCAAAGGCATATTGCTGCCATGGATCCTACCTGCAAAATTACCATAACTCATAGTGAAATTTAGATAAGTAATTGTGTTAAAAATATTGTGATTTTTCCATTGTTCATTTGATCTATATACAAATATTGAGTTTTATTATAGTGGTATAGGCTCAACAGTTTTATCATTTATGTACATGTTTACTTTCAATTGTTGTTCGTTCAAATTATGTTTGTCGTCAATGTTTATTTGTGCAGCTCGTTTAAGTTCATGAACAGTTCGTTTATGCTCTTAATGAATGAAAACAAACAAAAAATCCCCTCTTTATATTGTATTGTTCGTTTCAAACGTTTGTTCAGTTAGTTCAGTTAAAGTTAAACGATATGAACATGAACATACTTTGTTTGTGTTCGTTCGGTTCGGCTCGGTTTGTTTAGAAGCCAAGCCTAGCGATTAGTCACCAGATTTAGATTTTACTTGATGTAAATAACTACCTCCATTGCAATTAAGTATATACATTATGGCGTGTTCAACTTTATAAATGATAAGAACATATAAACCCTAACTGCACTAACCTGAGGTTGGCAGCCTATATCTTCTCAGTCTTGAATCTACCAGTTCATCAAAATCATCATTTTCGCCACATCAGATTTTTTTTTAATTTGAAAGAAACCTCTTTTGTGCAATGAACACCTAAATTTGTTACCTTCATAAGCTCTATGTAATACCCCTAATACCATAAAACAAAACAACAATCAAATTCCAAAAGCAAACATAACTGGTAAATAATAATAATAATAATAACAATAATCATAATCATAAACATAATCATAATAATCGAACCATGATAAAACCCATTTTCAAATTTGAGACAGTAATATCCATGTTTGACAATCATTGTATTTCTTTCTTTGGTAGCTCTAATTAGAATATTAGCCTTCTACACATAAAATTACCTAAATTAGCGAGTCAATCAGCAAGGCTCTTCTTCTTGTTGTTGGTTCATACAATGCGGTGAAACCAAGCTACAAACAATTATGCAAAAAAGAAGCGAAAAACAGAATTAGAGAAATCAATCAGCTGCAAGAACCAGTTAGTATGAAACGCAATAGAAAACCCTAAATTCGAAATCGAAATCCCAAAATTAACAAAATAAAGATTACCTACCGAAGAAACCATAAGTGATCCCGGGCAGATTACGGATAATCTGGGGGTTAAATAGATGTTTCCCACGAGGGTTAGGTCCGGCAAGATGGTTATTCTTCTGATGACCTGCAAAGCAGACACCATGAGCTCGTCACTGAGAAGGGGGTGCCTCCTTGTGACCACCCTCCGGCGTGAGAATCAGACTAGATTGCTCTGAATATAAGTGTATATTAAGAGAAATGACTAGAGCAGATATGATGGTATGAGATAAGATAATGATACCGTTCCAAGGTGTTGGAGTATTTATAGCCGAAGGTAGGTGTCCAAGCAGGTACAGCCAGCTGTATAATATTCCTTTTCTACCAACTGTGGGCTACGCACGTGCCGTGCTGGTGGTTGGTGGGTAGGCAGCGGCTGATAGTGACATGGCCGGCTGTGTACTATTCCTTTTCCACCAACTGCAGGCTATGTACGTGCCACGACAAGGGTTGGTGAGTAGGCAGCGGCTGATAGTGACCTTAAGTACTAGAGCGTGCTGCTCGTCGTACTGTTGTCAGTGAGCTGTCGCTGCTTTGGTCAGATCTTTTGTCCATACCTTGGCAGGGTATAGTACAAAAAGATCCTCCAGAAGCGTACGGACTGGCTCATTTGGGCGGGAGAATTCCCGGCTTTGGGGCGGGAGTATTCCCGGCTTGCTCATTCCTTCTTCAGGTGATATTACTGAATTATTTGAGAGTTAGTGCCTTGTGCGTGCAGCCTTGCTGTTAGGTGCGGGTAGCCTTCCTGATGGCTATTATCCGCAGCTGCGGGAACAGGCGGAGTACGTCACCATTGGGAGGCTTTTCCTGCGGGAACAAGTTGCGTACTGCGCGTAAGGACGTCATCTCTCTGAGCATGGTGGGTCATGCGGATCCAGTTGGTCTTTGCGCAGACGTCCCTCTTTAAGGTGAGTCTTGGCGGGTCCAACTGCGCAGACGTCCCTCTTCAAGGTGAGTCTTACGGGTCCAACTGGGCTCTGCTGGGACCTACCTCTTCACCTACCGAATTTGACATTAGAGAAGCAGAATATCATTGAATCTGAATAGCATTGATTTCGATTTTAATACCAATAGTATTATTATATGCCAATCGTTTGGAATATGTTTTCCTCAAAAGAGAGAGAGAGAATCTGGGATTCAAAATTTGAATTTTATTATTATATCAAAAGGCAATTTTGAGAGGAAGATAAGATTCTTCCTAAAGCTTACGGAGGAAGGCTTGTGAAAGGGGAGGCTAAACCAGATTGCTTCCAATTTTGACACATCAGCAAAGGACCTCAAATTTTGACACATCAGTAAATTACATGAGAAGGTGACAAGTGGCTAAATGTTCTTGTTTTATTATATAGGGGGATTTGCTTATATTTTAATAGGGTTTAAATTGATTTATGCGTGGAGGAAAAGTGGGGTTTTTTAGTGAAAAGTTTAAAATATTATGTGACGATAAGGTTAACGTTTGAATTTGTTTATGGGTGGTGATGCTCTTAAGCATACAACTTTATTCAACAATATATATTACGGTAAAATTCCTACAAATTTTTGTTGAAAGTATCAACTCAATACGAGTTGGGCTTTTTAAATTCTTGTGATTCAAAAAGAAAAAACATAAGTTTGAAGGAGGAAAATGTGATATTTAATAGAAAATACGAACATTTGAACCGTATGATATATTGATATAAATACAGTTGCTAATAATTTTTAGAAAGAAAACATACTTCTTTTTATTGTTTTCTTCTTTTGAAATTTAACATTATTTAAAAGAGTTTATAATGTGACTCTACGACTTAGGTGATGTTTGTTTTTACTTAAAACATCTGCAGGAGGCTTATGTATGCGGGAGCGTAGACATAAGCTTCTGAAGACTGTTTGTTTTTTTTTAAAATAAGATCTGCAAACTGCTTTTATGGTCTTAAAAAAGAAGTTATTGTTTAACTTCTTCACACTTCTTAACATTCTACCAACACCCGATGTCCAACACCACCACCCATCATGCGCCGCCACCACCACCACCCACCGTCCGCCACCACCACCACCCATCATCGCCGTCCACCACCACCACCACCACCACCACCACTGTCCATCACCGCCACCACCCACCGTCCACTACCACCACCCATCACCACCACCACCATCCACCACCCACCACCACCTTCCATCACCACCACCACCCACCCGTCGCCCACAATCATTGTCCACTACCCCCACCCATCGTCCGCCACCACCCACCACCACCACCTACCATCCACCACCCCACCACCACCGTCCGCCACCACCACCACCACTGTCCATCACCGCCACCACCCACCGTCCACTACCACCACCCATCACCACCACCACCATCCACCACCCACCACCACCTTCCATCACCACCACCACCCACCCGTCGGCCACAATCATTGTCCACTACCCCCACCCACCGTCCGCCACCACCATCCATCACCACCATCACCCACACGTCGTCCACAACCGTCGTCCACTACCACCAACCACCGTCCGCCACCACCACCCACCACCACCACCTACCATCCGCCACCAACACCGTCGACCACCCACCACCATCACCGTCCATCACCACCACCACCCACCGTTCGCTAGCACACCCACCACCACTACCTACCATCCGCCACCATCACCGTCCATCACCACCACTGTCCGCCACCACCACCGTCCACCGCCCACCACCAACTATTTTACTAGTCTACAGACGTTAAATGACTTCTATCTATTGTGATATGTATGATAGGTAACTAATTTTCAACTTATGCAGACGATACCCAGTTTATAAAACAAACATTATATATTTTCAGATTGCAGACCTTCAGACCACATCTTCAGTTGCAGACATGAAATCAGATTGCAGACAGTTTTTGTCTTAAAAAACAAACAGCACCTTAGATGCTCATGTTCAGCCACCAACTTTAATTTACAAAGCATGGTTATTGCCTATCGGTGGAGGGACGAGGGCCGTTGGGTTTAATAGGTAAAATGTAAAGCCACGATGTAAAGAATATTTGATTTTAGAATAGTGTAATGTATGAAAAACCATTACTCATAATAATCTTTTTTTTTAACTACGTTTGGAACTCCCATAATATACGAGGAAAAACCATTACTCATAATAATCTTTTTTTTTTAACTACGTTTGGAACTCCCATAATATACGAGGGAGTGTTTTTAAGACGGTCATATATTATGGTCACATGTTCAAAACCTGACTCACTTAGAAACACCATCAATAAGAAACCATTACTAAGAAAACCTCTTGAGTCAGGTTTTGAACGTGTGACTATAATATATCCCAAGCTTTAACCATTATCCCATGCTATTAGTTTGATGGCCAACTGTGACTGGGGATGAGCAAATGTCATTACCCAGTACCGAATTGGGTATCCTCGGTAACAATTCAATACCGATCTTTTGAGGTTTCAGGATCGGCACGGTACCCATATTTGAGAATTTTCAGTATCAACACCGAGCTCATCTCTAACTACAACTACTCATGATAACCAGAAGTTGCAACATACATTTTATTTTTTATCGTTATTTCTATAACTTAACTAAAGATTATATTTATTCATAAATTTTGTTCATATTTTAAAAGTCGCTTACATCTCATTCCATAAGTAGACTTGATTAGAATTTTAGTTCTAATCTCAAAAGAATTCTTCAAAAAGAAAAAAAAAACAGAATTTTAAGCATCAATTATAACACTCAAGCGTTTGAACTTTATTTTATTTCTTAGATTAGAAATCTTCTTTTTTTTTAACGACCAACAAAGCCTGTTATCTAGGTATTTCCATTGACAAAAGGTCACTTACACCCGGGAAACCCATGTCATGCCACCAATATGTAAAAACCCACGGCCCAAAGGCCCATTGTGGTAAAAGCTCTTACTTACGTATGGCATTTTGTTACAAGCGAGACTCAAACTCACGACCTCTCATAAGGAATGCCATGAAACTACTATTAGATCGATTAGTCTTTGGTAAGCTAGAAATCTATTAAAAAGTTTAACATCAAGGATATATAATTATATATAAACAATCAATAATCCTTCAAGATATATCTATAATATATATAAAAGAAACCCAAAAATCCTATGTGTCGCGATGTGGTCGCTCCCCCTTTTTATGGAAGCCACCGGATTTCTTTATTTTTAAATGAAGACCTCTCATTGATTTAACCCTAATTCATGGGTATGGGTCTCACAAAACCCAGATAGCTCTTAAACGGGTTATAACATCTCATTAATTAAAAAATAATCTCATCAAATATTTGATATGAAAATCCTATAAAATAGGAATATACTAAAAATTAATATCCTATTTTTTTAAAAAAGATATTATTTATAATTAAGAAACAATTTTATAATAAAGAAAATAAACAGGTAATGGGTATCACCAAACCCAGATAGCTTTTAAACCGGATTATAACATATCATTTATTTGTGAAACCATTTCATCTCAAACCTCAAGTATATTAATAATTAACTTTCTTACAATAAATAAAATTAAAATCCAAATATAAATATATAAATATTAAAAACGAATAATGTAAAACAACCCGCGTAATACGGGGAATAAAATCTAGTTTATTATATATTTTCCTAAATGGTCTAGTGACCATATCCTCAATATCCACGCTAACATCAAATTCAAATATTCTAAAGGCACGATAAACATAATGATATTATCTAAACTAGACTTTATTCTCGCACTAAATGGGGACACCAAGTCTTTTTGAATAAAAATAAAAGGAATAATGGAGTGAGAAATCTTGACTATACAATTTATGCTAGCCAATAATATTGATATAGCACCACTTCTTCCCTTTCCAAATTAAAAATAATTGAAATATTCTCACAATAAATCCAACTAAACCTTGCAAAACCTTTCTCTATTCATCTTATAAAAGCAAGAAAAATTTTATGTAAGGAGACACAAACCAAGAGGATTAATGGATGCCATTAGAGCATCCGCAGTCGGGGGAGTTCCACGGGCCTCCACGTCAGACACTTCCCTGTGTCTGACCCACAAACCAACCCTCCCTCCCTCTACACCTACAAACTTTTCTCCAATTCTCTCTTCTCCCCCTCTTACAAAACCAATAAGCGTCTCTCGCGAGTCATCCTTGGCGACAGACATTCCGTCTCTCTGCCATGCATGCGTCCGTGAGGACCGACATACCCTGATTACAGTTAGAGATGGAGAAGAAGAAGATAGGGACATAAGTTTAAAGGGTTTGTCTCAGAAACTACAAGAATTTGCTAAAGCTAGAGACTGGGAAAAGTATCATACACCTAGAAATTTACTCCTTGCCATGGTATATATATCATCACTTTCATATTTGTCTTCATGTTTAATTTCCATGGTTTTTGTCTTTAATTTAGACAATATTTCATATTTTCTAAGTACTTAGTGGTAGTTAATGATCTAGTTACTAAACTTGTATGCCAACAAGCTAGTGGTGGAGTGGTGCGAAAGAGACTTGGTGTTCATGTGGCCCAGGTTCGATTCCTGCCCACAGCATTTAGTTTCAGACGCACCAGGGTGATGATGGGAGACTAGGCGATTAGATGGCTTTCACTAGCTAGATCCTTGAACTGTATGAGTTTTATCTCACCGCACTGTCGTGCCTTCGGGACGAGTGTTCACAGGCATTGGCCTTAGATGAGGGTTTTTCCTGGATCGAAAGACGAGTGCATCCTGATGCGATGAATTTAGCTGATAGCCCATTAGAAGGATTCATTGCCCGTTCAATAAAAAATCCTTAGTAACCGACATCTATTATAAAAAGAAGTGTTTTAGTGATTTGTGTTGGAAATCTAATAATTAATGTTTTTTTGAGTTTGCTGGTGTGACAAGCGAAGTTTGCTTGTTTGACCAACAAACTCAAGCCATAGGTAACAAATCCAAAATTATGTTTTTCTTGATATGATCTTAAATGTTCATGGTGTTTAACACTCCCCACCACCATTTACACGGTCTAAGGCCGCCATCTAACACATACCACCCGCTACAAATTAAACCTATGTGAAAAAATTAAGACCCGAAACATGCATCATCCGATTAACCCGAATATTTTGTGAGTTTTTAAGCAATTGAAAGGAATGCATGCAGGTGGGTGAGGTGGGGGAGTTATCAGAGATATTTCAATGGAAAGGAGAAGTGAAAAGAGGGTTGGAAGATTGGGATGAATCAGAGAAAGAGCATTTGGGTGAAGAACTATCAGATGTATTGTTATATCTTGTTAGATTGGCTGACATATGTGGCATTGATCTTGCTCATGCAGCCCAAAACAAAATCCTCAAGAATGCTATCAAGTATCCTCTTCCTCCTCGCCTCGACTCCTAATTATGCATCATCATATCAAACCGAAGAACGGACTGCTGGTTTTTGTTTCATTAGTGTTTCCTTTGGTTCTCGTGTTTTTCCAAACCGAACTATAGTAAGTTTGATGGTAGATGTATTTGAAATGTTGGTTTTTTAGTTTGGAATGCTCCTGGATAGCATTCCAACCGTGCATGACCATTGTCAGATTAGAGTATTTCGATGGTACTCTTGAAATCTTAATCGCATAATTCATAAGAGTCGACAGCTAGTATGTGTTTTTATGTTCAACTATGACTAGAACATTACTGCATTTGACTCACTTATTGACTAGAACATAATACATTTGACTTATATATTGACTAGAACGTTTACTAAATAAATATGCAATTAATAGAGAGTTGCTTCATGAATTGGATAAAAAGAATTAACATAGTGTTAAAAAATCATGTTTAATTTTTATTTGTTTTTCATTTGAGGTTTTCCTCGGGTATATTGAGTTTAATTTTTTTTATTTAATTTGGGATTTTCCTCAGTGACATACTGACATTTGGTACAAGCAGTATCAAAGTGTAGCTAAGTTATAAAGCAATTGTTACAAGAGGTGCATGAATAATTTTTTTTGGTCTATACAGGTTCAATTTCTAACAAACCGGTATTTATTCGGTTAAGTTAGGTTTTAGCTGATTACACTGAGGAATTCTCAAGCTATATATGAATCGATGATTCAATTCGGTTTCAAACTGAATTCTAGAGCGGTTGGGCTTCGGTTAAAGAACCGGTTTCAATTTTATTGCCCACCTATACTTGGTACAAATTGGACACACAAAGATGAGATTTATTATTTTCTGGAAAAGCCCAACTGGGCTGGACACAGAAAGAGGATCCCCAATTAAGTTGTCTTTTAGGAGGAGACCAAAACAGATGAAAAAAAACAAGCCCAAAACACAACTTCCATTTCCTTTTATCTACTAATGCATCACCATTGTATCGGTTATTGGGTGTTAATGAGCTAAGCCGAGCTCAGTTTCGACATATGAGAACTCAAGATCGGCTCATTTCGAGGTTTTTTTTTTCTAAAATTCGAGCTCGGCTTGTTAATTATATATTAATTAGTTTATATACGTTTTTATTTATTTTAATATATTTTAAGAAAAACTTAAATGAGCATAAGTTCGGCTCGAGCTCGGTTACGCGATGCAAAATTAATACATCAAATTCCAAGAGAGATCAAACTTAAGCATACATAAGGCTCGAGCTCGGCTCGATAACTAAACGAGATGTTTTTGGGGTTTGCGCTTGGCTCGGCTCGGCTCGAGCTCAAAAAAGCTCGGTGCCATTTTGAGCTTTTCAACTATCTAAGCTCGAGTAACTCACGAGCAGCCTGGCTCGTTTGCACCTCTAATTGTATTGTGCACCATTTAGTTTATATAAATTCAAACAAATTAGTTTTTTCATCATTTTATAACTCAAGGGGTTGAAATTAGAAATCTAGTTATAAGTTACATTAACTGTTTGCATAAAGATTAAAGAAAACGTGCATGCTCTTTTTAGTCTCAGGTATTTTTTTTTTAAATTTACTTCATTCATTTAGAAATTATGTCACTACAACCAGCTTTATGCTCTTTAATCTATACATATCTTACACTGACAAAGGTTATAATGTATTTCTAATCTACTATAACGGCGCATCCACTTACAAGGTTAGATTTATCATTATAATTAACTTTGATGAACAATTATATAGTGATGTGTCTACCCATTGTAAATGTGCGTTGATTTTCAATATTTGATTCCTTGTTGGAATTATTTTTGATGCACATGTGTAGAATGAATAATGATGATTCCAATCCAATACAATGTATGTGGTGGTACGCGTTTTTTATATACATATGTATGTGTGTATGTAACAAGTTATTAGGTTTGATGAGTACAATCCATTTTTCATGTTTGATTTGTTACGGCAACGAGTTTTCTACACATGTATGTGGTGATACGTCTAACCTATTACAACAGTGTGGTCATGTTCTGGGTTTGACTCGTTATTATATAGAGTTTTGATCTGCATGTGTTAAATAGTGTGCTAAGGCTGAGGGGTGTGGGGGGCTCTAATGGGGGCTTTAGTGGGGACTCCAACCAATAATATTATGACGTGTGGCAGAGAGAGAAACTGGATAAGGGGGTGTTGGAGCCCCTGGCCCTGGTGTGGAGGGGCTCCAGCGATTTTTTTTTTATTTTTTTATAAATATATTCAAACAACGTATTATTAAAAAAACTCATAAATTATTAAAAAAAACACACATTAATAAAAAAACACATTAATATCTAAAAATAAAATAAAAATTAAAGTACTAAAAAAACATTATTCTTATTCTTCGGCTTGGTCTTCTTCGATCAACCTCTTTCGGATACGTTCCTTTTGCTTTTTCATTAGCATTTGATCGACCGGATTTAGGTTACTGAAGTCTCTAGTAAGGAAGTCCAAATCTCTCATTCGACCTTTTTCATTTTTGTCATTAGAGACCACCTCCATGGTTTTGTTGAATTTATTGAGGGATTCAACAAGATTGGCGATGTTTACGGCTTCCCCCTCAGCCGGTTTTTTCATCTTGGCGTCCCTTCCCAATGGCCGCCTCCTCGGCGGTGAAGACGTTTCCTCCTCCGCAATGTTTAGGTCGAATCCAACGCGGCAATCCGACCCGGTTGAAGTGCTATACGCTCCAAACGAACTAGTTTTAGTCCGTTTCGGCCGTACTTCCGCATCAACGTCCGGCGCCACCAGCTCAACCCACTTGGAACACCTTTTCAACCTCTCCCACAACTTTAAATCGTCCCACGTCTTCACCATCCCATACCTCCGCAAACACTCCTGCTTCCACTCTTCGACCGTGAAATTGTAAACCGCCAAATCATCACTGCCACTTGGTCTCATACGACCGCTGTTCCTGTTGAAAAGATTAGTAAACAAGCCGACAAATTTTCTGATTTTGGACCACCGACCCGAAATCATATCGGCGTTCCGCCCTGTACTCCCAACGAGCGTATAGAACGTCTCCCTAACCTTTGTCCAAAAAATCTTGCTATTTTGGTAGTCGGCTGCAAAATGAATAAATAAATTAGATTTCCATTTAACTTTTTTATTTAACTTTTTTATTAAAAATCATTTTTAAAAACGTTAAAACAATTACCGCAACGCCGATCCTCAGAAATGACTATCCAAGCCCGACACAAGGCTTCCTTCTCATCCGATGACCACGGAGTGGTTTTCCGTTTCGTCCTCGGAGTCGAAGCCGGTCCCGACCCGTCCGTTGCAAGTTGTTTTTTCCGGTGGACGCGTCTTTTTGGTCCCGTAGCTTCACCGTGTGATTCTTGTGTCTCCGGAACAACAAAGTTAGGAGACGGTTGTGTGTTAGATGGTTGAAAGCCGGATGATTCTTGCGGCTCCCAATAAAACATCGGTTGGTGCGGTGACGACCATAAATCGTCGCCAATATAATCTGAAACAAGTTTGGGTACCAATTTCCAGCCATTTTTTTTAAAAAAAGTTGGGAAGATTAGTTGATTTTGGGTGAAGGTTTGAAGTTGTGGTGATTGATATGGGTGAAATGGGGTATTATATAGGGAAAAAAACGTTTTTTTTTAATTAAATAAGAGCCCAACGGCTCTTTGTATAAAACCAACGGCTCTTTTCATCAAAACTAAGACCACTTTACTCTCTCTTCTGCCGCTAACAGGCTCACGCCTGCATGTTTTTTCGCGCTAGCGCCCCGGTGGTATGGTGTTAGCGCCTGGGGGTGCGAGCGGAGGGGCTCTAGCGCCCCCGTTGAAGCCCCACACCCCTCAGCCTAACCAATTATGACGATTTGTACAATTAATTAGTTTTGTGTTGCATTTAAGTGTTCACAAATAAACGTAATTATCGTACCGACATTCTGATATGCATTTAGTTCTGTACTATTTTTTAAAATATTACAAATAAACAAAAAAGAATACGTAAATTGATTTAAGTGTTCTCTAATAAACCGTAATAATCATACCACCGTGTTTAAACTTCTAACCAAGACTTTTGAATTTGTATATAAGGGTTGTCAGTTGTAGGGGATATAATAGGATTTCACCTAAACTTTGGAAGAAAGCAATAGGAGAAAGCAGAAAAATCGAATAAGTTCTGATTAAATGGTAGGTAAAACTCATGAGTCATGATAATATGATATTGAATCCACTACTCTTTAATTTCAATTTATCATCATTCGAAATGCCTTCATTACTTTGGAATCATATAATACGTTTATGCTTTTGCTAGTATCACTCTTATGGATTCAACAGTAGCTTTTATCACCCGTTTTACGATGTTTGTTTTATATTATTCGTTTCTAATATTTATATAATTTTTTGTGTTTTATTTTTATTTATTGTAAGTAAGTTAATAATATACTTAGGTAGCGTTTGGTATGCAGGAATGATAGTAGGAATGGAATGATTCATTACGTAGGAATGAAAAAAGTTGTGTTTGGTTGCTCAATAGAATGGAATCATCCATTACACATGGAATCTCATTCCATCAAAACCATTCATTCTCACCCCCCTTCTTTTTTTTTCATTTCATTCCTCCTTCACCGTACTTTCTCAACAACACTACCACCTAACAACCACCACCACCACCACTACCATTGGCACCACCACCAACTCCGCCGACACCACCGTCGCCGACACCACCACCGCCGCCACCACCACCATTTTCGTCGCCGGAGCTACCACCGTCATCATTGTAGGTTTTTTTTTTCTTTCTTTTTTTTTTTGGTTAAAAAGTATTTTGAGATATGAGTGTTTTTATTATTTATATTTCATTTCTACAATTTTTTGTATACCAAACAATAAAAATTAATAATTGATTTCATTCCTATAGATTAACCAAACAAGACATAATAATGGTAATGATCCATTTCATTCCCTTGTCCATTTCATTCATTCTCCCATTTCATTCCCCCTTCATTCCATTACCTACAACCAAACATACCCTTAGGGTTTGATAACGAAAATACTTCACAAACAAATGAGATGTTATAATCCAATTTAAAAGTTATCTGGTTTTAGTGAGACTTATGATCCGCTTATTTTTATTATTATTATTTTTTTGCTATAAAATTGTTTCATAATTATAATTTATAGATAATATTTTTTTGTTAAAAAAATCGGATATTAATTTTTATTATATCCTTATTTTATAGGATTTTCATATCAAATTTGGTAAGATTAATTTTTAATTTAAGAAGATGTTACAACCCGTTTAAAGGCTATCTAATTGGTAAGACCCATACCCGTGAATTCTAGTCAAATGCATGCAAAGTTTCTATTTACAAAATAAAGTAATATGACAGCTTGAGAGAGTGTGAAGAGTAACTACGGAGCGTCTAAATATTTTTGTTTATATATATTTAAGATATGAAGTTTATTTGTTGGTAAACTTAATGATAAATATTTATAAGAGTTCTATATAACAAGAATCAAAACAAGAAAATAAAAATATATAAAGTTTATTAACAAGAATCTAATATACTTTTATTTCTATCATTGTACATTGTGGAACTCAAACCTTCAGCCACTTGAAAAGGGCATCATTTTATACAACGGGATTACCACTAGGCTAAAGTACACTGATAAAAAATATATTCACAATACATTGTATATAACAAAGGAACACATTTATATCATTCATTGATATGCTTTATCAGTAGAATCCTATTATAAAAAGGGAAATTAGACTTTAGTAATTTAACTTTTATATATTGGTTGAGATTAATTATAAATTCGAAAATGTTTATAGATAATTCTAAATTTGAATGTATTTTCTTCAACGATCTCATGTTAACTGAAAGTTAACCTAATCAGTTTTTTTTAAATGTTGTGGATTATAAAACTTATAATTGTATTTTTTTAATATAAATTAAAATAACTTCTTAATAAGCAATAAACCAATGTTTTTCAAATTTAAAAAGCGAGGATCATCATTTAGTCTTGTAATCATTTCATAATGATGCGTAGTTGGAGTTTGTCTTTCAATGATTCACAATAATGATACCCGTTGGATATTTAATCACAATGGGGGGAAATTAAATCCAATTAAATTTTAAGAATTTAAAAAAAAAAGACAACTAAGAAACAACTCCTACTTTGAGAATAGTTATTTTTTTATGTATATAAATAAATTCAAGTTTATAATTTGTAATATTTATACAAAAGTTAGGAAATATTATTCCTATTTAATTACACATGGTTAAAACCTCACTTGTAAACTTGTTTTTAGGCTTGTAAACGAATCAAACTTTCTGTGAACATTCGTGAACCGTTCGGCGGGAAGTTCGTTTATGTTCGTTTATTTAATAAACGAACTAATGTTCATGAACGTTTGTTTATGTCCGTTTATGTATATTTATTTATGTTCGTTTATGTATTAATAGAAAATAATTAAATATTATCCGGATAGATCATCTTCTTAAAAGTTTATATTTGTTAATTTGTGTTCATTTAAGTGTTTTCATTTAAGTTCCTTTATATTTATGTTCATTTACATTTGTTCATACATGTTTGTTTATTTTTGTTCAGTTATGTTCGTTTAGATTTAAACAAACGAACACAAATGTCCATTTTTAAATAAACGAACATGAACATAAATATTTGTTTGATTGAGTGTCTGTGTTCTTTTAAAGTTAAATGAACGAACAAGGACATGCCCTTATTCGTGTTCATTCGATTCGTTTACAGGTTTTCATTATTCACATTGATGAATACATCGGCCTCAATCTCTAGGCTCTGCCGATTTATTTGTGTTCGTGAACACATTAATTTCCTTAATGAACGAACACGAACATAAAATCTCGTTCAGTAAGTGTTCCTGAACCGTTCGTGAACACATTATTTTCTTAACGAACGAACATGAATAAGGCCTTGTTCGTGTTCGTTCGGTTCATTTACAGCTGTAACATTTCGGGTTTTTACCATATTCGTTTGTTTTCATTTTGTCATTGTACGAACATCTTTCGGATCCTAATCTTTAATAAAATTTTGCAATTATAAGTATTCACTTTCAGCCCTCCATGATTTATTTAATGTTTATTCTTTATTTATGCTACAAAAGTACATGTATAACCTAGTAAAATCCATATATTTTTAAAAGCTAACAAAATTAAATCATATTTGTATGACATAATTATAGATATATTAAAACACAACACACGTGTTTCCTTTTTCCTTAATCTGTCGAGATATGCACACACATGTAAGTCATACATTTGTTTATCCAGTTCTTGAGATAACTTCCAACTCTCCTAAAAATATAACCCGTTGGATTCTCTACTAAATAACATATGCAATTCCAAGTATCTAGTCATAACATTTTAAAGTTGCAAAACCATTTCCTTCCTACATTTCTTTTTCTTTATCTATTTACCTTCTAGATGATAGTTGACTTAGCAAAGATATTTCAAATCTTGCAACGATATCCAGAAGTCAACTTCTTGGACTCTTCAATATCTTTGACAACCTTACACTCCACTCCAACACCTACAAAATCTATCAAATCTTTCACTATCTTTATCATATATTCTACCAACAGCTGAAAGTCAACTTTGAAGACCCATATCTCACTCCAAATTCAACTAAATGACTCCATTCTTCTTCTATATTAACCTTCAATCTCCTCCTGAAAGATTAACACCAGCCTCACTTCATTTCATCAAGTTTTTGACCTTCAAATCCACTTAAAGTCAATACTGCGCAAGAACCGATACTGCAGTGATACTTTTACTTTGTCATCCTGTTTAAGGTATCAAACGAACTCTGATTTCGTTGATTCTTTTTCCCACTTCCAATGATTTCATTAATGTTTAGTTTGGTTAAATTCCCAGGTGCATTTGATGCCCAGAAATGACCTGACATTCGCCCAAAAGAGTCACGAGTTCTAGAGGCATCATATGTGAGTTTTGTCATTCCCCCGTTTTCATATATTTTCAAAAGTTTTGGGGGCGTATACGTACTTATAATATTTCATATTATACATATCTTAACATTAGCAAACGTGGTATTGTGTGTGAATTGCTAGACCTAGTTGCTAAATTGATTACTTGTTTAATTTGCGCATTCGGAGAGGTCCATCATATTCTCAATATAGTATGATCATACGACCGTCTAGTTTTAGCCGGTGCCCGATTCGCTTGGAAATGGTTCACTTGACACTTATTTGCTCATTGGTTTGGTTTATTTACTGCTTTACATGCGTTTTGCTACTTTTCATATTATATATATCATTGCAAAATTAATGGCATGCTCACTCAACGTTTTTGTTGACAAAACTATTGTATTTTCTACGTATATGCAGGTTATCGTTTAAATTGAAGACTTGGAGTATTGGAATGCTAGATTGAGACCTTAGGCCATTTCAAGACACACTTTATTTAAGTTATAATTTGGATTATTTCTATTTTGTCATGTATTATTGTTTGGAAATTAAATTACTATTTTTGGATATTATTTGGTTATTTTTGGAATGGATTAATTATTAGATATTGTCACAATTATTGCATGATAGTTATCTCGAGCTATGAGCAATCATGCTCACGCCCCGACATTTCCGCCTTAGGTTGGGGTGTGACAACAGCCCTACTTGTTTTTTTAAACGGTAACGAATCATCCAAATGAAATGAGCTACAAGCAAAATTCACAACATCGTGTGACATTCGTTTTTCGATTCGGGAAAAAACCTTCACCTAAGGCCAAATTCCGTGAACACTCCCCCTAAGGCACGACAGTGCTTTGAGATAAAACCTGTTCAGTTCAATGATCTACTTAGTGAAAACCACCTACTCGCTTAGTCTTCTATTATCACCTTGGTGCCTCTAAAACTGAATGTTGAGGGAATGAATCGAACTTGGGTCACATGAAATATCAAGTTTCTCACTTACCACTTCACTTATAAATTTGTGATGATTAAAATTTCACCATTAGATCAAAACAATTTTTTTTACCTAAGGGCGTGTTTGGGATTCCTTATTTTACCTCAGTATAACTTTTTATTAAGTTAATAAGTTACAAAAGTGTAGCCTATGGAACTTTTCCTCTAACAATATAAACAATCCCAAACACCTTATTACTTTTCAATAAATTAATAAGTTATAAGTTGATGAAAATAGGCAATCCCAAACACCCCCTAACAGTTATAAAACTTGGTTATTATTGGATGATTTTTTTCTAATATAATTTATCATTTTTCTATTAGTTTGAATCAATTTAAAACATATAATTCGAACTAAAATCGATTTCAACTTCAAAACTTTTAAAATTTTGTATAACTCAATTTAATTAACTCTTAACTAATTTGGAAAATGCAAGTTTAAGATGATTTAAGTGGGAAAAAAAATGTTATTGAGAAAAACACTAAATTAAAAAATTGCTTAACTTGAAAACCGTCGATGAGATGGCATGAGAAGTAGAAGTGTAGAACAAGACATATTCCATTGTTTGTCACATAAAATATTTTTACATGGCTTGTTATGGCAGGAATAAAGCTTAGAAGCCAAAAAGGACAAGTCAAGAAATACAAACTACTCTCTTCATCATCGAAATTGTTGTCCAACTAGACTACTTTTGTTGTATTTTTCAGAAACCTCCCTTTACATAAAATATTTAAAATCTATCAACATATTTATTACTCAAAAAGTTCCTTTTACAGAAACTATTTATATATTGTTGGTAATTCCAGATCGTGTTCATAAGTTGGTGTATATGGATGTACCCAAGTTAATAAGTTGGTTTAGTTTTCTAATTGCAATATGATTAACATGATAACGTCTTGGTTACCAAGTTAGAGTTAGATTATAAATATAAGGCTTGATAAGGGGCTTTAGATGTGTGACCAGTAGAGAATCATTATAACGAGTTTTTGAGTCAGTTTTCTCTTACAATAATAAAATGTTGGGAGAATTCCGAATATTAATGTTTATGAAAACAATTTTCAAGTTTTAGGTGTCATTTGCAAGAAATTTCAGAAATATGTATTATAAACTAATCGTGACGAGTAGTTCGTAGAACCAATTAAAACTTGCCACTTGTCCTTAAACTAACCATAAGGAGCACGCTCACTAATCATTTACTCGTCATGACTAAATAAGTTTCATGCCTCGTAATCAACGCCCACGAGTAATTCATGAGTCATCCTTTAGTTGCACCGAGTAGATTGTAAGGTTAAACTAGTCGCGGGGAGTTAACTACTAATAAACTATTCATGTAAGGAATGCAAACCGGGTAAGCTAGTCGTCGGGACTAAAGGACTTATGAATTACTCGAGGGCGTTGATTACGAGGCATGAAACTTATTTAGTCGTGTCGAGTAAATGATTAGCCAACCTACTCGTCACGGTTAGTTTAAGGGCATGTGGCAAGTTTTAATTGGTTCTACAAACTACTCGTGTGCTATCAAAATATACTCGTCACGACTAGTTTATAATACCTAATTCTAATGACACCTGAAGCTTGAAATTTGTTTTTATAAACGCTTACTTTTGAAATTTTCTCTAAAATGTTTGATCGATCCCGTGCGTTGATATATTAATGAAACAAAAAAACTAAGTATGATTAAAAAGCCTAAAAAATGATTAGGTAGCAAACCGTTTAGTTTTAATAATCATTAATAATACATTTCAAAATTTGATTCTTCCAAGTTTCAAATACATTTCTAGAGAATAAAATGAGGGAGAAAACAGGTTCCTCTATTTGACCTGGACCCTTTCCAACTCATTCCTTAGCTTTCATTTCATTTCAACTCCACCAAATCAAATTCCAATTCCAATTCAAATTCCGACACAAAATGATGGGACTCTTACGAGGAGTCCGAACCGTGTTCTTCCTCATCACCATGATCATATCCTTCCTCGTATTCTCCGCCCCCATTTGGTCGCAATTGCCGACTGCTTGCTTCCCACAGCTCTCTTTTCAGCTTCGGTTACATCATCAAATAATAATAATAATAATAATAAGCAGAGTTTGCTGTTATTATTATTTCAAACGGTGTCGTTTCAGTTGAGCAGTTATGATTTCAGATACTCGCTTGTTGATATCCCTATTGTTTCAATACTCAGATCTGCCATCATTCTATGTATGTAAATTGTTTACTTTTTGTTATTTGTTTTCTTTAATAACAACTCCTAGATTTTATATCAAATAAATACACCACAATCTGCTGTCTTTTTTATTATTAGCAGTTTTTATTTTATAATTTTAAAAATAAATACAACATAACCTAGGGGTCGGAAACGGTTCAGTTTAGGTAAGTGTTAAAACCAAAACGAAAATTGAAACTTCGGGTTTTTTTGGATTTTTGAAACTGTTCGGTTTGGTTTGGTTCAAAATAATGAGTTTAGGTGCAAATTATTTTTTAAATAAATAACTAATTGATTATAATACATTTGGGCTATAATATTTGAGCTATATATTTATTAAGTTTTTATAAATTGCTTAAAACAAAAATTAAAAATCTAGAAATTCGGTTTAGTTTTTTCGATTTGAGATGCACATTAACTACAAAATGATGTATGTTAAATAGTTAATTAAATGATATAAATGTTGTGTAGGTGTGTACGGGCTGTGTGATGGCCCAGGGCTATCAACAGGGCCGTACTTGGGAATAACGACGGTTTGCTCAGTGTTATCGTTGTTGTTCGTGTCACTAAAGGCGGCTTATGCGTTTGGGGACAGCGGTGTGGGGGTTGGGGTGACGGAGTTGGCGTTGTTCGTGTGTTCGCCCGCGTTGGCGATCGGTCATATTGTGGTGGCGTATTGGACAATGTACAACCTATAAAGCAGAAAATGTTTGTATTAAGGGGTTTTTTTTAGATAAAATACAGTTTATTCTAGCACAATGTACAACCTCTTAGAGCATGTTTGGGATTACGTTTGAAAAATGCTTATTAGCTTTTTTAAAAAGCTATTTTGAAAAGTTACGATTTGAGGCTTTTGTAAAAATGCTTTTTTAACCTTTCAAAAAGCTAAACTAAGAAAGATTTTTGTAATTGTCAAACACATTTTAATTTATTGGCTTTTTGAAAAATACCAATAAGCCAATATATATTTTTAAACTCAATCCTAAACATGCTCTAGGTTAATATTTTAAAATTAGTTTCATGATTTTTATTTAATTTATGAAGAGGTATGTACCCGCCTCAACACCAATCAAGGCGGGTCAACCCACAAGATAAAGACATTAAGGCACAAAGCCAAAACCTAGGCGCATGGCGCATGCATCATATGCTCGCGCATCACATATGCGCGCAGCGCATCAACGCGCGGCGCATATCACATGCTCTTGCACATCACATATGCTCGCGCGTCGCATATGCGCCCGGCGCACCATCGCGCGGCGCATATCACACGCTCGTCCATATCACACTTGCGCATGAAATATCTGCGCGTGAGAATAAAAAGAAGACTTCGCGCATCCTCAGGATGGGCGCATATCACACGTGCACATAATCAACCTCGTCCTTATCCAAATCAGGATTAGGGCAACCTTGATTGTGCACGTCAGACAATCTTCCAGAAGGCATCTTTTTAAGGAGTAAGAATATGCTGATGTTGACAACGGCCAAATGAAAGGTCGACAACTCAGCATGACACATGTGCTACCACGTGATTACAACCAACGAGAAAGCGCCAGGTGTCCCAGAGGGCACGTGGCGCAGTGCGATTGGAGGAGGCCAACGAGGTTGAGCCCAACCAGTAAAAACCCTAGCACTATAAATACAGCATCAACTCCACTTTGATGACACATTCATTCACACTCAATCATTGACAGTTACAAGCAGTGATATCACATTCAATCATATTGAATTATATTCACTCACAGTCAGTTACAGGAAAACACACAGTCACACAAATCAAGAGTATTCAGCGATTCAGCAATACTCTTGAGATTCACTGACATACAACATTATTATCTTCTCCAAAAGATACTGATTCTCACGCCGGAGGGTTACCCCAAAGAGGACCCCTCTGTCCCTTTCTGAGGGGTAAGTAACGGCGCTGTTCATTTTGTAGGTGGAAGAACTCGGATCCAGAAGAACCATCGGTGAAATAGTTTAATCACACCCGAGGAAAGTAGATCTGCTACCAGTGAGTAGATCCACGTTTCTTCATTGGCGCCATCCACTGTTACAAACGGCAATCAGATCTCATCCAGATCTAAAAAAATTCAATCACCATGGTTTCTGGAGTTCGTAACGTTGATCAAGCTCTGGAGGATATTGAACGTGAGGGTGTTAACGACGGACAGCAGGTTCTGAGGATTCCGCGTGATTCTACGCGTACCACCAGCAACCGTCCCTTCGTCACAACCCCTCACGGCCAGACTGAAACTCCTCCAGACGATCACACGTTACAAAATTTGGCCGGCGCGAAGCTGAAGGGACCAATGGGTCCAGAAAATGAAGCAGACGATCCGAATGAATGGCTCATAAATGAGCAGCGGCGTCTGATGGAAAAGTACACTGAAATGATCAAACAGAAGAAGCTAGCCGACCAAACACAAAGGCAAGCGATGGAGAAGCAGCCCACAAAAAGGCCGCGCGCGCCGGAAGAAGGGCATTCTGTTCACACTGCACACACAGAGTTCAGTGATGAAGAGGTGCATAGCATGAGAAAGACAAGGGATACTCATGCAGGAGGCTCGCAGCTCCGCGCGCCTGTGAACATGGCGCCAGGAGCCAGAGCAGATCCGGATCTGCACATGCCATACAGCCCACCGGTCAGAGGGCAAGTGGACGTAACCACACCCTACAGACCAGCCATCCTGGTAAAACACTCAAAGTTTACTGCGCGCATCGCGCAGGCTCCCATCCAGCACAAGACCAAGATGCCAAGTGGTCTGGGGAAATATGATGGCACGACAGATCCAGATGACTTTTTGCAAGGTTTCTATAACACGGGAAACCTAGAGAGCTGGACGATGCCAACATGGTATCATATGTTTGCCCGCTGCCTCACGGGCGCAGCGCGAGTATGGTTCGAGAGCTTGCCGACAGGGCAAATTGATGGGTTCGAGGAACTATTAGAAAAGTTCCAGGCCCACTTCGTACAGCAGCGCAGGCACACGCGCGATCCTGATGACATCATGCACTGCATCCGCAGGAATGATGAAACGATTGAAGATTACATCACTCGTTTCAATCAGGAGTCCCTGGCAATCGGGGGCATAACTGAGCAGCTCCTGCGCGTGGCCTTTATACAAGGCGCGCGCAGTGATCAGTTACGACGAGCTCTCGTAAGCAAAGATGGTATGCCCACCACGTGGGCCAAGTTAATGGAGGCATCGCGAGTTTTCGCGAGAAATGAGAAACAGATTGCCCAAGATAGGGCAAGAGAAAGAGCGCATCAGGCTGAATCACCGCGCAGCAAAGAGAAGAGGGCCAAACAGAACTCTGTATGGTCCAGGCTGCAGCCAACAAGTTTTTCTTCCACGGAAAAACAAGCGCAACCAAGCTCACCCCAGCCCCAAAAGGATGCTCGTAAACACGGGGAGGGTGACAACAGGGAGGGCGGCAGAGATCCTAGCAGACCTCTGCCAAGAATATGGACTCCCCTCACTAAAACACCTTCACAGGTGTTAAGTACTGAGAATGTCCAATTCAAGCCTCCCAAGCAACTACACTACAAGGGGCCGCAAAACAGTGGTAAATATTGTGAATTTCACAGGTCCCCGGGCCACAACACCGACGCATGCCATCATTTAAAGGATGCGATCGAGAAGGATGTAAAGTCTGGCAGGCTGGCTCACTTGGTAAAAAACCAAAGAATAGAAGATGAGCAACCGGAGGGAGCCTCTGCCAGCAAGAAGTACAAAAGAATCTGTGTGGCTGAGGGGGGACGACAAGGGCAGACGTCAAGAAAGAGAAGCGCGCAAATTCACGGAGATTGGCGCGAGCAGCAAGTCATCTTCCCAAGAATCAGGGGAGGCCCTTCAATAAGCAGTCCTCTCGTTATTACCACACACATTGCTCATTACGAAGTGTCAAAGGTCCTGGTGGACACTGGAAGCGAATCTGACATTATGTATGAGCAGTGTTTCAGAAAGTTAGACCCGGCAGACCAAGCTCGGCTCGAAATTGTGAACGCACCAATCTGTGGTGTCTCAAATGAAATCATACATCCCCTAGGCCAGATTCAATTTGAACTAACTATGGGGGATGATGAGCACAAGCGAGCCGAAGTTGTTAACTTCTTGGTCTTGCCCACCACGTCATGCCACAATATGATCCTGGGTAGGGGAACAATTGCCCAATTTAATGCTGTACCATCGCCAGCGCACGGCGCATTGGGGATCCCTACACCAACAGGCGTAGCATTTGTTTACCGCGATCATTTGTGCGCAGTGACAACCACGCCGCGGGAAGGGAGAATGAAACTTCCAACGGCGGACAATGCGCCAGAGAAGTGGATTTTAAACCCAAAATTCCCCGACCAAACGGTCACAATTGGCGCTACCATTTCAGACGACACGAGATTGAGAGTGAAAAGGTTGCTCACAAAATACATGTCGGTCTTCGCGTGGCAACACTCCGATATGACTGGGGTCCCGCGAGACTTGGCGCAACACTCTCTTAACACGTTCAAGTCGGTGGAGCCAATTGCTCAGAAGAAGAGAATCATGGGGGATGAAAAGGCGAAGGCCATGAATGAGCAAGTTGAGGACCTGTTGCGCGCAAACATTATCCGCCCGATCCGATACCAGACGTGGGTAGCCAATCCTGTGATGGTAAAGAAAAGCAACGGGTCATGGAGGATGTGTATTGACTTCAAGGACCTCAACAAAGCATGTCCGAAAGACTGTTACCCACTACCAAACATCGACGCAAAGGTGGACTCCGTGGCGCCATTCAAACTCAAATGTTTCTTGGATGCCTACAAAGGCTATCACCAGATTCAAATGGCACCACAGGATGAAGACAAGACGGCCTTCAGAACCGACAAGGGTGTTTTTTGTTACACAAAAATGCCCTTTGGTTTAAAGAATGCGGGCGCCACCTATCAGAGACTTATGGATTCTGTTTTCAATGAACAAATCGGAAGGAATCTAGAAGTCTACGTTGATGATTTGGTGATCAAGAGCAGGGAGGAGAGACAAATGCTCAACGACATCGAGGAAACTCTTCAGCGCCTAACGGAAGTTAACATGAAGCTCAACCCGAGCAAATGTACTTTCGGCGCGGAAGAGGGGAAATTTCTTGGTGTAATGGTCACTAAGGATGGTTTCAAGGTGAATCCTGAGAAGGTGGAAGCCATCCTTGACATGCCTTCACCAGCCACCATGAAAGAGGTTCAGAAGCTGAATGGTAGATTGGTGTCAATCAACAGGTTCCTAGCTAACCACGCCAGCAAATCTACTCCATTCGTTAACACCTTGAGGAACTGTTTGAAGAAGAGCCAATTCAAGTGGACGCCTGAGGCTGAGCAAGCTTTCACTGAGATAAAAGAATGTCTCATTAAATTGCCAGCGCTCACAGCTCCACTTCCTGGCGAGACCCTTACATTGTACCTGTCAGCTGGAGACCGCGCGATCGGTGCAGTATTATTGGTGGATCGCAAGGGGATACAAACGCCGATATACTATGTGAGTCGGGTGCTCACAGACCCTGAGACGCGCTATTCCATCATGGAAAAGTTAGTTTTGTCGCTAACACACGCGTCGCGCAAGCTCCATAGATACTTCAATGGTCATCCTATTGAAGTACTGACTGGTTACAACATCCAACAAGTCTTGCGACGTCCCGCGCTCTCCGGAAGGCTGACAAAGTGGGCGCTGGAATTAGGTGAGCACACGATCACTTATAAGCCCCGTCCAGCAATAAAGGGTCAAGTTTTGGCGGATTTCATTACGGAAATCCCAGAGGGAAAGATTGAAGAAGCTCAGCGCGAGGTAGACCCTCCGCGAGCAAATGATGAAGAAGATGTTTGGAGGCTATTCACTGATGGAGCCTCCAACAGCGAAGGGTCTGGCGCAGGTCTCAAACTGGTGGACCCTGATAATCATGAATATACTTATGCTATCAGGTTGGACTTCAAGAGTACCAACAATGAGGCTGAGTATGAAGCCCTGCTGGCTGGTCTGCGCATCGCGCGCAAGTTTGGGGTTAAAAGATTAGAGGCGCATGTTGATTCTTACTTGGTAGCTGCTCAGGTCAACGGCCTATATGACGCCAAGGAGAACACAATGCCTCTGTATCTAGAGCAGGCAAAAAAGCTCGTTGAGCAGTTTGACTTCTTCAGAATCATACACATCTCGCGAAGCGAAAACAAGTCCGCAGACGCGTTGAGTAAAATGGCATCAACTAATTTTGATCACTTTGGCAAAGATGTCAGGGTGGAAATAATGAGCAGCCCGTCAGTGCAAACGCAATCGGTCCTGGTAATTCATACAACTCCTTCATCCTGGATAACTCCAATAATGGAATTCCTGAAAGAGGGGAAGTTACCGGATGATCGCGCACAGGCGAGAAAGATAAGACACAAGGCGCAGAACTATGAACTACTTGATGGTACAGTGTATCGGCGCTCTTATCTTGGACCGCTCATGAAATGCCTGGATGCGGAAGAAGCAAGCTATATGATTAGGGAGATTCATGAAGGAATCTGTGGAATTCACGCTGGTCCGCGCATGGTGGTTGCCAAGGCGATGAGCTCAGGCTACTATTGGCCAGGCATGTACTTGGATGCGCTAAAAGAAATCCAAAAATGCAAGGCATGTCAGAGCCACGCGCCAAACACCATGCGTCCAAAGAACAACTTGATTCCAGTCACCTCCGCATGGCCTTTCCACAAATGGGCCATTGATATTGTGGGGCCCCTGCCGCAAGCGCAAGGGCGAGTGAAATTTTTGGTAGTGGCGATAGACTATTTCACAAAATGGGTTGAAGCCAAGCCACTAGCAAAAATCACAGCTGAGGCGATGAAGCAGTTTATCTGGAGCCACATCATTTGCCGTTTTGGCCTTCCTATGGAAATTGTGAGCGACAATGGCAAACAATTCACTGACAGGAAGATGTCAAGCTGGCTCAAAGAATTGCACATCAACCAAATCTTCACGTCCGTTTACCATCCTCAAGGGAATGGCCAAGTGGAGCGCGCGAATCAAAGTTTACTAAATGGGCTGAAGAAAAGATTGGAGGGAGAATCCCATTCTTGGGTCGAAGAGTTACCTAATGTCTTGTGGGCGCACAGGACATTAAGCAAAACTAGCAATGGCGAATCCCCGTTCAGCCTAACCTATGGGACAGAGGCTATGATCCCAGCGGAAATTGGATGCCCATCCCATAGGGTACTCATGATGAGCAAAACTGATAACGACCGCGAAAGAAGATTGGACCTTAACTTGCTTGAAGGGCGCAGAGAAGCGGCTATCATTACTGAGGCCAGATACAAGAAAAAGCTGGAAAAATATTATAATCAGCGCGTTAAAGAGTGCCACTTCAAGAAAAATGATTTTGTCCTTCGAAACAATGAAGCTAGTCGCGCAATACCCCCAGGAAAAATGTCCCCCAATTGGGAGGGACCTTATCAAATTTCAGAAGATCTGGGGAAAGGCGCGTACGCTTTAAAAGATTTGAGCGGAAAAAAGATACCGCGCGCGTGGAACGCGGCACAACTTAGAAAATGCTTCATGTAAAAAGTTCAAATTTGTAATCAAGGCTTTTAAGCCATCATGAATGCTGATTCGCGCTATCTTTCAATATTGGTTCTATTACCTTTGCATACATGTTTCACACTTCCTTTATTAAATTGGAACAATATGACAACATTATATTGACTTCAAAACAAAATAAAGCGAAGTAAAACATACATGCGCGAGCCTTAGCTCAAACGCGTTAAAGAGTCTTAACTCTAAAACGTCAGGGCCTTAGCCCAAAATTACGAGCCTTAGCTCAAACACGTTAATGAGTCTTAACTCTAAAATCGTCAGGGCCTTAGCCCAAAACAAAGAGCCTTAGCTCAAAACACTCACATACATCCATCTTACACCCCGCGCAGCCTGATCATAAAAATCCTTAAACAAAACTAAGGCAAAGTACATGCCATATCATGTTAAGGTCTCAGGTCGAGGCCGCGCGCGGAACCATAGTGGATATCTGAGTAACACAAGCTGACATGTAATGGCTAAACTCATACTTCCATACCGCGTGACACCAACGCGCGAAAAAGAAATAACGAAAAATTAGCGTGCATGTCAGCATGAGCAAGATACTGCGAGAGCCACAAACAAAATAGAACAGAGGTTAAGTGAATAATTTCCTTACAACCTTGTTCTTATTTTAACGTTCAAGCATATCTTATATCTATACAACCAAACATGAAGAGATGAATGGAAATGCGCAAGATACGAAAAGGAGATAACAAGTTTCATTTCATTGGATCGAAATTTACAAGTATGATGAGTTACAAACTACAAGTATAAAAGATAAATATACAAAATTTGATGAAGGGCTTCTCAAGTCTCCACGTCGACGTCAGCCGCTTCATCATCCTCATCATCTCGCGCAGCATCTGGCGCGGTCTGCTCTTCATCTCCGAACTGACCATAGTCAAGTTCTTCCTCCTCATTGGAGTCTTCGATCACAACGGTGTCACGAGCAGATTCTTTCGCCGCGCCAGAGCCGCTGGCAGGGGCAACATCCCCCGCGCCACCATCATCGCCACCAGCCCTCTCGCAATCATCAAGCAACTTCTTTAGTGCGCCGAGGTCGGGCTGGTCAGCAAGCGCAGCTATCTGTAAATCATTAGAAAGGTAATGAGTACAAACACTTAGAAAAGTTAGTAAAGTAAAACTCATTAAGATCAAGGTACCTGCATAAGGATGGGGATGGGAGTATTCATATACTTTTCCCCCACCGCGGCCATGTCCGCGCAGGCCGCATCGAACTTGTAAGGGTACTCGGATGGGTTCTTCCTCAACATGCCATACTCATACCCATCCGTAAACCCTTCAGCTCGGCCCACCAAACGCGCGGCGGCATTGCAGTCCATCACAAGGGCTTGAAACTCGGCGGAATATTTCATCGCCAAAGCGCAGCGAGCCATGCCCTGTGACACCAGCCATTGGCGATCCTGCGCGAGGCCAGCAACAGACGTCTCGAGGGCAGGAACCTGAGAGTTTAATAACTCAACAGTTTCCTTAGCCTTTTTTAGTTCCTCCTTGTCAGACGCTGCTGCCGCCAAAATTTTTTCTTTCTCCGCCTGCGCAGCACCAAGTGCTTCCTGGCTGGACGCCGCCGTGGCCAAGGCCTCATCTCTATCGGCCTGCGCGGCCGCCAAATCCCTTTTCAGGCGCGCAACCTCGCTCTCCAACGATGATTTCTCAGTAATACTCTTGATGATAGCTTGGTCACGCGCCTCGGCCTGCTGTTCCAAGACACGCACTCTGCGCGCGTACTTGGCAACTTCGGCCTCCGCCAACTGCTGCTTCTCCCGCGCAGCCTGGAGCTCATGCCCGCGCTTGATGTATGCGGTGTTGGCACTTGCTCGGTTTTCACTGAGCTCCGCCTGGAGTTTCTCAGCTCGCGCGCGAGCATCAGACAGGTTCCAGGCGGCCACCTTAGCCTCTCGCTGGGCTTCCACAAGAGCGTCGCGTACTTTAATATAATCACGACGAAGCTCTTGGGAAGCAGCGAAAAAAGCCGACCAAGCGAAAACATGGTCGTTCAGCAAGTCCGCGCGAGTGCGCTCCTCTTGATACCTCCTTTCAGTAGGAGGCACGGCATGAGCCCAGAAGTCCTCGCATACGCCCATGGATTGAAAGGAACTTTCTTCATTAATATTCCATCTCGGGCGGTAAACGTGGTCACCTTCCTGCAAAAATGTAACAAAAGTTCTAAGTCATAAAACATACTTATAGGGAGATACGCGAAGCGGACCAACAAATCAATACATACCTGCGGGGATGAAGCAGGAAAGTCAGCGCCAGCCCCACCAGAGGTCTGCGCTGCGAACACTTGCGGCATCGCAGGGCTGGCGCGATCTCCTAAGGAGTCTTCACCTTGAACCCCCTCGTCCTCCTCGTCTCCTTCAACAGGCCTCTTCTGCTGCGACCTGGAAGGCTCCAAACCAGCCTCGCGGGGAGGGCTACGTGCAGGAGGAGGCGAAGGAGGTCTCGACGCCGCCAGTTCGGCCCGCAACACCGTCTCCTGCTCCTTGGTAATCCCAATAAGGGGAGACTCAGCACTAGCAGGAGCAGGACCAGAACCAGCGGCGCCAGAAGCGGCGCCAGGAGTATCACCACCAACTGTTGCGCCAGCTACAACTCCTATGAACAAATAAGCAAGGAAAAATTGTTTATGACTGACTTCAAAGAGAAAAGTTCATAAGACATATGTGCACATACTTACCTTGGCGCAATTCTGTTCGCGCATCGAACATCGCCATAAAATCCATTCTACCCTTCTCAGAGGGTAGAACAGGGGACTTCGATGGAGTCCCCGGCGCAGCCGTGGCACCTTGGGGCGCCGGCGGCTGATCTGTTACCGTCGCTGCCTCTGCAAACATTTAAAGGAGCAAAGGTTTAATAACAATTCAGCCAGATGAAGATAAATAAAGTATACCTGTTGCAGGCGCGGCACTGCTTCTCTCGTCAGCCGCGCGAAAGGAGGAGGCGACGCCACCATACCTCAAGTGGACAGGAGGTCTGCCCACTCTCACAGGCAGAGAACTTAAAGAAACCTTTGTGGTTTCCTTAGGTCTCTTCGTTTGAGCATGGGGATGAGCGACAGGGGTGTCCTCTTTCTTCTGTTTCTTACTGGCCCCTGCGCCAGATTTCCCCTTAGCTTTGCGCTTTAGTAGAGGCGCCTCCTCTTCCTCCTCCTCCTCCTCCTCTTCCGCGAGCTCTAGCTCGTAGTTTTCAAGCGCATCTACAAAAACAAGCGACAGAACTGTTAATAAGCTTGGGTCTTCTAAAGGAATGAGCAAGAGTGCGAAGGCTTACCAGGCGCGTCACCGTCAAAGTCAAAATCCAGATCCACTGGGATGAACATGTCATCGAAGCGATCCGGGAAACCAACCTCCCCAATGCCAAGTTCGACGGAGCCGCCCTCCACATGTTCATCATAAGCGGCAAGGATGTAATCCCTGGTGACTGCGCAAAGACGAGTTAAATGATATCAGCAAAAGAAGGATGTTAGCGCAATAAAAAAAAAAAAAAAAAAAAAACTTACACAACCCGTCGACTTGGATAACGGGCTCAAGCGCGCTGTTGGCCCAGAGCCTGCTCATGCCGACCCCAACCAGCGCCTCCTCGCAAATTTTCTTCGCGGGGGATGGTTCGGCGGTCAGTTTCTTAACCCATGCGCCAGTTGGATTCTTGAGGACACCCTCATCCGCAGGCGCAGAAGCGATAGAGCGCATAGTCATACGGATGGGGATCACACCGGCCTTAATGTAAAAAAACCTCTCTGACCAGTCATGAAGGCTCTTGAATGAAACAGTGGAGCACTTCACCTTCTGACTGCGAGGAATAAAAGAGATCCAATTGTCTTGGATCTTGGCCTTATAAAAATATTGAAAGCGCCGAGGAGTGGGTTCCTCGCGCTGGGATTTGCACATGAACTCAAAGTGAGTCACGCGCACGAGTCCAAACGGATGGACTTGGGATATGTGAATCCCATAGAACTTCAACAGTGCACCCACAAACCTTGTCATCGGGAGACGAAGGTTGCAGTGGGTGAAAAAGTGGCTATATAGGGATATATAGCCGGCAGGCGGGTTCGCCGCCGTTTGCCCGGACCTAGGCAACATGCAGCCAAACAGGGTGGGAAACCCCTGAGAGGTGATGAGGTTGTCGAGATCCGCCTGCTTCAATTTGCAGGGGATTTCATTCCACCTTTTGGTGGCCTTGGTCCTCCCTACTTCCTCCGATGTGGTTTCAACAACCTTCTTCCCCTTCCCCTTTTGCTTCAATGTCGACATCACCACAGATTTCACACGGCTTCTTCGAGAGGCAACGGAGGTGATTGAAGGGCTAGACGAGTATGAACTATCAGACATACAACTGTAATAGCCGATAATCGAGGATTCGAATCGATGTAAACACTCAAATCAGAATGTGAAAGCAGGAATTCGAATTTGAACAACAATAAAGATGAGGATACAAAATTTTCTAGGGGCCTGCTTTTATAGGACTAGGAGAGAGAAATGTGGCAGCTGATCGGATTCCACGCGCCCCCACTCGCAGGTGCAAGCCAACCAAGGAATGACACGTGTCCCTAACAGCTGTGTGAGGGGACATAAAATTGTAACCGACCTGCCACGGCACAGTGACGCGCCCCCACTCGCAGGTACTAACCAATGCGAGTGCAACACGTGTTCAGGACAGCTGTGAGGGGACGTGAAAGGCAACTGTAGCACCTCGAGCACACGAAACCTCTGACACGTTTACGGCGCACGTCACCACCAACCAACCACGTGTTTGGACCTTTGGTTTTCAACAAAGTGGATAGAACTTCGCGCGATGATGGAAACAACCAGGAAAACGACAAAACCCCCTATAAAAGGACAATTCAGTGAGTCTAATATCTATCTCACCACGCTCGCGCGAGATAAGACACACATTAGACTGGGGGGGCTTGAAGAGGTATGTACCCGCCTCAACACCAATCAAGGCGGGTCAACCCACAAGATAAAGACATTAAGGCACAAAGCCAAAACCTAGGCGCATGGCGCATGCATCATATGCTCGCGCATCACATATGCGCGCAGCGCATCAACGCGCGGCGCATATCACATGCTCTTGCACATCACATATGCTCGCGCGTCGCATATGCGCCCGGCGCACCATCGCGCGGCGCATATCACACGCTCGTCCATATCACACTTGCGCATGAAATATCTGCGCGTGAGAATAAAAAGAAGACTTCGCGCATCCTCAGGATGGGCGCATATCACACGTGCACATAATCAACCTCGTCCTTATCCAAATCAGGATTAGGGCAACCTTGATTGTGCACGTCAGACAATCTTCCAGAAGGCATCTTTTTAAGGAGTAAGAATATGCTGATGTTGACAACGGCCAAATGAAAGGTCGACAACTCAGCATGACACATGTGCTACCACGTGATTACAACCAACGAGAAAGCGCCAGGTGTCCCAGAGGGCACGTGGCGCAGTGCGATTGGAGGAGGCCAACGAGGTTGAGCCCAACCAGTAAAAACCCTAGCACTATAAATACAGCATCAACTCCACTTTGATGACACATTCATTCACACTCAATCATTGACAGTTACAAGCAGTGATATCACATTCAATCATATTGAATTATATTCACTCACAGTCAGTTACAGGAAAACACACAGTCACACAAATCAAGAGTATTCAGCGATTCAGCAATACTCTTGAGATTCACTGACATACAACATTATTATCTTCTCCAAAAGATACTGATTCTCACGCCGGAGGGTTACCCCAAAGAGGACCCCTCTGTCCCTTTCTGAGGGGTAAGTAACGGCGCTGTTCATTTTGTAGGTGGAAGAACTCGGATCCAGAAAAACCATCGGTGAAATAGTTTAATCACACCCGAGGAAAGTAGATCTGCTACCAGTGAGTAGATCCACGTTTCTTCAATTTATAAACGAGAAACTTTGTGACCTGGTTCCGGTGGGGCCCTGCCGCCAGTACGTTTTTTGTTTGCCTTTCTTGACTATTTGAATTTATTTATTTTTTATTATTTGTTATTTATTTATTTAGGTGCTTTTAAAAATTTAATAATTTTAAATAAACATATACCCATGTGTTTATAATATATTGTTACGAAATAGTAGCCTAGTAGGTGCTCGATTTTCCAATTTATTTATTTTTTATGAAATTAAATAAATTAGTATAAAATTTAACTGAAATAAGTGGGCCCTCAATGCTGGACAATGCCTGCAACTGCCAAAAATGGTATCGGTGAAGGCTTGAAAGAATGTCCAAATTGCATGCTTATTTTCAAACCTTTGATTTTGATGCCACAAGAAACATGTTTGGTTTTTTTTTTCCAACATTCATCTTCAATTTCTCATGTTTTTTTTTTTAAGATAAAGACCACTTTAAATACATAATTAGAAGCAAGTGGCAAATGATGTTTAATTTGCTGACTATATCTAACACTTGTTTTTTCGATTATGTAATTGTCACTATTAAAATCATGTTTTATACGGTTCTTGTAGTTATTGTAGATCGAATACGGTCTATACCAACCGTAGTATATATTTAATATCGGTGTCGTATTAAAAATCACTATGCGTATTTATACATTATGGCATTGCAGGTATCGGCGTTCAAAAATGGGTTTCGAAGGTACTCAAAGATGTTTCACGATGCAAAGGTCAAGGTGAAACTACAAAACTAAAAGACGGGAAACAAAATAGTTACTATTTGACCAATGAAGATATTATTATTTAATTTCTTTTTTATATACCCACGGCATTTTTCTTCATCCAAGTTGCAGGTACAATATCGTTCCTAATTCCCTAGTCACTTTATTCATAATCCACTTGTACAGTACAACCCAATAATGCATCAAGATTCCATCCGTTTGGTAGTTATGACTTATGAGATTGTGTCCTGATGCATTAGGAACTTGTACCGTACAACTCGACAATGCATGGGAAAACAGTTTAAAAGTCATGAACGTGTGGACATGGTGTGAAGTGGACATTGGAGACATGGACCCCATATGCATTGTGGAGTTGTACTTTATGCATTGATGCACAAAAACAGTTGTACTTCAAAAAGATCTAAAAGGAATCTTTCCCTGTCTTTTTATTGAACCAGTTTCAGCCACGACCATGTGCAAACATTTGACTTTGTACAACGTGCAAAGATGTTTAATCTAGTTTCTCATAAATATTATCATAAAAATTAAGATTAATGTTTTAATAATAAAAGTTAAAAAAAAAAATACATATAAAACAAGTGATAACATATATAACAATTTTGATCATTTTTCAGGTTCTCAAAAGGGAAATTGTAACTTGGTAAGAGATATTCAACATTGATTTTTGGGAGGTATCTATTAAACGCAGGCGCATATTGTGTTAATGCAAAAGTAATTTTAAGTAGAAAATTGTGATAACTGTATAAACATTATTAAACAAAGGCGCATACTGTGTTAATAAGCGTGTGTTTATACGGTTTTTATGATTTTCTACTAAAAGTTGATTTTGTATTGAAGGCGCAATTGATTTTTTCTTGTTTTAAATGGGGATTATAGAGGGGGCGGGTCGGGTTCGAATGTCGGGTTTGATCTGTCTCCCACCAAAGGACGTGTATATATTATTTTTATATTTTGCTATTGGATCAATAGTTGTGGTATGGGGTTGCTCGTTTGGGGCCTTGTTATTGTCCGAAGGCTATGACTAATGAATGAATATTCTCCCTTGACAGGCCACAGCTCACTGGCCCATTAAGCCCACCTATTAAGTCATTTCTCCTTTCCAAACTAGAATTTGCTATAACTAATTTGAGAAATAAATATAAAAACATAAAACTTATGTTAAATACAATAGTTATGTAATCGTGCTTAAGTGGTTTTCTTTAATTTTTTTCTATCATTTAATATATCTGGTTTTCACTACATAGAAAGTGCTTGTGTGGTTCTTCGTTTAAAGTTAGCTCAAAACATGATTTCTTTGTAATAAACCAAACACATCAAAAGATGGAATTCGAATTCCAATTTCATTGGATTGCATGAACTTTTGTAAACCAAACACATCCGTAAACGTTTTACATCAAAATATGGCATTCAAATTTTGATAACATTGGATTCTATTGAATTATGCGAACCAATTCAACCAACGATACTTTTAATGTCAAATAATGCATGTAGTCATCATGCATTTTCAACGTTCACACCAACATATGGAATTCAAGTACCAATCAATTGAATTATGCAAACCAAACGCGCTTTTATTGTCAATGTATTTAATATGCAGATTCAACATTTAGTTAATGACCTAAAACATAAGTAATAGGGGTTTCAAAATTTTCAAATATGGCCAACAATCTCTTAATTGTAGACATTATCTTCTTTAAGCGTTCACGAATGCCCTTGTAGTTGTAGGCGTTGTGTGAAAGAAATGGAATTATTGTTATCCCATTCGATAGGGACCATTTGACCATTTTATCACACTAATTTAACTGTGTTCTTCCTTGGAGGACCGAAAATGGATTTAAGTGTATTGAATGAAAATAGGTTCTTGTAAAGTATGAGATGGTGGGCATTTATAAGTATGATAGTTACACTTTGAAGGTACAAATCATTAAAGTCTACCTTTAACTCTGGCTTTATTTTTTTAGATGTTAACATGTATAATTAGTAGTTTGCAGTTAAAACGTAGTCTAATAGTATTACCAAGCGAGATCAACTTACTTTTTTACCTTTTAATAATGGCAATTACTCACACTTTTATCATTCCCCAAAAACATTATTTATTCCTTATTTTATTTAACAAAGTTGCTTGTAATGACTTGTGTGAATAAAAAATTACTTCTATACTTCTAGTTGGCAAAACGGCTGGCATTTATTTAGTATTAAACGCCCTTTTTGTTGACAAACAAAATATATTGGGGTGAGAGAGGCTCGAACTCTCGACCTCAGGATAACTCAGATAGCTATGAGACCTACGCGCTAGCCAACTGCGCCACCACCCCTTAATATTTATTTTCAAGTGTAGTTTCTAAAGACCCGTAGAATAACATGTTCTTTAACGAGGTGGTAATAAACAAACAGGTATCTGTAAAAAAAATTATTTGTTACATAGTGTTAATTACTTGGTATCTGTAACAAGTATTATCAGTTACACAATATTGAATACATGTTTTTTATATATAAAAAAAATGACGTGCTATATATTTTTGAATATCGCGTGTACCTTACCGTTTATCAAGCATTTTCTAAGAGATACATATGTAAGAAAATTCCGCATCTTCCGTTAATGAACAGTTAAAATTTTATTAGTTAGCAAGGTTTTCAGCCATTATAGCTTTTTCATGGTATAAATTATAGCTAGGACTTTGCTATCCAATATTGATTTTGTTGGATGCGAAATGAAAAATGTTAAATTCGAACCAAATACGAATAAACACAAATATATGATAATAAACATAACTATTACTACTATATATTAACTATATAGAAAAACATGATCGAATACTGTTTGAATAAATATCTCCAACTTGTTGCATGATTCCTTTCACGATCAAATCTCTAATAAAAGCGATGTTTAGGAGCCGAACCCACTAATTCGTCACAAAAGAAAAAGAAGAAGGTTTTTAACGACGGATATGAATGCCATGGATGAGACACAGTGACCAAAAGACATGCCAACACCATTTTAAAGATATAAAATAATTAACTTTGTACGGTTAATGGGTTTGATCAGGCCTACGTGGACCAATTAGGTACTAGAATAATTAATTAAAAAATATAAATAAAGTTAAAAAAAAAAAAGCTTTGTCTTGGCAAATCTTTAACGCTATCATAAAAGGTGATTTGAGTAGTTAAAGGTAACACCAATGGCAATAGGAATAGCAGCCATGGGGGGCACACAATAAATGTAGACGTATTAAAGAGATGTTAAACTTTGTATATATATATACAAGTATACTTACACATGCATGTTGGGATTTTGAGGCTTGTGCCTCCGTTTTGAGCCCGGTTATTTGAAGATGTGTGGTTTACATCACGTGTATTGCACTTTGCTTCTCACCTTCGTATATATAAATACAAGTGTATTAAATGATGAAAATGACCCTTAAGTACTATTTGAAAGACAAACATATTAATAGTTTTTTGTTTTGCCTTTTAACAATAAATTTCGAAAAAAGCTCCGAGCTCTCATTTTGTTTTATGACTCATAAAGGATTGGGCCGGCCCTAGAAGCACACAAACAGATATGTTGCCGCATTGTTAAAATCTTGACATGGTATTGGTATTAATCGTGCCGGTTCAACCTCTTAATAAGAAAAGATTTTTGTTAATCAATACTCTACACTACTAAAGATATAAATACTCGTTTCAACCGCTATATTGTTTTAAAAATTACAAATACCATATAAAAAGGCTGCTTAGTATGAAACTATATAAAACTTGACAAATGCCGCCTATAAGAGTTGCCTAAAAATACTTGGTGGAAACTCCCTCTCTACTATATATATGGTGTATGTGTATATACAGATACAGCGAACAAACATTACTTCCAATGACAACCAGCCACCTTCTTCCATCAATTTGAATGTCTTCCTTCCTCTTTTTAATCCTTCTATCTTTTGGGTTCATTCACGATCAGAGTTAAACCAGTTTCTTCCCTTCAACACATGACCTGATCATCCACAAAAAGAGTAAGATTAATTCAAACCACTTAATTATTACAATCAAATTATCTTTTGGGTATCTGATTATTTGCTTAAATTTCTATATTTTTGTATGATATAAGCAGGTTAAGCTTTGTTTTCAAGATTTTCTTGATTCTTGATCAGGTAATTAAATAATAAATCATTTTTCAAGATCTTTGAACATGATTTACTAATTATATATTACAACTTGTAGAGCAGATTGAAGTAGCTATATATATTATATGGAGGCATTGTGTTTATCTTCCAATAGTTTGAGTTCAAATAAGGTGATGATGTCCGAGAGCAAGAACTCAAAATGGACTAACGAACAAAACAGATTGTTCGAAAGTGCCCTGGCTATATTCGACAAGGACACACCCGACCGGTGGTCGAATGTAGCTGCTTTTGTTCCTGGGAAATCCGAGATCGATGTGAAGGAACAATATGAGAAGTTGTCGGCGGATATCTATGAAATCGAGGCTGGCTATTTAACCTCCTCCTCGTCCGAACATGATTTAGAGGAAGATCATGACTTCGGTATCTTCAGGAAAAGGCCTGCAAAGTTTAGATCTTTGGATCACGAGAGGCGAAAGGGCGTGCCATGGACCGAAGAAGAACATAGGTAGACTCGAGTTTATGTTTCATTTGAAATTTTTTGGATTAATAGGTGGTTAAGAATTATGCTAATTACATATAAACGTCTTTCTTTGGAGTTTGTTGGTGTGACAAAAGAACTAGCGAACTCATGCAAGTTCTGACAACCTGTCAACCTTTTGGAGTTCGCTGGTGTCCTAAATGTAGCGAACTCTTCTGTGTTTTTCACTAAACTCTATGGAGTTTGACTGTCGCTCACCTGCAAGGCTAGCGAACTGTTTAGAAGAAGAATAAACAACAAAAGAACGCCTAGAAATATTTAGCTTAATCCTAACCATCTACTGATCCAAAAAAAATGTTTTCTTTCTTGATTATACATGTTATTTATGTTATTTAGCAAGATCTCTTAAAGATTCAATTTTGGTTAAAAATTTGATCATTTTATAGGAGATTCTTGATGGGTCTTCAAGTTCATGGAAAGGGGGATTGGAGAAGCATTTCGCGTAACTTTGTGATGACAAAAACACCGACTCAGGTAGCAAGTCATGCTCAAAAATATTATGCAAGGCAACATGCAGATGGAAAAGAGAAAAGAAGGCCTAGCATCCATGATATTACAATGGTCAATCTCTCACAAAACACAAGCTCTCCTGTGAGATCTTCTTCGATCAGCACCGGAACTGCGATGAATTATCCCTTTGAGGTTGCTAAAATGAACAAGAACGGTGGAAATGGTGTTAATTTTAGGGTTTTCGGTTCTGGATTCCATTTCCAGCCTACTACGTACCAGGTTTTAAGTTAAGGAACCATAAGTTTGTGTTTGTCTTTGAAAATCTTGTTTATATGTACTTCTACTTTGCTTGTATTACAAAGATATGTTTGCATTAAGAAATTAATGTTTCAATACTTAACTATAGCGAGTCTGCACTATCTTTTGGGAGGAATTGTCGTCTCACCCTCCCAGACCCTATCTTTTGTTTCAATACTTAACTATATCGAGTCGGCACTATCTTTATATGTACTTCTGCTTAAACCTTTTTTTTTTTTTTGCTTAAATCTTACACTCAAATACCCTACCGTAATATAAGTGGAATCTTACTAGATCCATTTTTTTTGTTTATTATTCCAATTCTTAACTAACAACACGAACGGAATCCGATTCCGATACCAAGAGAATATAAATCTCTAGACCAAAATTCATGATCATGTTCACACCTTGGATGCCTTTCTTTATCAAAGTTAAAAGGAAAGTTGGTAAGTTCTGTTAGTAAAGAACTACAAGCTGAGTCATTTCTTTATATGATGGGTAGACTGCCATGTCAGCAGCTGACTCAGCATCCACTTACCAACATTTTAAGAATATCTAATTTCTGACTTTAGTTTCTCATTGGCACCACAATGCGTAGTATATATGCACAGGAATACAAGCATATTAACTGTTAGCTTTAGAATAGAGCTAGCTGACTATGCATTCCACAAGCATATATGTTGTGTTATTATTCTAAAGAATAAAAGTATACTTTTATTTATTTCTCATTTAATAAATAACCCACCAAAGATAATTTTATATATATTTAGATCGCTAGTTTTGTTCCTTCTCATCCTTTGATCATTTCACGAAATTTCTAATCGACATCACTTGTCTTAATCATGTAGTTATTCGCGATAATACATGCAAAAAAGGATAAGCTTTTGATCATGAAATGGACATATTGACAGGAATCATGTTTAATGATTCATGTACCTATATTGCATTAACCTAGTTTTGACTTAAGTCAACTTAAGACTTTGACTTAATGAAAACCACTATAATAATTAATAATGGATTGGCTTTTAAAAGCACTTTACACCAACCTAAGTTTGGTTAATTTCTTTTGGTAAAGCCAAAGTGATCAAATCTAGAACAAAAAGACAAAATGTGTTGTATGTTGTGCAACAAAAGTTGTACAATTTTTAGGTCTAGAAAATTCTTGCGCCCATGACAAATAAATAAAGTTATTGCTTCCCATAATGAAGATTACTATTAATATCCTAATGGGTACTATACTAATATAGTGGTTGATGCTATTATATAAATGGCCACTTTATGCATTTCATACATAAACCACACACACATGAAATAATAATAATAATTAAAAAGAAAGTATATTGTACACTATTTGTTTTACTTCAAACTTTCATTTGAAGTGTGACAATGGTCCCACTTCATAAACCAAAATATTCAATTGGAGGAACCTTTCTGCTAGTTGCATGAGAAAGCACCCACCTCCACCACTTTATTCTAGTTGTAAGCATTTTTTTTAGTGGGGGTGACCCACATATGTTACAACCTCATAAAATATATCTTTTTTATTTATACTTTTAAACCTAAAAATCTAGGTAAATTCATATATCAAGCTAACATATGTGCACACTGCTTGTTACACTTCCTTCTTGATGAATCTATATTGTAAGGCAACAAACTAACAAGTAACAACCAACAAACACCGTTAAGAGCATCATAAAAGCTTCAAGATTACATAGTACAACAAACTTATTACACGGTACGATTAAAAAGAACCAATAACTAAAACATATAGAAAAAAGAATTAACTAGCGTAAAGCATACATCAGGCACGAGCTTATTCACCAAGGAAGGGAACTGAATTCAGTGACAAAACCGAAGGCGGGTAATCTGTTCTTGGTCCCGCTAGAGAATAATATGCCAGTATATGTGCTGGATGCTCAACCTCTTTATCTTCTCCGACAGGAACTCTTCTGGAAGGAATTATCTCGATATTCCAAAACGGGCGGGCCATTGTTAAAAGATCATATCCGTTAGAAGACCCGCGATACCCTTGTACCCATAAATATCTTAAAGACCTTAAATGCAAAACTGCTATAGCCAATGCTTGTTCACTGAAACAACACCCTCTAACTTCAAGTTTTTGCAAACTTGGGCAGCCTTTTGAAAACCCTATTAGCCCTTCATCACTTTCTCCTAGATAACCTAACAACATCCATCTTATGTTTTGACTATATTGACCTATGTAAGTCAACCCCACGTCGGTCAACCCTCCCGGCCTAAGATAGAGGGCGAATCGCCTAAGCTTTTGGCACCCACGTAGTAACGCACGGACTCCGTTGTCGAGGGGTAAATCGGTAATTACCTCTTCTCGGTCTAGTAAAACAAGACGGAAGTCTTTAAGATCTCTTAAGTGTGTGCCCATTGATTCGAGAGCCGCGTTTGTGATGTCTGACACGTATACGGCTATGTATTGTAAGTCTAAACAGCCTTCAGATATTGCGGTTAACCCTCTTTGAGAAACAATGCCTTCTTCATCTTCCATTTCTTGTTCATCGTCGCCTCGCTCAATTCTAAGTCGTTTTAGTTTCTTGCAATACTGAGCAAGAACTTCCATTCCTCGGTCCCCAATTACGTTTCGAGTCTGTTTATGCGCGTAACATAATAAGTAGAAGTTGGGATTAATGTTTTGAAAATGATCATCAGACTGTTTGGCAACACATTTTGGAAGTGGTTATGATTATTTGACTATTCAGAGGTCAGATAGCATTTTGGACAAAGTCACAAAACTAGTTATAAAAGAAATTTGTTAGCCATAAAATATGTCTGCTTCCTTCACAAAAATATCATTTTTATCATCTAATTAATCAGGGCCGGCCCTAAGGATTTAAACCTCGGGCATTACAACCTTAAAGAACAAGCGTACATCCAAAAAACTATTTTCTATTAAGAAATTAATAAATTGTGTTGCCCAAATTTTAAGTAGTTTATAAAAATTAATTAACAGTATCACCCAAAATTTTAAGTCCAAATAAATTTAGGCATAAATTTTGAGGCCCAAAATCATTATTTGTGCTATTTGTTTGCCCCCAAAATTTCAAAATTTCAAGCCCAAACGGTAAAATTGAAAAAAAAAAAACGAACTTGAGCCAAACCCAACATATGAAAAACCATGAAAACCAAAGTTTCCGTTTTTGTTCAAATTGAGCCTAAAACCGACCCGAACATCAAGAACCCGTTTTCTAACCGAAAAAAACACATATCATGCAAATAAATTAAAAAAAAGACAATAAATTTACCTCAAGAACTTCCAAATTCGGGCATTTCGAAAGCAATAAGCAATGATCCTCTGTATCAAGCAGAGCATACAACAGATCCAACTTTTTTAACCGCAAAGCAAACGGAAACACAATCGGCATCTCATTCGTACTCATATAATTCAAACCAAGTCGACACAATCTTGGCGGATAAGAAACCGAATCATATTGTTCCCCTTGATCATTAAAACAACCGCCACTAAACTCTTCTAATGAAACCGCAGCTTGAAAGAATCCAACAAGATCCAAGATTTCACAATCGCCTATTTTGACCGACGCTAAACTCTTGCATTTTTGAGCTATAAGTTCAAGATCCTTGAAGTTTACTTGTGAAAGATCAGTCATGTAAAAGTTTAATGATTCAAGAACAGTGTTGTTTAGTGCCAGCTCATGTAACCACTCTCCATCCTTTTCTAGTATTTGGCTTTCCTCCAGAAATAAGGTATTCAGGTTCCTACGATATCGTAAAACACAAGGCGTGAATTTCTGACACAGCACGAAGACCCGGCATGAACCTAACAGGAATTCGCCATTCACGTGCTTGGGTTTGGTATAAACGGGTTCATGCCAGTTTCGGGTCGAACCTGTCAACCCGTTTAGTTAAAGGGGTCAAGTTCGGGTCAACCGGGAGAGTTCACGGGTTGACCTGTTTAACTCATTCATTTTTATTTTATTTTCTCAAAAATGTATTTTACGCATTAAATTAAATTGGTTATCTTATGCCAAAAATTAAAACAACTAAAAATAATTAAAAATGTAACTGTTTTATATAAATTTGTATATTTTGTTGTAAAAATGTAAATTTGAAGTATTAATATGTGAAAGCAATAAAAAAAAGTCAAACTGGTCGTGTTTGGATCAACCTGCGCTTATGCGGGTTGTGTCTGGGTTCGCATGTCTTAAGTCCAGGTTCATTTCAATTTTTTTGGGGGTTGTGTCGCGTTGGACGCGTGAACAAGACCCACTTAATACTGCTAGATGACTATATAGATTATTATTATTATCATTCAAAAATGTACTTTTAATTAAGATAAATAAGATGGCCCATAATAATTACTGGAGTCTGCTAAATGTTCACAACTAGGTTGAAAACTTTACCTAATTGACAGCTCAAAGGCATTATGTGCTACATGCCAACAAGACAGTTTTGACTTTTTGTGGTCAAATTTGGTTCTAATTGGTCAAAATGCTTGTGATTTTTGAATGGGTTTAGCCTGAAAAAGTGAAATTTTATACTGAGATTCTAAATTATGTGAATTTGAAATGGGATTGCTTTGACATGAAGAGATAAGATGGAATTTGTTTTTTTATAATGATGTAAAAGAAGAATAAAGGAAAAAATAGAGGACCCAATAATAATAACATGCTGAGATTGCCAATCAATAGAACAGGAAAACCCCACTAGGACTTTTGATTAAAATGTGCGGAAATATGATTCTGGCGACACATTAATGGTGTTTGGATTATATCATCTTCAAGGCTTATTACCCTAAAGTTGAATATCATATAAGAATTTCATGAAAATAGAGCAAATTATGTGGCATTTGACCGTTCAGAAATCAATAAATAGGTCATGCTGCCATCTCCACTTTGGTGGGATGGTAAAGGCTTAGGCCTTTGGGTGAGAGGTCCAGGGTTCGATCCCTGGCAATGGCGGTTTATTGTAAATAGTAGGAGGCAAGCTTAAACATTCAAAAAAAAAAAAATTAGGTCATGCTATTCTTAATCTACCCAAAATTTCATACAGTTGTGCGTTATGTCGTATGTCACATCAGTTGTTTTTTTGAAAATCAAAACATGTGACATAGGTTGTATGATTTGTCACTCATACGACCCATATGACTATTTTCTTCATGTATACGGCTCGTATGATTACACCAAACACATGACTTTTCATTCATATGACCCATATGCGATATGACTGATTTCTTCATGTATACAGTTGGTATATGACCATATGGGTCGCATCAATCATTTATAAGACAAAACATATTATATGAGTGGTATGATTTGCCACTCATACAACCACCATTTTCACCATGTATATAGCCTATATGACTATCATACAACCCTTATAACCATACGGATAAGTCGTTTAAATGTCAGTCAAAATGGCGTATTTATATGAGCATATGCCTGGTCACTCGTACAAACCCATATGACCATCTTTTCCATGTATACGGACCATACGACTATCATAACCACACAAACTGTATGACATGTCAATGGTGTCAAACCAGTTTTTGAATCACAAAAAGAATACCTGCATAATCGACAAATATGCAACAACCCATCGGTCGAAAACCCCGAGCACTTATCAAGCTTCAAAACCTGAAGCACGTGCCCACGCGACCGAGCAAGAACCTCAAGATCCTCATCCGTAACAATCATCCGTCTAAAATGAACCGCTTTCAAACACCCAAACGATCTCGCAATCTCCTCCACCCATGGCGTCACAAACCCGCCCCAATCCTCGGGTATCAAATTATACATCGCAGCTCGCGGCTTCCCTTTCAATTTCACCGACTCCAAATATGGAAACCGCCGGCTCAGCCGTTCCGGCGTGGCAGCGTAACATAAAGCTATCATCACGTGCTTCCTTGTCTGAGCTTCCAACTCGTACCTAAAATTTAATACAAAAAATTTAACTATCCAATATTTTCAATAATCTCTTTAACAAAATTACACAAAGGCGCCGATTAATTGCTAGTCGTACCCCACAATAAGTTGCTGATTAATCGTTATTTAGTCAAAATCGATAAAAACTTAAAATTTTATTTATAAAATTTGGAACATACATATATACATATATACATATATATATATATATTTGAAAATTTACATATAAATTCAAATCCGATAAATCGTTGGTCACTACCCGACCGTCCGACTGGCGTCTAGCGAGACGGTCTCTAATAAGATTATTTAAATATCTTCTAATAAATAATAATAGTATAATACCATCTTCGACAGACTAAGGAAACAGATTGACGGTCACGTGAGTCGTGGATGTACGGAATCAAACACTCGAACACTAAATCCGACATGTTGTGAGTTTGGCGGCGGGAGTTGTAACTGTTGTTCATGATTAGGTGTGACTGAATTTGGAGCACATGGGTCGGGGTGGAAACATGGATGAGGAGATTAATGTTGGGGTACTAGGAAATCGGACATGAAGATCCGACGAATGGAAGCGAAGTATGTTAGATTAAGGATTGGAAGAGTGAGGGAGTGAGGGAGGATTGGGATAGCGGTCGGACGGTGACAGATGGAAGGCTTTGTGTGGGAGATTAATTTAGAAAGGGGGAGGAGAGGGTCAAGGGTAATTTCGGAAAGTTGCAATTGCAAGATTCTATGACGTTTTATGTATATCTACTTATAAAAAGAAATACTTTATTATTATTATTATTATTATTCTATTATTTAATATTATTATAAGTATAAAATAAAAATCACTTAAGTTGTGAAAACTTTAGAAACCCATTCTCAATCATATGTTTTTAATTAATGTTTAAATCTTGTGTTCCACAATTAAAATGAATAAAAAATGTAAATATAAATATAACTTTTTCTCTTTTCTGAAAACATATATAAAAATTAGTAAAAAAATGTTAAAAAATAACAAAACATTTTTTTTTATGTTTCGATGTTTTGTATTAAATATTACAACATATATTACATGTAACAAAAAAAAACGATGTTACATAGGATTTTCGCGGGTTTTCACAACTCAAATGAGTTTTCATTTTAACATTACTCTATATATATATATATATATATATATATATATATATATATATATATATATATAGGTTTAAGTTTAGGAGAGAAGTCAAATTATTGTGAGAAGTGTGAGAAGTCCATTCAACCAATCAGATTTTTAGTTTTTTTATTTTCCTTTATTTAAATATAGGGATAGTATAGTAAATGAACAAAGGTAATTTATATGGAAACTATTTATGTCTTAACCTATTTATTATTTTAACATAATATTAAATCAATCAATGATTCAGATAAACTGAAATCAAATCCCTTAAATCATTATCGTTATCCACATCAAACAAACTCAATTGTAACCAGATATTGATCATTATTCTTCCTACATTAAAACTAGATAATGATTCAGATAACTAAACAATCCTACACACTTTGATCAACATAAAACTAGATTACCTACTGAAGAAACACTAAGTGACCCCGGGCAGATTACGGATAATCTGGGGGTTAAATAGATGTTTCCCACGAGGGTTAGTTCCGGCAAAGATGGTTGTTCTTCTGATGACCTGCAAAACAGACACCGTGAGCTCGTCACTGAGAAGGGGGGGTACCTCCTTGTGACCACCCTCCGGCGTGAGAATCAGACTAGATTGCTCTTGAATATAAGTGTATATTAAGAGAATTAGCTAGAGCAGATATCAGATAATATATGAAGATATAAGATGTGTTAAGATATCCATACCGTTCCAAGGTGTTGGAGTATTTATAGCCGAAGGTAGGTTTCCAAGCAGGTACAGCCGGCTGAATAGTATTCCTGTTCTACCAACTGTGGGCTATGCACGTGCCATGCTGATGGTTGGTGGGTAGGCAGCGGCTGATAGTGACCAGGCCGGCTGTGTACTATTCCTTTTCCACCAACTGCAGGCTATGGACGTGCCCCGACAGGGGTTGGTGAGTAGGCAGCGGCTGATAGTGACTTTAAGTACTAGAGAGTGCTGCCCGTCGTACTGTTGTCAGTGAGCTGTCGTAGCTTTGGTCAGATCTTTTGTCCATACTTGGCAGGTACAGTACAAAAGATCCTCCAGTATCATACGGACTGGCTCATTTGGGCGGGAGTATTCCCGGCTTTGGGCGGGAGTGTTCCCGGCTTGCTCATTCCCTCTTCAGGTGACATTACTGAATTATTTGAGAGTTAGTGCCTTGTGCGTGTAGCCTTGCTGCGCGGGTAGCCTTCCCTGATGGCTAGTATCCGTAGCTGCGGGAACAGGCGGAGTACTTCACCATTGGGAGGCTTTTCCTGCGGGAACAGCTTGCGTACTGCGCGTAAGGTCGTCGCGTCTCTGAGCATGGTTGGTCCTGCAGATCCAGTTGGTCTTTGCGCAGACGTCCCTCTAAAGTGAGTCTTGAGTTCAACTGCGCAGACGTCTCTCTTCGAGGTGAGTCTTGCGGGTCCAACTGCGCAGACGTCCCTGTTTAAGGTGAGTCTTGCGGGTCCAACCGCGCAGACGTCCCTGTTCAAGGTGAGTCTTGCGGGTCCAACCGCGCAGACGTCCCTGTTCAAGGTGAGTCTTGCGGGTCCAACCGCGCAGACGTCCCTGTTCAAGGTGAGTCTTGCGGGTCCAACTGGGCTCTGCTGGGACTTACCTCTTCAAGTCCCCCCAGTCCAATGTTCTTCTCATGAATTGCTAATAAGTGAGGTGAACTTTTGGACTTAAGCAAAGGGTTTTGAAAAGGGTTTAGTTTTAAGGTTTTCCATGGGGATTCTTCCCGCGGAAGTCCTAATGTCACGTGCAGAAATTCCCGACTTTTATGCTTGATCTTTGGGTATGATGCGGGTAGGTCTGTAACCTCCTCGCAAGTCAGGAGCGTTGAGTTCCAGTTGTGTAGATTCTCCATGAGGTTTTGGTAGTTTTAAACATAGTGATCAATTATGTTAAAACAACCAATTCTATCTTGGAGCTTCAAACAATCTAGTTCTCGACGTTCCCGCTATGCGGGGATGTTATTTCCGTTTCCGCAAGCATGGCCCAGAAGATCCTTCTTGGTTTCAATTCCCTGCGGAGTGCTAAGTATGTGAAGGGTTTCGCCTTGACACTGTACCCGCACTCGTCTTATAGTTACTTCCAAGGTATTCCTGGCTTCAATTCCCTGCGGGTGCTAAGTATGTGAAGGGTTTTGCCTTGACACTGTACCCGCACCCGTCTTATAGTTACTTGGTTGCCGAGGTATTCTTGGCTTCAATTCCCTGCAGGTGCTAAGTATGTGAAGGGTTTTGCCTTGACACTGTACCCGCACCTGTCTTATAGTTACTTGGTTGCCAAGGTAAGGGGTATAGTCCCGCTTACTTTTGAATCTTTTTGAATTTTTTCGAAATTCGAAGAGTTGGTGAAAGGATAAGAACAGTCCAAACTGTTGAAGGGATGGTTGCGTCGTCCGACGGTTTCTTCTGACAGTTTCAGGACGTGCAGGAAGTTATGGCGACGTGACAGTATATGGTCATTCCAGACGCTCTTTCAGGCGCGTGGGCGCGAGTTTTCGGGCGCGTGGCCGCGAAGTTTACGGCGCACGTCCTGTCGACAGCTGTTGTCAGCTTGCTTTTTCCACGTGTCATAGTTTCATTGCACCTGCGTTTTCCTCTCTCTTCCGCATTAAATTCATCGCATTCATTGCGATGAGTATATAAAGGGAGGAGAGGATGCATCTCAACTCACAGTTTCACTTCTTCTTCTAAGCGATTTCCGGCGAATACTCTAACTTTTGTCGAGCATTCTCCTGAAATCGTTCTTTTTTCCATCTTCCAAAACATGTCTTCCATTCGTGATCCTGAGGCTATTGCCGAGGAGTCCGAAGTATACACCGAGAATCCGACGTCCGCGTCTGATAAGGATGATAAGAGTACTGCTGGCGAGTGCCAGTGTGCTCTTTCCGTCGACCTGTACCAGTACATCGTCAAGAAGTTCATGCTCGAGCCTTTCTAGCCTGAGTTTCCTGAGTCTCACCAGACGGTGTATGATGCCCCTAAGGGCAAGATAGGAGTGTATGATGCATTCTTCGTCTATGGGAATCTGAGGTTCCCATTGACGAAGTTTGTGTACCGTGTTTTGGAGAGACACGGTGTACACCTAACGGAGGTGCACCCGATGGCGATCGCAAAGGTTCGCCATTTTGAATGGGTGTGCCATATTCTGGGCGTTGAGCCCCGCGTCGACCGCCTGATGACCTTCTATTCCTGGAAGTGCATCCAGGGCTGGTATACCTTGGTCAATCGGATCAAGGGTTTGAAGATCTGCGCTACCGAGCGCAGTCTTCGTTCTTGGAAGCGGGAGTTTTTCTATGTCTCCGCTCGCGTCGTTCCCATTGCGATGACGTTCAAGAACGGGAGGGCGCTCCCTAGCCTTCACGCCTCCAATTACCAAGAGGCGGAATGGTTCGCCAAGATCTCCCAGATCCAGTCTCCGGTTTACCGCTTTGCGGAGTCTGGGATGGTGATGCTTGGGATGAGCCGGGTATGGAAGGATACTGGGGCAGAGGCGCCACAGATTCCCATCGTCCTCGAATATGGTTTGAACTCTATCCCTTACGGTATGCTACATATCTTTTTGCTGATTTAGGGTTTTTCTTCTAACTGTTTTTCTGTTTATTTTCAGAGGGGAACAATTAGCAGTCGCTTCTGCAACCGCGTGAGAGCGGTGGTCCCGCTCGGCTGGGTACTCGTGCTCTTGATGAGAACGAGTTGCCCATCCTGGAGCAAACGGCGGATAGGTTCGTGGAGGTCTACCCGCCGGGCCACGAGATTTTAAGTGCCACGCGTCCTGGTAAGGGTTTCATTAACCCTCTCCCTCTTCATGCGCAAACCTCTGCTGGATTTTCTCTAATTTTGTCGTCTTCCGATGAGGAATCCGCAGACGGTCCTTTCTTCGTGAGGAAGAAGAAAGCTGCCGGCGTGAAGGGCAAGGCGAAGGTTGCCTCCACTGCCGATCAAGGGAACCGGTCTGATTCGGAGACCGAAAGTGAGGAGGCGGCGCGGAACCCTGGTGGTGGTGAGACAACTGTCCCGGAGGTTGAGACAGCTGTCACCTCCGGGCCGCCCAGTACAGCGACGGTGACCGGCGTGAAGAGGCCGGCTCCATCGGGTTCGTCTCCGCCCGTCAGAACCTTCAAGCTCAAGAAAACTCGTAAGTGTAAATTAATCTTACCCGCAATTCTTTCCGCCATTGTTATTAATATCTTGTCTTCATGCAGGCGTGGATGCTACCGCATTCCAGAGTGGAGCGGGGAGGAGCGTTTCTGGACCCATGACGGTAGGTTTGGTCAATCTACCCGAGGCGATGACCCAGGCGGCTGCGCCTGTTTGCAGCATTGGTTCAGTTGCTCATCCTGTTGAAGCAACTGTTCCAACTGTAACGTCCTCTCCGCCCACTGCATCCTTCACTGAGCCGGCGGTGATATTTTCTGCGGGCTCCTCCGCAGCGGCGGCCACAGCTGTGAGTTCACCTCAAGTGAGTTCACCACCAATGGTCTCTACCGCGGCGGCTTCAACCGTGCCTCCGGCACCGGTGACTACCTCTTCCCCGGTCGGTTCAGCAGGTATGTTTGGGGCTTCTAGCCAATCTTTGCCTCCTTCCCATCTGCCTGACCTCTTGGATGGATATCCGTTAGGTTCGGGTGATGGGTTCGGCGGCTACCGGCCTGTTGTCGACCCTACAGGTGCGTAGGGTTATTTTGGCCTATTTTTTATCATCTTTTCCTAACTGTTTTTTGTTTTTGCAGTGTCGGATTCGAATGAGGTGTATGTTCCACGGTGGAACATCCGCCGGGGAACAACCCTTCGGACGGCTGTAGACTGCGTCGAGTGGGCGCGTCACGCGGCCCCAAGTGGTGCACTGGGAGAAGCTATGTCAAGCTACCAGGAGGGTAGGCTGACAAACGATGTTGGTGCATAAATGTCAGTAGTTCATATGTCTAGTGTCTGTAATCGAGTCTGTAATATTGTTTATGTATTTGTTTGTTTAAAGCGAAGTTGTTGACAAGTTCGCCTAGGCGAACTTGTTAACCAAGCGAAGTTGTTGACAAGTTCGCTTAGGCGAACTTGTTAACCAAGCGAAGTTATGGACAACTTCGACTGAGGCGAAGTTGTCGTGTATTTATATAGGTTACGGCTTATCGTTTTAGAAGTTGAAGTTGTTCGTGTAAATCAGTGAGTCAAGTGACGTGAGGTCGAGAGTCTGTAACTGTGATTATATCACGTGTTGAGTTATTAATATAACGTGTGTTTGTTCGTATCGTATTCGTGTGTTCGTGTGTTTGTGTTCTACGTCCGTAACGATCTACACAGGGATTCCGTACCTGTGTATATCGGGATATCTTGTGTGATCCGTCCAGGGAACCTACAATTGGTATCAGAGCTTTTGCTCGATTGTGTGGTTCGGGATATTCACGCGGGTGTAGAATTCGTCCCGTTTCGACTATTCACGAGACGAGTTTTTGGTGTTTTTGCTCATTCTAGCCTCCTACCAGTGTGTTCAAGCCTTTAAACCGTCAAAAACCTCGTTAAAATCCGATTTTCAGATCTGCAGAAAGTTTGAGTTCGTCAGGCGAAGTTGCTGTTCATCAGGCGAAGTTGCCGTCAGGATACGTAGGGTTTCGGCGAAGATATAAGGAGAAGCGAAGTTATTTACAACTTCGCCTACCTCCTCAACTTCGCCTAACTCAGCGAAGTTCTCATCAAGTTCGCCTTGCTCAGCGAATTTTTCTTCAAGTTCGCCTATTTTCTAAGTTCGCTTACCCTAAGCGAAGTTATTCTCAACTTCGCCCAGTCACGCGAATTTAAGAAAGATCCAGCAAAGTTATTACTTAAGCGAAGTTATCCTTAACTTCGCCTACAGTACTGTTCAGAGGAAATTTTTTTTTTAAACTTCGCCTACTCAGAATTTTTCGGGTTTCTTAGTCTTCAAGAAGGATGTCGTCGATCAACATTTCGGAGCTTGTAAAGATGGAAGTTGAAGCGGGGTCAGCTACAAAGGCCCCAAGGTTGCTGAAGGGAACCGACTTTGTCGCGTGGAAGGATCGGTTCATACAATACTTTAAGTACCAGGATGCGAAAATGTGGGTATGCATCCAAGATGGATATATTCCACCAGTCATGGAGTATGAGGGTCGAGACCAAATCAAGAAATACAGTAAAATGGAAGAGGAGGAGAAAAAGATGTATGAAGCCGAAAGCAAGGCTCATGCTGCAATCACAATGGCTCTTCCACAGGAGATCCTCCATACGTTCAGAAAGTATACATCAGCTAGAGAGCTTTGGGAAGCTCTTGAGAACAGATTTGAAGGGAATGTAGGTATTCGGGCTTCAAAGATAAAGTTGCTCAAAACTCAATTTTCAGTCTTTAAGTACTTGAAGAACGAATCTCTTGATGATATTATCACTCGATATTATCATCTAATGACTGAATTGAGTAACTACTCCATTTCTTACCGAGAAGAAGAGATTGTGGAAAAGCTTCTCGATGCCCTCCCACCAAAATGGGAGATGTATACTGTACTGATGAGGGAAGACAAGGACTTCCCTACTTATGATCTTGAAGCCACTGTCAACAAGCTCAGAACTTTTGAGCTTAATATGGTAAGAAAAGAAACATCTATGGATCAGGTTCAAGATCCAGGCATGTACGGTGCTAAAGTAAACTCCAATTCAAGTTCAAAGACTGATTCTGCCGCCTACTACACGAAGGGCGAGTCGGGTGCCAAGTCTTCACAGGAGGGGCATGTGTCAGTAAACTCAAATGGGGATGTTTGCTTTGTTGCGGGTGGATCAAGTGGTACTCAACAGACAGCAAGCAAGAGTAGTGGATCTTCAAGTTCCTCAAGCAATAATTACTCTAAGATGCCAATGAGCGTCAAATCTGCTGAAGAGCAGTTTGGCCTCTATGCTTCGTTTATTGCTTCATATGAAAACTATATTCAAGGAAAGGTTGTTGATCCAGCGATGCTGGATGAAGACTATGACCAGATCGATGCTGATGATCTGGAGGAAATGGATTTACAATGGCAGATGGCCATGATAGTGAGGAGAGTGAAGAAGTTTATGAGAAAGACGGGGAGAAAGTTTGTTGGTGGCAGGCCAGGGTTCGACAAGTCTAAGGTGAGGTGCTATAACTGTCAACAAAACGGGCACTTTGCCAAAGAGTGCAGAAACGAGCGAGTTGAACGTGGTCTAGGCCGGTCTGCACAGCACACTGGGAGTAGTAAAGAAGTCAATGCCATGATGTCCAGAGAAGCAGGTGAATACAACTGGAACCTGCATTCGAATGAAACTAGTGAGCAGGCAAATATGGCTAAGGTTGAGAATGAAGAATGTGAGAAGATTACAGGAGAAGAGAAAGCTACTGGTAAGGAAAAAACTTTCATGGCAGATAACAAGGATCAACTCTCCGAGGTAAGTTCTAAACCTATTTGTACTAAATGTGAGAATTTGTCTGAGCAATTTGCTACCATAACTGATCAGTATGTTCGTTTAGATGCTGAATTTAAAAATCTTAAAGAAGATCATCACTTTATGAAAGCAAGAGAAAACAGTTACAAAGTTAAAATAAAAGCGTGTGAAAAAGATGTTAAAAGCTTAAAAACAAAACTTGCTGAAAAAATTGAAGTAATTGATCTAAGTTATGAGGTTTTAGAAGAAAAGACTAAACTGATTGCTGAACGAGAAAAGCAGATTGCTGACCACCAGGTGAAAGTGGTGGAACTGAACCGAAAACTTGAGCAGTTCAGAAATTCCTCAGCTATTCTTGATCACCTTGTTAGTGGTCAAGATTCCTCTGCGAAGAGGGGAGGAATTGGTTATCACGAGGTTCCACCACCTTATAACCACAATTACACTTTTAACCCTAGTGTTCAGAAATCTGTTGATTTTGAAGTTCCTCAGACAGTTCCAATCAAGGTTACGAGTAAAGAACCAAGTGTTAGTAGTGGCGAAACGAGTTCGCCTGTTTCAAGTGTGAAAATTTCTGTTACGAGTCCAGTCTCATCAGATTCGGATAAGTTGTCCGAATCGGGTAAGACAAAAGAGAAGGTAGTGTTACCCACTGGCGGAGAAAAAGATAAAACTTATAAAAAGAGTACTCCACTCAACCCGTACGTCCCACCTTATGTTAGACGAATGGCCGGTAACACAGCCTCGACATCCAAAACAACATTTGAAAAGAAAATGGAGCATAGGTGTTGTTTTAGGTGTAATAAGTTAGGACATCTTGTTGCAGATTGCCCTCTGACGCCGAAATTCAGAGGTGTGAGGCCTATTAAAACTGAGCATAAGCCTAATGGTAATTTTAATACTGCTAAAAATGAAAACCCTTCAAAGTTCCGAAATGTAACTAATTCAGGTTTTCACAGAAACAAACCTCAGTTTAACAATGCTAATAACCAAACCGCAAGATATAATACTTTCAATACACATAGGTTTGGAAGGCCTCACACTCAATTTCCAAGGAGATTTCCTAATAGGACTGACAGGAATTATCCAGATGCTAACTTTGGAAAGCCGAAGTACGGAATGTATAGATCCAAGACCAATTGGTCTTGGGTCCCTAGATTCTAATCCTTTGCTTTATTGTGCAGGAACAGTTGAAGAGGGCTGCCCACAGTCTTTGGATTGTAGATAGCGGCTGTTCCCGGCACATGACGGGTAACAAATACTTGTTGCACGACTTAAAACCTGTTCAAGGAGCGAGAGTTAGCTTTGCCGGTGAAAGTGGAGGCAGAATTACTGGAAGAGGAACGGTGTCAAATGGAAAAATGACTCTTGAGAATGTGAACTTTGTAGAAGAGTTGAAGCACAATCTGCTGAGTGTGTCGCAGATTTGTGATAAGGAGTACACTGTTCATTTCACGAAGAATGAGGCGATCGTGTTGAAGCCTGGTTTTCAGATACCAGACGAGTGGATAGTGATGAAAGCTCCACGTGATACAAATACTTATGTGATGGATATAAGGTCTACTGAAATGGCCACGGAAGAATCATGTTTAATGACGAAAGCAAGCGAATCGGAATCCGAACTGTGGCACAGGAGGATGGGGCACATTCATCTTCGGAAGATGAACCACATTGTCAGGAATGGACTTGTGATGGGCGTTCCCTTGAAAAGTTTTAACTTTGAAGACAAATGTATAGCATGCAAGATGGGAAAGCAACACAAGAAATCCCATCTCACCAAGAAGGTCAACTCTATTGCCAGTACTCTAGAATTGCTTCACATGGATCTCTTCGGTCCCGTGAATGCAAAAAGTCTAGGAGGTACTTCGTACTGCTTGGTGATCACTGATGACTACTCGCGATATTCGTGGGTATATTTTCTGAAATCGAAAGATGAGACGGCTCAAATGGTGAATAATTTGATTACCAAAGTTGAGAACGTCATGGGTAAAACAGTTAAATTCATCAGGAGTGACAATGGAACGGAGTTCAAGAATTTTGAGATGGAGATCTTCTGTCTTCAGAAAGGAATTGAACACCAATACAGCGCTCCGTATACTCCGCAACAAAATGGAGTGGCTGAAAGGAAGAACCGAACTTTAATTGAAGGAGCCAGAACTATGCTGGCAGATTCGAAGCTTCCTGTAGTGTTCTGGGCTGAAGCTGTTGCTACAGCCTGTTATGTCCTTAACAGAGTCTTAACGGTTAAGAGGCTTAATAAAACGTGTTACGAGCTTATGCATGGGAGAAAGCCCAATTTGAGTGGTCTTGAACCATTCGGGTCCCCTTGTTCGATTTTGAAGACAAATTCTAAATTTGGTGAAGTAGCCGATGAAGGAATCTTAGTCGGTTATGTTGTTGGGACTCCTAACAGACGTGTCTTCAATACTTCGACTTGCAAGGTGGAGGTGGTATGTAACACCGACATCACAAGTTACCAACCGCCAAAACCAAGCAACGGACCTGCTGAGTTTTTCGACTATGTTAAACTCTTCAAGTCTTTTAACGTACCGTTTTTGGATATTGCTGAAGAAGAAGAGAGAGTTGCAACGAAGATGATCCTTGATGAGGAAGACATTCTATTACAAAGACAGCTGATTGATAAATGTCAACCTTCCTCATCAAACACTATCGGTACCCCTGCTGCCTCGACTGAAGAAGAATTTTTCAATCCATTTCACTCTCAGCATGAAATAACCATTGACGAGCTCACTTCTAACTTGGAAGACAATTTGCATGTCGGTTCTGTACCAACCACGAGAATTCATAAAGATCACCCTTTGGAGAATGTGATTGGTGATGTGTCCTCCGGTGTACAAACTAGAAGTAGCTTGAATAAGCACACCTGTGTTTATACAAGCATTAAGGAGACAGGAATAATCAATGAATGTCTGTACACCTGCTTTATAAGCCAGATTGAACCGAAGAATTATCAAATGGCTTTAAAGGACAGCTCGTGGGTCGAAGCCATGCAAGAAGAGTTGGCTCAATTCGAGAAGATGGAAGTTTGGACTTTGGTTGAAAAACCAAAGAATGTGCATGCGATAGGCACAAAATGGGTGTTTAAGTGCAAGAGAGATGATAAGGGGATTATTATAAGAAACAAGGCGAGGCTAGTCGTTAAAGGTTTTAATCAACAAGAGGGGATTGATTATAACGAAGTGTTCGCTCCTGTCGCCAGGTTGGAAGCCATAAGATTGTTTTTAGCGTTTGCTGCTTATGAAAAGATGAAGGTGTTTCAGCTAGATGTGAAGAGTGCGTTTTTGAATGGGAAAGTTGATGAGGTTGTGTATGTTGAGCAACCTCCGGGTTTTCCTGACCCAGACTTTCCAGATCACGTGTACAGGTTGAGCAAGGCGTTGTATGGATTACATCAGGCACCTCGTGCCTGGTATTCAACTTTATCGGATTACTTGCTCGAGAATGGTTTTGAAAGAGGGAAAATTGATAGCACGTTGTTCTTCAAAAGAGATGGAAGCGACTTCCTGCTGGTACAAGTCTACGTGGATGACATTATATTTGCTGCGTCAAAAGTCTCCATGTGTCAGGAGTTTGAAGCCGTCATGAAGAAAAGGTTTGAAATGAGTGCTATGGGTGAACTAACTTTCTTTTTAGGATTGCAGGTTGATCAGAAGAAGGACGGGATGTTCATTCATCAGACGAAGTATGTTCATGATGTGCTCAAGCGCTTCAAGATGGAGGACAGTTCTCCATATGATACTCCAATCTGCGTCAATCACAAATTGGGTGCTGAAGTAGACGGTGATGCAGATGTGGACCCAACTCAATATCGGGCAATAATAGGTTCTTTAATGTACTTAACTGCATCTAGGCCTGATATAATGTTTGCTGTTTGTCTTTGTGCACGTTTTCAGGCAAATCCAAAAGAATCTCATTTGAAAGGTGCAAAGAGGATACTGCGGTATCTCAAGGGCAAACCGAAGCTGGGGTTGTGGTACCCGAGAGGAGGAGACTTGGAGCTAGTCGCCTACACAGACTCTGATTATGGTGGGTGCAATCAGAGTCGGAAGTCAACAACAGGAGGATGTCAGTTTCTTGGTGGCAGATTGGTGTCGTGGCAATGCAAGTAACAGACTTCGGTCGCAATTTCAACCTGTGAAGCAGAATACATGGCAGCATCCAACTGCTGCTCCCAGGTTCTTTGGATACAACAACAGTTGCGCGACTATGGTCTGAATTTCTTACTTACTCCTATTTGCATTGATAACACAGCTGCTATCTCAGTAACTAACAATCCCGTGAAACATAGTAAAACTAAACATATTGACATACGTCATCATTTCATACGGGATTGTGCTGAGAAGAAACTGATAGTGCTTGAAAAGGTGGATACGCTTGATAATTTCGCTGATTTATATACTAAAGCGTTTGACAAATCCAGATTTCAAAACCTTATTGAACTGAATGGGATGATCAATCCCGAGTAACCATGCTTTTCTTGTATTTAAAAAAAAAAAAAAAAAAACGTCACTAATCGCTTAAAATTATGTCGGTTACCTCAGTTTGAAGGACATGTCTTAGGATATGTTTGGTCCTTATAGAATATGAGGATAGCCATTAACCAGATGACTGAAAGTGACCGGGGCGGTCATGATGAGTTTTTATTCTTTCGCTGAAAATTAGTCGATCATAATTAGTTAGAAGGACACATACTAGTATGTGGTCGGTCCAGCTGATTTATTGGATCTTCGGGATAGCCGTTTACCTGAAGACTTTGAATCGATCGGGGCGATAGAATTCAAAAAATTTTCTGGGAAATGAAATTACTTTTCAAGTCTACTACTTCGTAAGAAGTTCATTTGCTATGTTTAACAGAAAATTGATCCAACCTTGGAAAATGATAGTTATACTGATTTTGTGTGCTTAACTAGTGAAGTTATTAGGCTTAAAAGGCTTTAGAACAGTCATTGTATGTCATGGTAACTTTTTAATGGTGCGTAAAAGTAGATGTGATACAAACTAAATTTACTTGATTTTACGTGGAAACTCCTTAAGAGTTTTGCATGTCTTCATATATATCTTTCCGAATGATAGGCAGAAAAGTGATTACCCAGTCATACACGAGCCCGTAAGTGTTCTGATTCCCGTGAAGATAGCATCTCAAGATACTGCAGTGATCCAGATTCGGGACTTGCAGTTAATTTCTACTTTGAAGTCTATGTTTATTCTAAAAAAAAAAAAAAACAAAAAAAAAATAATAATAATAATATTTGGAGTTATTGAAACATATTAGAGATGACAAAATCAAGACTTCACAATCATTGAGTAAGAGAGAAGAACGGGAAGCAGATCAAGAATACTTACAAGTTTAATCAGACACTATGGGTCGAAGTTAATTCGGGGTGACTTGGGGAAAGCCAAATACGCTTTGAGAATAGATAGGAGGCATCAAAATCTCTGAGTTGTTGCCCACTTAAATTTTGAGGCTTAATCGAACCTATCTCGTATCACAGACACGATGAAAACCACTTTAAGTTATACCTGCTTACAACCTGTCTCTATATGTCATAATACAGCTAAACACGGATCTATGTGACAGTCATGTAATTAGTATGATTCCTGTTCGGATCTTTTCTAAAAACGTGGTAGTCCCTAACTAGACTGAAATTTGATCCCTTATACTTTAAATTTTTTAAGTTTTTGTACTTAGATAGTTTTATGATTTTTTAACTGGTTACTTAGAATTGATCATGTCATTTATTTCTTAAAGGGAAGTTTTAAAGAGTTAAATGAAAAATGTTCAAATTATAAGGTTTGATTTTGTAAATATAGGCGATGTTGTTAAACAGGCGAAGTTGTGAATAACTTCGCCTAGGCGAAGTTATCCGTAACTTCGCCTGTATAACCCAGACCCTATATAAGGATGTTCAAGAGTCAAACTGTTCATCACTTTTCAAAAACAGCGAACTTATCCGTATTCTCCGGCGAACTTACTGTTTTCCGGCGAACTTATTGTTTATTTCGATTCCGAGTTATTTTTCCCAGATTTCATTAAGATTCAAGGTTCGAGATGTCGATTTATCATACACTCCATGTTCATTCATGCCAAACAGTGGTCGTTTCGAACTGTTTCGAAACCTCGGACCATCGGATTTTGAACCCGGATTTTCATAACCTATTGTTACGTGTTCATGAACGATTTGATCATCAAGATAGGCCCTAAACCATGTTTTTCGGGGTCCTTGATCTTCAAACTTAGCCAAAATCCCAGATTTTCCGATTTTTGATTCAAACCTCACTGTCGCCGTTTCAGATTCAGGCGAAGTTAAGGTTTAGGCGAAGTTATCCGTAACTTCGCCTGGAGCTTAAATTCGCCTGAGGCGAAGTTATCCGTTCAACTTCGCCTGAAACTTAAATTCGCCTGAGGCGATGTTGTGGTGAGGCGAACTTAAAGATGAAGCGAAGTTGTTCCCAACTTCGCCCCAACTTTAACTTCGCCTGGAACCTTTTTAACTTAATAATTTTTAGTCGAACTTAAAGCTGAAGCGAAGTTGTTCCCAACTTCGCCCAAACTTTAACTTCGCCTATATAGTCTTTATCACAACTTCGCTCATGGTAATAAGCGAACTTGTGTTATGCTTTAATGTTTATCTGACTTGGTTCGCTTGTTGCAGAGATGGCTGCTGTTGCCGGTGCTGGAGGTGCTGGAGGAGATGACGGTGATAACCAGAGGCAATTCTTTCCGGGTCACAACATGTTCATCACCTTAGACCCGGAAATGAGCAGTGTTGAAGACTACCGCGAGATTATTACTTTCCTCATACGCTCGAGGATTTTTCATGCTATCACGACGACTCTGCCGATATCCTTACCAAATATCGAAGACTTTTGGCAGACGGTAGAATACGATTGTCGTGTTGAGCCCCCGGTCATGCGAGCGACTGTGAACAATCAACATGTTCAGTTCAATTCTGAACAGATTCGGGTGGCATTACGGTTTGGAGAAGAGACGAGGGACGACCCAACTGAGTTTGTGGCTCCGTTTCGTGATGGAGCGTTTCTCCGAATGGGCTATTCTGGTCCATTAGGCGATACACAGAGACGGAAGGGTTTTCTACTTGATCAGTGGCGCTTCCTTATGCACGTTATGATAGTTTGCATGTCAGGAAGGAAGGCGGGCACTGACGGTATGGGTGCGACCATGCAGTCCGCAATGACTGCACTGACTTACAATAAACGCTATAGTTTTAGTCAGATGGTCTTTTACGAGATTGACAGACAGAGGAGGGCGATGGCTCGTGAGCGGTTCATTATGTATCCACGTTTCATCCAGATGATATTGAACCATGTGGCTCCGAATCTACCTCAGCGACGACCAATAAGATACGTGGAATCTGTGAGCAAGCGTATCTTCGCTCAATGCCGCACTTCGAGTGCGAGGAGCAAGCCTGAGCGGCGTCCAAGGCATACTCCACTGTTTGGGTTTTTAATCAACCCAGAGTATGTTCCTGCTGGTGGGGACGAGTTCAGAGATCCTCAACCGCGACAGGCAAGAGCAACTCAAGCTGCACCTGCTGTGCCTGTTGTGTCGGCTGCAGAGGATATAGATCTTGATGCTGTCTTTGGAGGTCAAGGTTATTTCGATATGGATCAAGTTGATACACATGAAGAGGTGCAGGTCTCTGCTGCACAAGGTTCGGGTATGAGTGTTACTAGAGCAGCAACGTCGATGGCTGACTCAGATTTGGATGAGATCATGAATGAGGGGAGACGGTTGATGGTGTCTCGAGAGAGAACTTTTGGAAAAAGAAAGAGGACGGAGGATGATGATGAGTCAGAAGAGGAAGAAGATATACATAAGCTGATACGACGTTCAAGACGGGAAAGGACAGGTGCAGGTATGGGAGCTGGAGAGACTTCAAGGATGGTACGTTTCGCTCCGGCTGCACTGTCTGGTATGTCTATCGTTCCTACTTCTGTACAGGTTACAAGTACAAGCGCTGCGGATGTTCCCGTGGTGGCTACATCATCTGCTGGCATTCCATCTACCACTACTATCCAGATGTTGACTCTGGAGATTGTGTCTCTACCACCTCCAACGCTTACTCAGTCGGTGGTTGCTGCACGATTTGTAGAGTCAACGGTCGTCACTACTGCAGGGTTATCAGGTATGGTACCACCTGCGGTTACGCCTGCTTCTGATGTCTCGCCTACGCCTATGTCAGACTCAGAGAGAATAGCTTCACTAGAGCGGATCGTGGCAGAGCAATCGAAGACTATTCAACGCCTAGTAGAAGCAAATCAACTACAGTCATCCCTCCTGGTTGAGCATGGGAAAATTATAGATGCCTTGAAGGAGTTCTTGGCATCTCAGGGGGAGATGAGCTGTAAAGCCCACGAGCTAAGGACGAAAAGAAGAAATGACCGAGACGATGATCCCAATGCATCGAAAGATGCAGGTGGTGAGCTGCCAAGAACTTCTCAAGCTCTTGGTACTTCCACAGCTGAGGGGGAGTCTGCCGACGCGGCTGGTGGTTCTGGTGGTGATGATGTGGTGTTGGTTGATGATGACGTGATTGATGCGTTAAAAGAACTTGACGATGATATGTTCAGCGATAATATATTGTTTGATGAAGATGTGCTGCCGAGTGATGTGATTGAGAAGATCGGTGAGCAGATTGAGATTGAGAATGAGATTGAGGAAGGAGAGATAGTAGAGGAAAATGTCGAACATGACATTCCAGAGGTTGAGAAGGCCGATATGGGTTATCAGACGGCAGTTGAAGATACTGAATGGGAAGAGCAGCCGAGGTGGAATGAAGGATACGCTCATTGGTTCGTCAAAACGAAGAAACCGGCAGTCCCTACCATGTTCAAAAAGAGTTACAATATTAAGGGATATGCTAAAGCAAAGAAAGGGATTATATGCTGGATTTATGATGAGCAGTTGCGGCTCTTCGTGATTAAACGATATGATGGAGTTCAGTACCTTAGAAGAATGTTGAGATCGTTAAACACACTGCCTGAGTGTGAGGTTAAAGACTTAGCCAGATTGGGGTTGATCAATCGAAGTGACGATAATATGGCTAGAGTCATAGGGAAAATCGTATGGAAAGAGAGCATAAAGGAAAAGAAGTTTGAGCTGTTGAAACCACAGAAAGGGAAACTTGTTGAAGACAAGGATAGAGGTTTGAGAGCTGATGGAAAGCCTTGGATGGTTATGAAGTATAAACCAATCCGGTGCCTTAAAGAAGTACCGATGAAGCTTATGCCCAAGGATGTGCTCAAAGACCTAAAGTGGTGGTTCGTTGATTGTGAGACAGCGTAGGCAGTGATGGAAGATGAGGATGAACAAGAGATCCTTAGAGTTTACGATCCGATGCATCTTGTTAACTTATCGCAAGCTGATCTGAAGATGCTTAACGAGAAAAAGATCTTTTATATTCCTGCTTGGAAGGATGAAGCAAGGAAATATCAAAGGGTTGTGTCGGTGTGCGTTAGAGAAGGAGTGCACGCTTGAAGTTACAGGATTACGAGACAAGAGCTGAAAGATCAAGATATGAAGCTACTGCCAAGGGGGAGTCTGTTGGTGCATAAATGTCAGTAGTTCATATGTCTAGTGTCTGTAATCGAGTCTGTAATATTGTTTATGTATTTGTTTGTTTAAAGCAAAGTTGTTGACAAGTTCGCCTAGGCGAACTTGTTAACCAAGCGAAGTTGTTGACAAGTTCGCTTAGGCGAACTTGTTAACCAAGCGAAGTTATGGACAACTTCGCCTGAGGCGAAGTTGTCGTGTATTTATATAGGTTACGGCTTATCGTTTTAGAAGTTGAAGTTGTTCGTGTAAATCAGTGAGTCAAGTGACGTGAGGTCGAGAGTCTGTAACTGTGATTATATCACGTGTTGAGTTATTAATATAACGTGTGTTTGTTCGTATCGTATTCGTGTGTTCGTGTGTTTGTGTTCTACGTCCGTAACGATCTACACAGGGATTCCGCACCTGTGTATATCGGGATATCTTGTGTGATCCGTCCAGGGAACCTACAAACGAGCTTCGAATTCTCCTTGCCCGGATGCAGCCGCCCGTTGAGCTGCTTTGTCGTGAAAACGACAAGTTAAAGGCGGCTCGTATCCAAGAAGTAGCTCAGGCGCGGGCTATCCGGGAGGAGAACAGGAGACTCTCCGCCGTTGCTGCGGAGAAGGAGAAGGCCTTCAAGGCCCTTGAGGTTGAAGTTCAGGCCCGTCTCGAGGCCCGTTCCAAGGCTACCCAAGCTGTTAACGAACAACTTCGGTTGGCTAAGGAAACTGCGCGGAACGCAACCGAGAGGGCCACCAAGGCTGAAGCTGTTGCGGAGCCTCTGCGCGCCGAGAATGAGGAGCTCAAAGCCAAACTAGAGAGGCTCCAGCAGGCTCATGACGCCTTAGCCATGGAATACGCCAAGAAGCTTCAAGAGATCTTGGACCAGAGTGGTATGCTTGACCATACTGAGCGTAAGCTAAAGGGCGTTGAAGAGGCTGCTGCTAAGGAAGTGTTGCTTGCCAACCTTAACAAAAGTGAAGCCGAACGCGCCCGTAACCAAGCTCAAGCTGCCCTCCAGGAGGCTCTGGTTACCAAGGAATGGCTTCTCCGAGAAGCGTTGTCGCAGGTAAGCTTAGCTTCATAACGTCTTTACGCTTTTCTTTGTACTTAGAAAAGGTTTTGATACTTGTATTTTTTCTTGTTGTAGGTTGTGCATCGAGTCTTCACGAATACATCTTATGACGATGCCATGAGCGCAGCCCTCAACGCTTCTCATGAGGATGGGGAAAAGGCTGGCTTCCTGCTTGGTTTAGGGTTTGTTGAGAAGGGCATCCCGCCTTCCAACTTCCCTCTATACGATGTGGATACTGAAGCTGCTTATGACCAAGCAGTGAACCAGTATGCTGTCTTCCCGCATCCGGTGGTGGAGAAGGTGAACGAGATTGCTGCTGCTGATGATGGGCTAACTATCCTCAAGACTTTCCTTGAACCGCCACAGCCAACTGATGGTGCGGGTACAAGTGGGTTTGGAGGTAGTGGTCCTGAAGTTTGAACCTTGAGATCCCTTCCCACCGTTAGGATAGATTTATATTTCTGTAGGCGGGTAGATACCCGACCATTCTTGTAATGCTTGAATTTTTTATGAAATATAAATGTTTGTGCGGGTAGGACCGCCAATTTCACTGGATGACTTGCTTTATAAACATTATATGACTTGCTCATGCATATTATAGCTTAATTTGGCATTTGTTTTGCCGCATAAACAATATATGATTCGCTCGTGCATACTTTAGTTTAACTTAGCAATTTTCCAAGTGTTTTGAATAGGTTAACCGTTCGACGCGCGGTTGTTAATAGGTTAACGTTCAGTTTCCTTTATCATGATTGTGCGGGTAGGACCGTCACTTCCATTTAGTGGGATGACCAAACTTTACCTATAACTGACCTGCGTGAAGGTTTGCCGTTTTTTGTGTTTATGCGGGTTTTGCCGCCGTCCACACGCAACTACGTCTCCACTTATGCGGTGAATACCGGCATATCAGTGTTTTGAATAAGTTAACCGTTCGACGCGCGGTTGTCAATAGGTTAGTGTTCAGTTTCCTCTATCATGATTGTGCGGATAAGACCGGCACTTTCATTTAGTGGGATGACCAAACTTTACCTATAACTGACCTGCGTGAAGGTTTGCCGTTTTGTGTTTATGCGGGTTTTGCCGCCTTCCACACGCAACGACTTACTTCCCCACTTATTTATGCGGTGAATACCGGCATATCAGTGTGGAAAATTTACAAGTATAAATGTAAGATTATCAGCGTCAATGTGAAGGAGAATCATTTCCATTAGAAGTGGCTCTGGGCCTTTTCTTTACAAGTTTGGAATTGATCTACATGCAGCCTGTGTAATTGAGCTCCCTTCCATGTTCTTGGGATGGGAGTGTCATCGAGCCTTTCGAGCCGATATGCACTTGGTTCGGAATCTCGTTGTTTACGCAGTATGTAGCCTCCAACATTGAAGCTGCAGCTTCATTCGTGTTTTTCCCAACTGGGGTTCAACACGCATTAGCCTGCTCAGCGTTCATTACGCCACGAGGTGCGTGAGCGTCCCATCTCTGACAAATGCTTCGACGATGTCCTTCAAGTCTAAGCATTCCTCGGTGTTGTGGCCTCTTGTCCTGTGGAAGTCACAGAATTTGCTTTGATCAGCGTTTGGACGTTGTCGGATAATTGGAGCCTCTGGCCATGGGAGCCTTTCAGTGGCGAATATTTCGGTGACGCTTTTGGTGAGTGGCGTCCATCTGGAGTTCCGGTTCGACAACTACATGTTGTCCTGTCCGCCTAACCGAGGGTGCGAGCCGGATGAGGTGTCGAAGTTTACCCTTGACTGCCAAATACCTAGCTTCCTCTTTTTGTTTAGTCGGGCGGTAAGGACGTTGTTTTCTCTTGTTTTCTGGGTGTAGAGGTTTGTGCTTTGGGGAAGATCTCTACCCAGTTGCTTTTCCGTTTCCGCGAAGCGTTTAGCTGCTGTCATGATGGCATCCCATGTGGATGGCATGCCGTCTTTACCCGTTAAGGTGCGGATGAGCTCTGGATCTTTCGCGCCCTGGATGAAAGCAGCGCGAACAAGATCTTCGCTAATAGCGCCCAGACTTAGCTTCTTTGAATTGAAGCGCGTGATGAAGTCTAGTAAAGACTCATCTTCCTCTCGGATGCAGTTGAGGATCGTCCATTGTTCTTCAGTGTACTTTCTTTGTTGACTGAAGTGTTGGCTGAACTTCTGTTGGAAGTCTGCCCAATCGTAGATGTGGTGGACCGGTAGACGGTCAAACCACGCTCTAGCCGCTCCAACCAGCGTCATCTGGAACATATAACACCACGTGGGTTCCGTCCAGTTGCTGACGGTTGCCCCCGCTATGAATCTGTTCAAATGATCGTCTAAGTCAGATATACCATCATAAGTGCCGATGTTGGACATCTGTTTGGCACTTTTCGGGGCGATTGCTTCCGCAATGTCCCTTGCAAACTTGGATGTTCCCGCATTTGCAGTAGTTGGTCTAAAGGTTTTGGAGAAGTCGCGTGGGTTTGCCCCCGCGTTCCTTGGTTTGAAGGTTTCTCCGAAATTCCTTCTCGGTCGGAAGTCCGTTTCCTTACGCTTCCCTTTCGCCCTATGGCGAGGGTTTGCGTCGGTGTCGGATTCCTCCCGATCATCGTCCGAGTATTCGCACTCACTGCTCATGTTGAGCTGTTGTCGAGTGCTTCCAAATTCGTCAGCCTGTTGGATGGAACGTAAGCGTTCGTCTAACTCAGCTTGGAATTCCTTCTGACGTGCTTCTGCCCACGCTTTAACTTGTTCAAGTGTTTGGCGGGGGAGCCTCGTCTGTTGTCTTTCCACCTGGGTATCGATGAATCCCAGGGGATGATTGTTTACTGCACTTGCCCCGGCTCGGGTAACCGGGGTAGTGTTCGTAAAATTTACTGCACTTGCCCCGGCTTGGGTAACCGGGGTAGTGTTCGTAAAATTTGTATACCCGCCGGTGTTCCCCCCAGTAGCTGGGGTTGTGGTTACCGGGGTTTCTTGGTCACTCGCTGGCCTTGGGACCGGAGTAACTTTAACCATCTTTCCAGAAGTTTTGAAAAAACTGAAAAAGAATAAGTTCTAGCTTTTATGCACTGATGGCGCCAATGAAGAAACACTAAGTGACCCCGGGCAGATTACGGATAATCTGGGGGTTAAATAGATGTTTCCCACGAGGGTTAGTTCCGGCAAAGATGGTTGTTCTTCTGATGACCTGCAAAACAGACACCGTGAGCTCGTCACTGAGAAGGGGGGGGGGGTACCTCCTTGTGACCACCCTCCGGCGTGAGAATCAGACTAGATTGCTCTTGAATATAAGTGTATATTAAGAGAATTAGCTAGAGCAGATATCAGATAATATATGAAGATATAAGATGTGTTAAGATATCCATACCGTTCCAAGGTGTTGGAGTATTTATAGCTGAAGGTAGGTTTCCAAGCAGGTACAGCCGGCTGAATAGTATTCCTGTTCTACCAACTGTGGGCTATGCACGTGCCATGCTGATGGTTGGTGGGTAGGCAGCGGCTGATAGTGACCAGGCCGGCTGTGTACTATTCCTTTTCCACCAACTGCAGGCTATGGACGTGCCCCGACAGGGGTTGGTGAGTAGGCAGCGGCTGATAGTGACTTTAAGTACTAGAGAGTGCTGCCCGTCGTACTGTTGTCAGTGAGCTGTCGTAGCTTTGGTCAGATCTTTTGTCCATACCTTGGCAGGTACAGTACAAAAGATCCTCCAGTATCATACGGACTGGCTCACTTGGGCGGGAGTATTCCCGACTTTGGGCGGGAGTGTTCCCGGCTTGCTCATTCCCTCTTCAGGTGACATTACTGAATTATTTGAGAGTTAGTGCCTTGTGCGTGTAGCCTTGCTGCGCGGGTAGCCTTCCCTGATGGCTAGTATCCGTAGCTGCGGGAACAGGCGGAGTACTTCACCATTGGGAGGCTTTTCTGCGGGAACAGCTTGCGTACTGCGCGTAAGGACGTCGCGTCTCTGAGCATGGTTGGTCCTGCAGATCCAGTTGGTCTTTGCGCAGACGTCCCTCTAAGGTGAGTCTTGAGTTCAACTGCGCAGACGTCTCTCTTCGAGGTGAGTCTTGCGGGTCCAACTGCGCAGACGTCCCTGTTTAAGGTGAGTCTTGCGGGTCCAACCGCGCAGACGTCCCTGTTCAAGGTGAGTCTTGCGGGTCCAACTGGGCTCTGCTGGGACTTACCTCTTCACCTACACATTTTAAAACTTGATAACTAATTATGCTATAAACCTTTTACAATTTATCAAACCAAATCCAAAGGAAAAAAATTACATACAAAGATTACAAATCCATGAATACACAAGAACTTAACCACTTATACAAACTAAAAACAAATTACTTATATTGGTTACCTACACGGTTTCGAAAAATCATTAAACAAATGAAATTAATTCAAAAAAAATTGTTTGGCACTTGAGAGTTCAAACTTTTTCAAATTACATAGACATATCAAAACCAATTAACAAAACATCATCTTCCCTATAACTTAAGTTAAACAAACACTACGTCCCATAAACAGGTTAAAACCAATAAACAAGCTAGCAATTCCCTGTGTATTCCTTCATCTGCAGAATTATAAGTCCAAACTGAGAAGCTTCAAAATATCTCAACTTTTAGACTTTATAGTTTATATGTGAACTAAGCCTCACTCTTTTGCTGAGTACCTTTGGATGCCAAAATTCTGTCATTCTGTTTCCACAAGAAAACAAAACCGAATTGAAATAAACATTAATCATTAATGTAACTAGTTTTCAATTTATAAATATTGTTATAAAGAATATAAGCATACATATAAAACAACTACAGGGAGATTAAATTTCACAGCGAATGTTATATGTGTAATTAATTAAAATAATATTATTAGTGCTTTTATTGTGTAGTTAATACTCATATTTAATCCATTAACTATTTTAAAAAATAAAATAATGACAAAAAAAAACTATGGTGTCAACCCAACCCAATTTGACGTGTACTAAAATCAATTTTGACTTGTTATCCAATTTGTTCATTTAGTCATCCCTTGGTCGCAACTCTTCATTGTAAGAACGATAAAGAATGTACCTACACAATCTACACTTGTTCATAATATCACTTACACAGATCATCAAAATATTCATAATACACAGTGTAGGAACTTGATTTATTTAACGGTTGTGTAGGGATATTTGTACACACATATACACGTACAGATCATTACACCAATCAGATAATTAATTAGGCTACACAAGTGCAGCCAATACATCCCTACACCTGCAAACACATGTAAACAAACAGATTCGAATATTGAAACCACATAATCGTTCATATATCTACACATATTGCACCGAAAAACTAAACAATTGCAATTATATAGTTTTACCTACACATTTAAACAAACAGATTCGAATATTGAAACCACATAATCGTTCATTTATCTACACATATTGCACCGAAAAACTAAACAATTGCAATTATATAGTTATACCTACACATTTGATATAAATCCTACACATGAACTATACCACACATATGACATAATCCTATAAACTAATCTTAACACTTTTGTTTATGATTTGTTCCTTTCATGTAGGATTCGTTAAGGTTTTTTGTAAGAAAATTTTTTGAATAGCATATTCAATCATGAATGCCGTATTAATTAGCCCATCAAAGGAGTCGTTCCCCACTCAGGAGCCAATGTGTAGCATTTGTCCCCAACGGTTTACAGTTTGATCCATATTTGTAGGCTTTTAATTGCCTTTTATCATTTTTGTGCAAAAACCTATGATTCTGTGCAGTTTCTATTGATCCTTTGTGTGTATTTTTAACATTTATTGTAAGACAGGGTCCTACATATAACAACAGCAACTACATGAAAAGGATAACAACACTTACAAACAATATACAAAACCTAAACAAAACTATAATAGACTGTACCTACATCTTAAATAAAACCTCAACAATCAATATCTCCTAAATAATGCAACTATATTATATATAACCATCATTGGTTCTAAGAAATGTAAAACTATAATTCAAACCTACACATCAACAATTTGTTTTTACACTAGCTACTCTAAATGTATTCATACACTGTAACCTAATTAATCCTACACTAGAACACATACCAAAACAATAAGTGATAAAAAGAAAACAATGGTTTTTTGCTTTATGTAATTCCAACACAACTTAATCTAGTTAATCCTACACTAGAACACAGTTATTTTTACATCAACAGTGATACGGAAAAAAAAAACAAAACTTATAGATTACCAAATACCAAATATAAGAAATTCGCCGTACATTTTAACTTCCACCAACTAATACAAACTTTAAGATTTAAAACAAAACCTGGTTGTAGCTATAACTGTTATCAATGCAATACGATTGGAATAAAAAAAAATCAACAATAGTAAACCCAAATCCATAAAATCCAAGCAATTGATTACGTAATGTAGGTTGTAGGACTGTAAAATCGCCCAAAAGAAAATTGAAAGAAAACCCTAGCTTTTGCTGCGATGATATGGTAACACCCTAAAATCGATTTCTTTAAACGTTCTTCTTATGCGCGTGCTACTAAATCCTCAACAAAATTATGCAGATTTCCGGGTCAAAAAACTCTCTTTTGTTGTTGAGATGACTTTCCTATTAAATCTTCAATCACTCATAAATATTAGCCGTTTCTTTTTTTAGGCTACACATTTAGGACTATTTTACCCTTTTCCTTTTAAATATATTAAAATTAATCATGTCAATATTACATTATTGGCATCTTAAATGTAGGACTTAGATCAAACTTAATCAATGGTTGTAATTAACTTCTCACTATAAAATGACTTCTCTCCTGAACCATCCCCTATATATATATATATTGCCCTTTAATTTGGATTACTGAGCATTCCCGTCCAACCCTCCATTTTATGTGAGGTGTGTTTTTATAATTTATAGAGTGATTTTGGGTGTTGTGAGTGAAGAGTTTATTTTAGGAAAAACAGTGATTTTTCTGTATATTTGAAAAGTTAGTGTTCACCCCTATAATTTTTTAATATTTTTTGAAAGTGATTGTGAGTGAGGGAAAGAAAAAAGTTAGTAAAAAATGTATAAAAAAATTATTTAATTAAAATAGAGAGAGAAAATATAGTAAGTTTAGTGTAATTTTTAGTTCAGGAATAAGGAGTAGGATGTGAATGCTCTTAACGGAACATTAAACCACATGATAATCTTCATTTCATAATGTTTCGTGAAATTTACTATTTTACACTTATTTGGATAAAGTCATTTTTATTTAGGCTTTAAATACTTTAGATGACAATATCGTCCCGATTATAATATTCATTTATTTTCGTTCATAATTTAGTTCGTTAGAGTGTTGTACTCTGCTCGTTAAGGTTTGGGTTCTATAAAACGAAGCTCACGTTTCAAGTCTTGCTCATCTAGTTTTCTAATCTTCGGTTTTTAGGCTCGACTAGTGAAACTTGCTTCGTATTAATATTGGTTTGTTGGAAAATGTGTCATTTGCATTATTTTATATTTACACAAATATCAGTTGCATTATTTTATACTAGGTTAGAGCCCGTATTCCATACGGGTGAAAAATATAATAAAAATAAAAAATTGTTATATGTAATACATTAATTATAAGTGAATTAACAATATATCATTTAGAAGTCAAGAAATTTAACACAATAACTACTTAAGTGGAGTTGGTTAGCATCTTTAGTTTGAATGCTCCATATTATGTTTGGAAGAAGAGATGATAAAATAGGAAACTGCTCACATGGCATCTATGTGGCATCCTATGTGGAAGCCCTGGAATGATGTCATGTGGAAAAATTATGTTGCTTTAATATATAGTTAGATTAGATTAGATTTGCACATGTTAGGGTGATAGTTTTATATCCTTTTTTCTTTCTTTCTATTTTTTTTTTGTTATAGATATTTTTAATTGTGTAGTTTTGTTAATCTTATAATTAATTTAATTTTAAATAATTATTTCTGCTACTTTTTAGAGAAAAACATTTTTAAAAAAAAGTTAACATAATCAAGAAACAACTCTGCGAGCATGCATCGATGTCGTTTTGAGCATGTTACAAATTTAACTATTTTGGGTTTTTTTTTTCTTTTGATTGTTAAATCTAGTGTTAGTATTGTAATGATAACATAACGAATCGATGCCAACGAAATTTATATCGCTTCCAGGCCCAAGCTGTAGCGTGCTGGCTGAATATATTTATAATTTTTGTGAGAATTCAATAATAAAAATTTAATTCACCTTTTATAAATGATTATAATTTCATATGCATTATTATTATTATTTTGGTATTTTACGGCACCATAATTTTATTTTCATGTAAAAAAGTATTGAAAATAAACTTACATTTTTATTTTTTGTACAAACTTAAAAAGGTAAATTGATTGTCGACTGTGATTAAGAAAAATACTTATAAAATATAATCTCCATTTTGGGGCTTCATATTTCATTAATTAATTAATTCAATATATATTAAAAGATATAATAAATTTATTAGAATAAATTTATATTATGTGAAAAGAATTATACATGTCGTGTGAAGTTATTCATGACGTTTGTCAAATTTGCTATCCAACCACTAGACGAACAAATAAAGGACCAATTATTTATTCTTTCATGAAAGAATTATTGATTTGAGATTAAAGTTTTACTAATATAAAGGATCCTCGTATTCACACACCAAATATTAGGTAGCGTTTGTTACACAACAATGACAAGGGGAATGAAATGATTCATTATGAGGGAATAAAAAACGTAATGTTTGGTTGCTTAATGGAATGGAATCATCTAGGGGTGCTCATCGAATCGAATAACGAATTTTCAAGTTAAATTGAATCGAATAATCTGAATAATTGCTTTTTTGCCGGTATTCGTATTCGATTAAAAGTTGAACTATTCAATTCGTATTCGTATTATATGCCCAATTCGAAATTCGATTCGATTTCGTATTTGAAATTCGAATTCGAATCGAATTCTAATAAATTCGATTTTAATTCAAATAAATACAATCTAACTCAAGTTTATATATGCCAAAAATTCGAAAACATAATCATAATTGCAAAGGAAACATATAAATTTAAAGTAACTACAATACCACATTATAATAAATTCAAAACTAAACTACAAATTGTAACACCAACAAAATTTTGGTTCAAATTTGACAAGTTTATAAAGTTAAAGGACTAAAAGTATTTATGAAATAAGTAATGAAAAAATAAGATAAAGAAATGAAGGCATTTTTATGCTAAGGAAATAGTAAGGAAAACTCCATCCCACATGGAAAGTGGGAAAGAATTGAAAGCACTTTATAGGGAAGGAGTTATCCATAATAATGTTCTTGTATGACTAACCACTCTCACAAGTCCTAGCAGAGGGTGCGAAGCACCCGACGGCCACGAGCTCGGGTGAAGGGCGATGGGCGCAATGTGGCGCTTTGATGGCGCACTTTGCATAGATAATGAGACGAAATCAAGATATGACAAGTTACTAAAAGATCAGGGACTAAAAATGAAAAGATTTGAAATTTTGCATCTTCGCGATACGCGAAGAAGAATCGAGTTGCATCTTCGCGATACACGAAGATGTAGGACACGTCACGGGACACGTGTCAGACCGGAATGACACGTGGCGACACGTGGCAAGCCTACGATGACTCACCTAAGCTAGTGCACCTTCGCGATACGCGAAGATGCACTAAATCAGGCTATAAATAGGCAGCCATGGGATGAAGCTCCCATCACATCGCACTCACATTACCTCGGTTTCTGTGCCATAGCCTCGACAATTCCGACGCGTTAATTGTCTAGAATTACGTGCAAGTAAGAGTGCTACCCACACAAAGTCTAAGCATTTCGTAGACAAGCCATACAAGGTAGGGGTTCTGCCCGATTATTTTATTATATATGGCTTAGACCCTAGTCGAGGGTAGTCTATACCTTGATCAGATAATAAGTGAAATATAGATTTCATAAGATAAGGTTATTATTCTTTATTATAAAGATATTTCTTATGAACGAAGAAATAGGATATATGCACGTTTATTCATGATAAAGAAACGTAGTACATAAATGTTTTATAAAATGAAATAAATATCAAGGTAAAGGTTATGCAAATAGACTTGAGGTCTATAGCTAAATCATAGATCTAGTTATTTATAAAATGTTATTCTCGTAATATAGGTCCGAGATAAAGATCAGGCAATTGTCAGAAAGATACATTGACATCACAAAAGGTGAATACATCCAAATCTTTTTATAGTGTGAAATATGTTATGACGTGAATACGTCCAAATATTTTTATAGTGTGAAATATGTTATGACGTGAATACGTCCAAATCTTTTTATAGTATGAAATATGTTATGACGTGAATACGTCCATATGTTTATGAAATATTTACTCTTATAAATTATGGACTGTTATCTATATGTAAAGAGTTATGAAAGTATTTGCATGAGGGTTGGTTCAAATCCTCTAAAATGTTTTGATGTAAGGTAGTACTAAACACTCAGACTAAAATGCACATGTGTCTGGATCCATTCATATATGATTTGTAGTAGGCCACTACAATCATACTAACCATGAGGCAAGTGACTGTCTCTATGGCGAGTGAAGTCCGATTATGTGGTCTATTGGTATTTTTAGTTCCGATGAGATGGGATGAGGCCCACCGAGTCGTTGAACACTATTGGTGTTATATCATAACGAAGGTGATTTTGTATATGATTATATTATGATGAATTATGAAAATGTTTTTATTGAGTCAGCGTTATTCACCAGCACATAACTGACGTATTTTTCCCCCACATTTCAGGGAAACAATAAAGGTAGAACAGACAAGCAAGCCAGATTAGAAGATTGGGGACATAGTCATTAAAGGTGATCTGATGGCTCATATGTTTTAATTAAAATATTGTGAAGAATCATATTTTAAAATGGCAGGTATTTGAAATATCAAAACGGGTATTAAATTCCCGATATTTCATTAGAATTATATTCTATGACTTCCGCTAAAAGAACGTAATATATATACATATATGAATATATAATTTGAATTCGAATTTCGAATCGAATCGAATAATAAATCATAAATTCGTATTCGATTAATATGCTCGAATACGAATACGAATCGAATTTGAATATTTAAAACCGAATTCGAATCTTAATAATCGAATTCGAATTGAATCAAATTTCGAATGTTTTGAATGCGAATGGAAATCTGAACACCTCTAGAATCATCCATTACACATGGAATCCCATTACATCAAAACCATTCCTTCCCAACCCCCCTCTCTTTTTTTTCATTCCATTCCCCCCTTCACCCTACTTTCTCAATAACACCATCACTTAACAACAACAACGACGACCACCACTACCATTGTCACCACCACCACTACCATCGTCACCACCACCACTTTACTAACAGCGCTACCACTATCGTCGTCGCCGCCACCACCACCTTACAACCAGCATTACCACTGCCACCGTCATCGCCATCATCGTTGCGGTAAACATCCAGCCATTGTCAACGTCTCCGCTTGGTCGTCACCGCCACCATCATTGTCACTACCTAACACCACCACCTAACTGCCACCATTGTTGTCGCTACCCTACCATCGTCATCACTACCAATGCTACCACCGCTTGACCACCACCCCCCACCACCACCACCACCACCACCGCCACCGCCACCGCCACCGCCACCGCCACCAGAACCATCACCCCTGCCGCCTGACCGCCAGCGCCACTGCCACCGTCGCCATCGCCACCACAATTTTCGTCACCGGAGTTAATTTTCGTCACCGGAGTTATTACCACCATCGTCGCCAAAAAAAAAAATTAATTTGTGATAGGAGTGTTTTTATTATTTCTGTTTCATTCCTATAATTTGTTTGAATACCAAACAACATAATAATTCATTTCATTCCTACAGGTTAACCAAACAAGAAAAAGGAATGTAATGACATATTTCATTCCCTTGGCTATTCCATTCCTTCTCTCACTCCATTCTCCCTTAATTCCATTACATTCAACCAAACATACCCTACGTCAATGTGTAGGTTTATATGCGAATAATTTTCATAATTTTCAAAGACAGACATTCTTGTATGTACCTGTCAATCAGATGAATATATGTCACGTATAGGCCTATAAGAGACGTATGAGTTGGGTGGCGTATTGGTTATACGCCACGATTAGGGCCATACATGATGTCTTGGTTTATTTTTTAAGTATTATATTACACGCTTATCGATACTGGTTTTTGCAGGTACGTCGAGATAGATGATCTTGTAGATCACAAGTTTCGGCAAATCTTGGTCATGGCCTGACATACTCAAGGTCATTGTCCTTTTTTTTTTTTTACTTTCGCATTCAGCTGTATTTTTTATGATGTACATACTGATATGTATGTATAAAGTTTCGGTTGTTTGTGTGTAATGTTTGTTTGCAAAGTTTATTTAGTTTGGTTAGTTATGTGTTTGCATTCTAGGTATGTTTCGATTAATTAACAAAGTTATTACTTTATAAAACTTGCTAAAACAATAAATATTTTTATAAAAATGTTTGTAATATATTTGTAAAAAAGTTATCTCCTCATACGTTGCATATACGCTTAAAATTAAAAAACCTAAGGGGTGTGAATAATACAGCCCAATATAAATTGATATTTCCACTTAAGTTTGGAATATAGTTTTGCTGTCCTAAATTGATATTTCCACCAGAAAAACTATGTTTATTCTCTTTATTGCCTTCTAGAAGGTATTTAGAAATGACGTGTATTAGTAAAAAAATAATATTATTTTAAATTTTAAATAACTTTCGTTGGTTATGAAATCATGACCGTGACATTTTTTTATTCGGGTTCTTTTAAACAATATAATACAATGTTGTTGAGACCGGAACGAACCAGTCTGATCGGGATTCGATTCACCGACCATGCCGGTTATGTTTAGTTCGTTTGGCTTCCAGAGAGCCGGTCGGTCCGAACCGGTTTAACCAGTCCAACTAGAAAACCAGACCGGTTAAACTAGTTTACTATGGAATTTTTTCCTTTTTTTAGAAAAATCGTTTGGAGACTATATGCACCATATCATTTGAGGATGCTTACCTTCGGGAACACATACGTCAATCACAAGGGTCATAATCTAAGTACATAATAGATCTAGTTAAACCCTAATCAGTTTGATACAACTAATTATACAAAAGAAAATTGCATACAAACATACAGATTAGATTGAACACAAGAGAGATTTTTCATCAAGATTATGTTCGAAAATAACAAAACAATCAAAACGGGTGTGAAGAACTAGAAACGAACACCAAGTTGTGCGAGAGTAAAAGTCGATGAACTCTAATCAGACATGTTGGAAAGACAAAATAACCCATCGATCTTTTCAGTTTGCGACATATATATTCCAAATTTTCGCCCACGGACACAAATAGCCGATTTTATCTTTAAGATTGCTACAAGCTCTCTCAAGTATCCAAAATGGCTATAATAGCCCCTCAACAATATAACACACAAAACACACCAAGTTAAAACAATTACACAAGCCACGTTATGTTTTCTATTGAATTATGTTTTTAACAATAAAGGAGAGCGAATGGACGTGTCTTCTTAGCAAAGGATGTTAGACACGTAAAGAGATCTCGTAATGTCTCATCATCTCAATATGAAAAATCTTGACAGGCTTTAAAGGGTGGATCCCATGCAAACATTGAATTACTTATATGTATAGTTTCACATCATATAATGCACCGTTGTAATCAAGCTAACTGTTCATCCTGAAAGAAAAGGACGACACCTAAATATAACAATCTAACAAATAAATTAAGTTGATTTATAAATTTACTCAACGTATGGCTTTTCTAAATGAAAAAAAATGTTAATTACTTTAAAAAGATAAATAAGAAAAGAAAAAGAAAAGACGTGGTTTGATCAAATCTTGATTGAACCATGCTCCCGTATAAACCGCTAGGAAAACTGCTAATCTATGTCTATATCTATATAAATTTAATATTTCAGATAGGATGGTCCAATTATTCTAACACAAGTGTGTATAGGTATAGCCATTCATGTAGCTTTAACCAAAAAATTAATCCACTTGCCTTGATTATATACTTTATCTAACTAATTTATTATGTATGAAAAATGCGGTTAGTAAATATATTATTGTAATACATTATACATGTTGGATGATTCGAAGATCAAAGAATGAAAAGATTTTTTACAACAAGCAACTTTTAACTACAAAACTGATGGGTGAGATAAAAGCTACTTTTCTCATTTAGGAGAAATACAGGAGATGGCGAGCTTTGATTAGAAAAAAATGGTGCAAAGTTTGGTTAAACCACACGATCGCTCCCCCAAGAACAGAAATCTAGGTCCGCCACCATACAAATTTTATACGGACACTACCCAATGACTATGGAAATTGAAGTCATAGGTTTACTACGTTGGGTTTAAAGGCTTGATTTGGGCGGATCTAATATGGATTTATAGAAAAATTAGAGGAAGGAAATACTTACAAAAGGGATTATAAATTAAGGTATTACATGGCCATATCTAGAAATTTGATTAGAAATGGTGATTTAGTTTGTACATTGATAGATTTGAGTGGAGAGTGGGTATCATTTCTGGGCCAGTTGTGATTCAATTAAAGATTTGGTGTTGGGCCTGATTTTAGAATTTCTGTGTTGGGCCTGATTTTAGAATTTCTATGTGTTGGGCCCAATTTAGATATCAGTTTCAAATTTCCTTTTTGATTGGCTACTTTTCCTTGGGTCCATGTCCCGGGTATCTAGTGCCTTTTTCTTTGTATTGGTATATGTTGGGCCCAGCTTAGATATTTGAACTTGGATCAGTAACCCACTTTTCTCTGGTATTTTTATTTTAATTTTGTTTCTTAGGATTTTAAAACATTTAGAAGCCGAGGAAAATCCTGAAGATTTAATCAAGCGCTGATTTTCATTCATCCATATTTATCAAAATTATTTAATTAGTCCTTTTAGTAAAGGTTTCGATCAGGAATGGTAATTCAAGATTATATTTGCCAGAAGGCTTGCTTACGACTTACGAGCTTATGCCCGGCTTTCCTCAGACAAATATGGAGTTCAGATCTTTTGAGTTCTCGACAGAGATAACAAGATGATTGTTGTCTAAATCAAGTCCATGATTATTAAGAATGGATGCTCGAACCTTATCAATAAGACTTTGTGCTTTTTTTAATTTTTTTAAAGTTTTAAACATTGAGCAAAGTGGAAGAATTTGAATACAAAAAATCAACTAAAGTGGCTATTAAAAAATTACAAGTCACCCTCTTTTTTCTACACTTTAAGCTACTTAAGAAGAATCAACTCTTTATTTGAGCTCCCCATATTATATAATACTTTAATTTTAACATCTAATCTAACTATACTATTAAAGGAAGATAATTTTTTCACATGTCACAATTATAGAGTGTCCATATTGGATTTCACATACGCAATTCTCTTAAATACATTTTTCACCTAATTAACATTCATTAAAGTGTATAACAATTCATTAAATACATAAAATCTTCTATCCATTATTTTTCATTTAATTACCATTCTAAAATTATATTAAGTTATTCATATAAATTTAGAAGACTAATCTTTAACCTTTTACAATTCAATATAAAATTTTTCATTAATTTTATTATATAATCATTTAAATCAATAACAAAAGTTCGGCGATATAAATCAATACAATGGCTAAATCTTGAAAAATTATTAAATGGTGAAAATCATGGACAAATCTTTTAATTTTTTTGTATACATGTATTTCAATTTTAATATTTTAAGTTATAATTTGATTTAAATGAATATAAAATATAAGTCATAAATAAGAATTATTATATGAAATAACTGAATTTACTTATTACATATAATAATTTTTATTTTTATTATAATTTCCATCCGTATGAATCACGGGATCTAACATAGTAATATATATTTAAATGTTCTCTATTAACAACTTAACCTCTTTTTTTTTAACAATAATAGATTAACTAACTAAAAATAGCGCATTATATTACATATGGACTACTTTCAAGTTTTTCATATTCATTTACAGTATTAAGGAATAATTGAGTCAACCACACATAAGGTTAGAGAATGGACAACACACCCACCATTTTTGTCACTATATTTTAAGATAATGTTTTATGTTGAACCACAAATGATTCTATCCAATGTATTTCTCCCACAAAATGGGTATTTTGCTATTTTATATTCGGATAAATAATTAAATATGACTTTTTTTTTTGAAAATTACAATAATGCAATAGTAGGAGACTTTATTTATTTTTGTGGCATTAAATTAAGATAAGTAAAAAAAGTCCGAAAACCTTATGGCATTCATTTATATTTGTATGCATACAAAAAAGTGAATAACCATTTTACAAAGTAATTTTCTCTTGCTTTTGATGCAATTGGTCGGCGAACACATTATATTTTTCTAGCAAAAGTTAAAACTCATGTCACAACACCTTCCATCAAATGGTATACAAAATAAAGGTTTGTTACATTATATGATACCAAACGTATATAATTAAATATATTGATATTTTGGTATAATTAAGCGTGGATAAGATATGATTAGGAGTGGGCATAAACTGGGTAAAACATGTGAGATCCAAACTAATCAGACCCGACTATATTACTAAAGGGTGGTTCACGGTTTTGGATCGGGCATTCCGGGTAAGCCTATTTGCTTCTATAGTGGTGAGGAAAAACTGGGTAAGACCCACGAGACCCGAATTGATCAGACCCAATTATTTAAAATAGAGTCGGTTTCTAGATCCTGAGAAGATCATTAACTGGGTCGGCTCGAATATTGCCAATAAGACCTTTTGCTCACCCATATATAAGCTATAAGTCTATAACTAAAGGAATTTTTGAAAAATAAAAATGTCTATGTATTGTGACAACTCTGTAACCAACAAGGCTATCTTGTCACATATTAAGAGACACAATTGTAAGTATCATAATAATAATTCTCTAAAATAATATATATATATATATATAGTCTAAAAATTTGTATAATTCATTCAATGTTTGACACCCTTTTTTGGAACGACCAACTAAGTAATGCCGGGTATTCTGTACGTGACCCCTATTGGCTAAAGGTAGCCCGAGCCGGCAATGAGTCCGGATGGACGGAGCCCCTAGCGGTTCACCTATTGAGGGATTTCCCGGATAAAACCCGACCCACACGCTCGTCAAACGGCACGACAGCGAGGATTCGGTAAAACAGTGGCGGACCTACGGCTAGTTCACGGGGGTCGGCCGACCCTGCGATTTAAAAAAAAAATTAGTGTGATATATATAGAAAAATCCTAACCGACCCCTGTAAAATTTTGATACCGACCCCTATAAAAGATTGAGAAAAGAAGAATGAGAAAAAAGAGAAACGGGGAAGAAGAAATATTGCCGGAAAAATTCCGGCAAGGGTGGAAGGAGTTTGCAGCGGGAATCTGGTTGAGGGGAAGACAAGTTCATAAATATTGATATTTTATAATTTATTAGGTATCATGGTGTACTGCTGTTAGTCTTTTGACTCCTTTTTGGTTTGACTTCTATATTTTCTTTTTTCTTTTTCTTCTTTTCATATTTTGCTAATAACAGTATATAAGTTACATAAATAAACTTATGAGTTATTATTTAGTTTACACTAAGTGGATACTTTATTTTCTGAATTAACTAGTTTTCATTTACTTTCTTTTGTTACTGTTTTTAAAAATATATATATAAAGTTTACTCACATGTTTATCGCATACATAAATTGGTGAGTTTTTGCGTAACACAAGGCCTTGTTGCCTCAATGTGCCTGCATACATAAATCGGTGTGTTTTTGTGCAGCTTGAGGCCTTGTTATCTCAATGTGTCTCACGATTGATGTAATTTTGTAATGTATTCATAATTTAATTTTGCTTTATCTATTCGGTGTGTTTTTGTGCAGCTTGAGGCCTTGTTATCTCAATGTGCCTCACGATTGATGTAATTTTGTAATGTATTCATAATTTAATTTTGCTTTATTTATTTTTTATGTAACCCGACCCAACCTGACTCAACCTTAAGGTACCGAAAAAATTTAATATCCAGTGATAGACAACCTACCTCAAAATTTCTTACCCCTGTAAAAAAAATTTCTGGATCCGTCACTGCGGTAAAACCGGGTGTGATTTAGTCATTCTCTTTTATATAATTTCTTTGATATTTTATTAACTTTTAATCTTATTATATAACGTATTTTCAAACTGTTTTTTTAGTATTTTAGACACCCAATTCATTTTTCAAGAAATACTCATAACCCAATTCTTCCTCTTGTTGTTGACATAATATGACGTCATACCAAAATAATACGGAAAATCTCTAAAATAGCCCCTCTACAAAATGAGATTCTAACTTTTCTCCTAAACTTAATATTTCCAAAAATGGCCGTCTCTAACTCATCTTTGACCATGTATTAGGAAATCTAACGCGTTTTTGACGACATGTTAGTATAACACGTTGTCAAAGACGCGTTGAATTTCCTAACACATGGTTAAAGACGCTAACACGTCGTCAAAGACGCGTTAAATTTTCTAACACATGGTTAAAGATAAGTTAGACCTCTAAACACGTAGTCAAAGATATGCTAGCATCAAACGCGTAGTCGAAGATACGTTAGCTTTTTTGTTTGTTTTTTTAATATTATATTTTTATAACTAGTTTTACTTATTTTGTTTTTCTTTTATAACTTTTAATATATAAAATTTTATATTATTTCGAATATACCGACGAGAAATATTTACTTTTATCTACAGACCGACATAAATTTTATTTAAAACCGAGCGGGGTCAAATTTTATTGAATATTTCGATATTGATTTGGCACGGCTCAAGTTTGAGTTACTTTATGTCGGTCAGTAGGTAAAAGTAAGTATGTCTCGTCGGTATATTCGAAATAATATAAAACTTTTATATATTAAAAGTTATAAAAGAAAAACAAATATAAGTTAAACTAGTTATAAAAATACAATATTAAAAACAAACAAACAAAAAAGCTAACATATCTTCGACTACGCGTTTGATGTTAACATATCTTTGACTACGTGTTTGGAAGCTTAACTCATCTTTAACCATATGTTAGGAAATCTAACGTGCCTTTGACGACGTGTTAACGTCTTTAACCATATGTTAGGAAATCCAACGCGTCTTTGACGACGTGTTATGCTAACATGTCGTCAAAGACGCGTTAAATTTTCTAATACATGGTCAAAGATGAGTTAGAGAGGGCTATTTTTGGAAATATTAAGTTTAGAGGACAAAGTTGGAATCTTATTTTGTAGATGGGGTATTTTGGGATTTTCCAAAATAATATTGGATTGTTTTCTCAATGCCACATAAAAAAGTGAAAAACATAATCAACAAAAGTCTCACAAAAACAAAAAAAAACGTATTTTCATACTAAATAAGGGCTGTCTCTTCCATGTAAGCCCACATCAATAAAAGTCTCATTTAATACTTTCATCAGATGTGCAATGAATCTTCTACTTTATTCCCAATTTTCGGCAATATTCTACGAATTTTTTGTAGCTTGAAATAAATATCTTAAAGTTTAATTGAAGTTTGTTTTTAAAGTAGCAACGACTTGAATTGTTTTTGTAGGGAGAGGCGTTGGTAATAAGAGGTATTTCTTTTTGGATTGTACATGCGCTAATTGTGGTATTGTTAACGAGTCGACATATAGCATTTTGATACCTTGTATAGTGGCGTGAAACATTTGGTCACAGCCAGTTCCAACAAACTTTCAACATGTTAGAAACTTGTTAGAGAGTTTTTAACAATAAAAGGATGACTTGCCTTGAGATAGTGGAAGACGTCTAGGAAGAGTAGTTTTTATGGGCGAAACATAAATATAAGCTCCAACACATAGAATGACATAAATGGTGCATATTTGATTTGTATTCTTTGTAATTATGTAAAAATAAAAAATAAAAAAATTTCACAACTTCTGTTATCTTCTTGCTGGTGTTTTTCGTTTTTGGTTTCAGTAAAAGTCATTTAAAAGAAAAAGTAAACATTAAACTAGTTACAAGTTTAAAAATTTTGCAATCCCCATCTTTTTCTGTGTTCGTCCAAAACATACATGGTACACTTGAATAAAAGGTAAGAAAAACATTTTAAATGCTAAAAACAAAATTTTTATATTAATTGGAAATTTCATTCTTAAAAATTTTAAGCATTGTATTGATTAATTTACAAGTAAATGATTGTTGAGTAATGAGATACCAACAACCAATAAAGGGTAGCAAGTCAATATAATGAGAGTAATAATAAACCAATTTATACAGACAGTAATACATGTTAAACTGGATGTCGGACAAGTGGTTGGTACGTTTTAACACGGTAAATTAGGCAAACGGTTTGTAAATTGAGCCACATGTATTACCAATAACACTAGTTTATACAACCATACCGGCTATGGTAAATTTTATTGTTTAGACTTTAGACCATAGAGTTTAGCGACTCATATTTACCTCCGATTAAAAGTTTTAACCTAGCATCATTTCCTTATACTATCGAATCAATGAGTTTGAACCCACCGACCTTTCATATACCATAGAACCATGTACTTTTAGATTATTTTTTAGTTGAAGCTCCATTTTTATGAAAATATAAGTTTAAATACTTAACTCGGTTAAACATTCCCTACAGCCGGCCATACCATTTCCGAGTCCAACCCAATATGGTTCAAAACTGGTTTTTAAAACATTTAATGGAAAAGATAGATAGTCATTGAACAATCACTGAGAAGATGCCAATTCCGTCTACAACGTATTAATCGAATTAGATTATATAAATTTATTGGGTTAATAATACTATTTTCTTTTCAATTTAAATTACGAGCATAGCACGTTCCATTTAAACTTGTAAAAACCAATTCTAGGATGATAATGTTCAATCTAAAATATATCAATTAAAGAATTACTAATGTCTTTAAAGTACTATTTCAAATGCATAGATGACTTAACTTAAAAATAAACAGAGTCAACTATAAAATTTAGAAGTAAAACAGATTTTTAAGCCCACTTTCACTATAATTATAGAAGAAAAAAGTTAGAGAAAACCACTAAAACACCTCAAATGTAATCTTATAAGAAAGAAAAATTTGATAAAAATAATATTTATCAATCTATATAAATTGTTGAGTGTATAGTACCAAGACAAAACAATAATAAATATTTGTGAGTAAAATGGAGATGAGAATTAGATGTGAGAGGTTTTAAAATATAAATTAAATTTAAAGAAAATTTTGTTTTTTTAATTAAATTATATAGATGGATAAAAGAGACTCTAAGAACGCTTTTAAGAATTACCTAAAAGCTTAGCAAATATAGCAAATGCAGATGTTGTTTTCCGTAATTTTATTTCCTTTTATTTGTTTTAAAAATGTCAAATAATATGTCAATTTATTTAGTTGTTGAATTATAAATTGGAATTTTGTTAAGGGGTTGGCTTGGAAGGGTGTTGCCTTCCGGCGCATCCTCGTTCAAAGTATGTCAACGCTTCCTAAATTTCAACACATGCTGCTCAAATAAAAGTAAAAAACTAAAACTAAAAGAAAATTTACAAAATTTAAAAAGTAAAGAAAAATAAAACTGAGAGATGTTCTATAAAATACTGACTATATAGAGATATTTAACTAAAGAAAATTAAAAAATATAAATGACATAACAAGCTTGCACTTCCCATGCAATTCAAATGCTACATGTTGGAACCTATTCCGAGTAAACGGGGAAAGTTCCTAACAATCACAATAATGGAGATCAAAGAGTAGTGAAGAGTGAAAGTGCTTTGTATTGATTATGTATGTCTTACAATGTTTATCCTCTCTCTATTTATAAAAGAGAGTGTTTATACATATGGTCTAATGGTTTATATCTTCCGGCCGAGTCCTTTGGTCCGATCCTCTTTCCCTTAGGCTTTGTCCGTCCGAAAATCTTTATCTCCTGGTTATGGCCTCCTATCCCGGGTCATGCGTGCCTCGGGCCACCCACTAGATCGAACGTGCTATATGGAGTTTCTCTCGCAAATGGTTTCCCTCCAAACCGTCTTCTAGAATATCTTGTGCTATTAGGCTTGCTTTCATTGGGCCTTGCTCGGATTATTGGGCTAGGGCCTGCCCATAAGGCCACCTTATGGGTAGGCTCTTCAAGTCCCCCAGTCTATTGCCCTTGTTATTTATGATAAGGGTAATAGACTTAATAACTATTGTCGCTCGTGTCTTTCTTCACTTTCTTCTTTTTGGGCTTTTGGTACCTGGCCCATTGTGTATTCCTTTTCTCCCTTCAGCCTTGGGCCTTCTTTATTACTTAATGGATTTTAGTACCTCCGGAGCCCAATTCCGAGGTAGGCTCTTCAAGTCCCCCAGTCCATTGTGCTCGTTATTTATGACGAGTACAATGGACTCACAACAAGTCCCTATTCTTCCTCTATCGTGACCTCTTATGTGATCTTCCTTATTCTTCGATTGACCTTTATATGGCCGGGGGGTATCTTTGATACCGAAAGAATATCCATAGAACTATTATATGTTGGTTCTTGTCCTACGAGCTTTCCCTTGGGCCATTGTTCTCTTTAACTTAGGCCCCATCCATTCTAGCAACATGTGTTATTCTAATTCTTTCTTTTGGGTTAATATCACCACTTGTTTAGATTGATCGGACATGCCCTTAATCCTTCTGGAACCTTTGATTTCATTTGGTTACTTTGGGAGGTCTTTTGGTTACTCTTTTTTGGGCTTCCTTTTGTAGGGTAGCTTCATCAGGTCTCCCCTATCGGTGGTAAAGGTGATGAACCAACTCGGACTTTTCATTGACTTAAATTATCCAATCCCCCTTTTATCTTTTCAGCCCATGGTCAGGTCCATACCTAAACTGGTGACAATTCTGAAAAAGCTTCTCACGCTCCCCCAAAGATGTGAGGACACCTTTCGACTCGCCAGCCTTTCTCATAACTGCTTGTTCCCTTTTCTTACTTTCAAAGTTGCATTTTCTATCTCCTTCTTATCTGGTTGGTAGGATGTTTGGTTAGAGTAACTAGAGCTCCCTAAGTATTTTGGTTTCTTCTGGGCTTTCCTGACTTGGACCTCATCATGGGACGGAGACCTATTTTCACAGCAGGATTTGCAAGTCCCCCTAGTCCTTATTTTGATATGAACAAGAGACTAATGTAGTCCTAGCTCATCTATCACATACGGGATAGGTTCATCCCTTTTAAATCCACTCCTTGGACCAGTTTCGGGCGAGATCCTCTTTTGATATTTTGGTTGAGGTGGATGATACTTTGTTCACATGATCTTGATCCAATTCTCTTGATAATTTAAATCTACCTCAATAGAAACACGCGGTCCTTCATCTATTTTGACTTTTCAAATTTGGTCCCAGTATAGTCGAGATGGAGAAGTCATGGATGAGACAAAGATTACACATCTCTAAAATCATCCCCATATAACGGGCCTGATCTTGGAGTTACCTCTTCAAGTTCCCCAGTCCCTTATGCTAATTATTTATGATTGGGATAAGGGACTTTTAAACCCATGTTTCTTTGTCATAACCAAGACAATGCTAAGCTTTCTTTCTTGGGTTACTATGTTGCTTGCACGTAATCTCTTTCTTCTTGTTGAATAACCCTACCAAAGTTGTTAGTAACCGATTAACAGGCTCTAATAATGATCATGCTATTCTTGCTTTATTAGTATTGGACATAGAAACTAAGGCATAGACAATTTCCGATGTGATAATAAATGATAAAAATGTATCAAACCACTAGCATTAATCATGGTGATTTTAATTCTTTCTATATGTTTCTTCTATAAGTTCTTGTTAAGATGAATGAATCACGTTAAAGATGTGAGTGGATATTGCATTTCGACTCAATGGTGCATTTGAGCACATTTTGGGTTATACCTCCTGCTTGGGGGGGGGGGGGGTTGTAAGTTCCAAACCTTTTAGAAGGAGCTATTTTTCTCTGAGGAAATTATAATTACCGGGCCTCGTGCATAAGGCTACTTTCATCTAGGGAAATTACTAGTATTGAGCCTCATAGATGGGGCTATTTTGTATATGGATCCAAGCCTCCCAGCCGGGCCTTCCTTTCACACTCTTGAAGGAGAATTTATGTCATTTTCCCATTATGAGAAATTATATGTATTATGCCTCTTAAAGAGGGCTTTACTCCATTTTTGGGGAATTATAAGTATTGTGCCTCTTAAAGAGGGCTTTATCTCACATGGAGGAATTATAAGTATTATGCCTCTTAAAGAGGGCTTTATCCCACATGGGGGAATTATAAGTATTATGCCTCTTAAAGAGGGCTTTATCCCACATGGAGGAATTATAAGCAATGATCGACCAATTATATTTGTTATAAAAGCATATTTTTAATACATGTTAGGAGTCTTACACATGAAGGATGATGAAAGGGGCTGATGGAAGAGGCTAATAAGAGGGGACCACTCCCTTATGATAAAAGTCGATAAGGATATAGAGGTTTCTTCCCCTTGAAAATTCTTGGAATGTAAGGTGCTACTACAGGAGGCTTTTTTCCTTTCATAGAGACTTTGTCACTCTTTGGAATGAGACTTTTTTTCTTTAAAAGGATAACTCTTGAAACATGAGGTGTTGCTGCAGGAGGCTTTCATTCTTCTTGGAAGAGACTTTCCAATACCTCCTTCATTGGAAAGGGACTATTTTTCTTAAAAGTCTCTTTAAGATGGCGATTTCTTTATGAGATACGTCTTTATGCATAAAAGCTGATGAATGGGCCCCTCCTTGCCGTAGTAAAAAGACTTTAATGAAGAAAACCCATGACACAATGGTGCAATGTTAAATTAGTCCCTCGGCTCCATGTTGGTGTAGGGAGGGGGATTTTTCTGCATGGGATTGGCCTTTCACGTGTGTCATCCCCTAGACAGGGATTTCTCTTCTTTCTAGAAAACTATTGAGTATGAGATGTTGTGATGCAGCAAGGACATTTAACAGAAAGAAGTACCTTTGAACATTTCATCCCTTGGAGGGGGATTCTTCTCCTTCAGATAAAATTTTTGTAATGCAAAAAGTTGTTATAGAAGTCTCTCCTTCCTTATGGAATGAACTTTTCAAATACTTCCTTCATTAGAAAGGGATTATTCTTCTTGAAAAAGAAAATCTGGAAGAGGTTATTTTCCTTTGCAGTTAACTCTTGCCCAAATGATATTTTTTCTTCCTGGAAAGAGGTTTTAAACACCTCATCCCTTGGAAAGGGAATCTCCTTCTTTGAAAAAGATTCTTGCAATATGGAAAGGGGTTTTAGTACGGATTGTCTGGGAGGAGTGTTTGTAATGAAAGGATTGTTTTGGAAGGGGTATCATTATGAATGGATTGTCTTGAAAGGAGGCTTCCATCTTGGAAGGGGTTCCATTATGACTTGCTTTCCTTTGAAGGGGCTTTGTTATGAAGGAATGTTTAGTAAGGGACCTTGTTTTGAAGGAATTATTTTGTAAGAGGCTTTGCTATAAAGGTATTTTTTTTAGTAAGGGGCTTTGTTCTGAAGGATTTGTTTAGCAGGGGGGCTTCATTCTGAAGGAATTGTTAAGTAGGGAACTTCATTCTTAAGGATTTGTTTAGCAGGGGGCTTCATTCTGAAGGAATTGTTAAGTAGGGAGCTTCATTCTGAAGGACTTGTTTAGCAGGGGGCTTCATTCTAAAAGAATTGTTAAGTATGGAGCTTCATTCTGAAGGATTTGTTTAGCAGGGGGCTTCATTCTGAAGGAATTGTTAAGTAGGGAGCTTTGTTCTGAAGGATTTGTTTAGCAAGGGCTTCATTCTGAAGGAATTGTTAGGTAGGGAACTTTTTTTAGAAGGGCCTTCATATTAAAGTAATGGCCCATGACACCCCCTAAGAAGGGGCTCGCCTTCAAACTTTAACAATGTTTAGAATACAAATAAAGTTCAATAATATATGGGGCAGGTAAGGCTTGTCTAAAAAGATGTATGCTTGTGGTTAAGTCACATCAACTTTTAAAAGGCAAATTTCCCATCATCCTTGTTAAATGTGAAGTTTGTGTTTGAAGAGTTAAACATACATGCCTCCCCATGTGATAATGTCTCATCTTTTGCAACATATTAATATTAAAGTAATACTTTACAAAAGTGACTTGACAACCTTTTATAATAACAAAGACTTTACAAAGTAGGTAATTGTATGATTTGACCTCACTTTTCTTTCCTTCTTTATTATTTTACTTTTTATATTTAGACACATTTTTTTTTTCATATAGAAATTCATGCTTTGGATCTGGTAGAACGTCAAGATTTAATGATAGTATAAAAAAAATTCTTATAACCTATATGGTGTGGTAAAGTAACTTAAACAAGATGAAGAGGGCAAACCGATTACTTTCATTAGGAGTGGAGATATCGGTTAGGTGTCTCTGGCGTCACCGTAATAAAAACCATTCCGCAATATCGCAAGGCTTTTCTGTCCCTTTGGACAGAGTCCAACTAGAAGACTTGCTGTCCAAACTAAATAGGCTTGAACGTGCTCGGATGGGGGCTCCAAACTGAGTTGAAATAGCGCGAACAAGGGCAGAATGGGCTCTAATCAAGCTTATTCACTCCCCCATTTATACTAAACATGTGTAGATCTAAATATCATGTAGACACTTGAAGTTTTCTTCATACTCTTGCTATTCGACACTTGCTAAGCGTCTCGGTGAGTTCGTATGAACTCTGAGGTTATCTTGGGCCTTTCGGCCGTATTGTCTTCAACCTCCATATCATCTTCATTTTCGAACAAAACTGGTTCATCGGTGTTCTTTATATCTTCCCGGTATGGATGTGCACTTGTGGGCACTATGGACTTAGCGACGGTGCTAGTTACGATGGAACCGGGGGTGGCGATTGTGGTGGCCTGTCGCCGGAGTGGCTGGAATTAGTAAAAGAAAATGAGCACATGTCTTGTTGGTTGAAAGCAATCGTCATGTCTGACTTCTCAAAACTTGCCGGAGGATATTTCCAGATCCTTGACTTCACGGAATATTTCGAAGAGTCGGGAAAAAGATTCCGGCGATGGATATAACGCCGGAGATCCTGAACAAGGTTGGTGCTTGTTTACCGAAATAGTGGACAGACGAACCAAAACCTTTTTGCGGTGAGACAATGGTGGTGGCGGTGGATTTGATCGATGATGCTAGACTGTCGCTATCTAGTAAAAAACAAGTAAATCAGTGTCCTAATCACCTAAGCAAGCTAGGGTAAGTAGGGTGTCGAACCACGAAGAGTATGTGGTCAGTGTGCAGTGAAAATGATTCCTAACATTATGAAGTGATTCAATTAACGAAGTGCTGATCACACTAGCAAACAGTTTAGTTTTACTATTGATTAAACAAGTAAACAACTTTCAAACAATTAACAAAGACAAGTCACAACCGGGGATTCAAGCAAGTAAGCAAACAACTATCTCATGCAACTTAACAGATTAACAATCAATGATCAACACAGACTGACTAACTAGATAAACCTTAGGCATCCACGCTCGGTAACACAAGCCACTGGTTATCAAACGGTCCCTGCCAGTGTGACTCAACTAAGGGTAAACGTATGCTTCATCATATTCAACTAGTCAAAACAATCCTATAAGCAATTATCATAGCAACTAGCACAATAATCGTTCTGATCGAAATAAACCTAAACTGACTGAGTGCACAATAATACTAGATATCAATACTCATAGATTAATCAAAGATGGCTACAAATAATTCGTTCTTAATACATGAGAAAAACTGAAAGATACAATACTCTACATCCCGGGCATGACTCAAAGGATCTAGTCGCGTCTCGGCATCTCTCGGGCTTCGGTTATGATGTGGTAGAACATGTATGATGCCTTGAGATGATTGGAAGTGATGGTGGCCCTCCTTGCTGCTCTAAAAATCGCCTGGAAAGGGAATTCCCCTCTCTAGGGTTGTCAAACGAAATAAAACATCAAACCCTAACTTTCCCGACTATGGGGACCATCGCGTAGCGCGATGGCCATATGACCATTCCATCGCGCTACGCGATGGAAGATAACCTCATATTTGGATTCCTCTCATCAAGAAACCCGAAATTCATATATTATGGGTCCCGTAACTCATTTTCTAGCCCAGGATATGCTCGTTTTACTTCCTGGTCGCTTTTTGTGAACCCATCTTATTCAGTTTTACATCGGCTTTAGGTTTCTCATCCAAACTCTTCCTGAATCTTTCTAACACTTCCTAAGACTTCAAGTTATGCTCCGGTCATCCCGAGATATCATTCCATGCTCGTACAAGTCTCCAATTTAGCATCTTTAACGATCAATGACCTGAAATACAAAAGCACGTATGAAGTACCAAAGTTCTAACAATATACTAAACAAAACTACATAATTAACACACTAATATATATACAAAATACCCGAACATCAATCGACCATTCTTTTAGAGGTTTAATGAGACCCGTGATCAAGAGGTCCCACGGATGACGCCAATGTTAGAACCTATTCCGAGTAAACGGGGAAAGTTCCTAACAATCACAATAATGGAGATCAAAGAGTAGTGAAGAGTGAAAGTGCTTTGTATTGATTATGTATGTCTTACAATGTTTATCCTCTCTCTATTTATAGAAGAGAGTGTTTATACATATGGTCTAATGGTTTATATCTTCCGGCCGAGTCCTTTGGTCCAATCCTCTTTCCATTAGGCTTTGTCCGTCCGAAGATCTTTATCTCCTGGTTATTGCCTCCTATCCCGGGTCATGCGTGCCTCGGGCCACCCACTAGATCGGACGTGCTATATGGGAGTTTCCCTCGCAAATGGTTTTCCTCCAAGCCGTCTTCTAGAATATCTTGTGCTATTAGGCTTGCTTTCATTGGGCCTTGCTCGGATTATTGGGCTAGGGCCTGCCCATAAGGCCACCTTATGAGTAGGCTCTTCACTACAATTAAACACGATTCGAGCTTAGAAGAGCTTCTTATCAGCTTAACTCGTTCACACGCTCAAATGTTTGAGATATATGAGGTTTTTGTTATTTAGCGACTTAATATTTAAATTAAACATTCACACATTGTAGGAATATCATTTGTAGAGTTAAAATAAAATGATTTGTAAAGCAGGTTACAATATAGGAATAGAAAGAAAGCCGTAAATTAGAGTGTGCGCTACAACTGAACAATAAAAATGCAAGAACACGAAAAAGAATGAGATGAACGTGGTTGAGGTTTCGTGTTCAGCACGGGCTCCATAAACAAACTGTGAGTTTTCTAAGAGAACTCGCTTATTTCTTGGAGTATAGCAACCAAAGTAGCTAATGCGTACTACCGAGGAAGACACGAACACCTGAATTAAACCTTTTTAACCAAGTAACAAGAAGCTAGATCAAAAAGGTTTGTTGGAAAGACGGCGTGTTTGTGAGAATCATAGTGTCTTTCTCAACTAAGGAGCACCTTATTTTTGTTGGAATTACGTATGCCCGAGACACATAATTATACTAATGTGGCTAACTGTGTTTGATCCAAGTCGGGTCATACCCAATAACAAGCTAGACGACACCAAATGTATTCTTTTAATGATTTGATCATTTAAACGAATACCGAACACTACGTGTGTAGAAAATTGGTTTTCTAAACAAACACACTTGAGGATTTAAATAAATTATCTGGATAATTTGTTTATATAAATTAATTATTTAATTGGTTAAATAATTACATAAATGTATGTGCATTTTATAAAAATGAGTTTTATAAAATAAAAGGAGATGTTTTAAATGGTTAAAACAAAACAACAAAAAAAAAAAAAAAAAAAAAAAAGAAAACCGGCCACCCCATGTGGGTGGTGGTTTTGGTTCAACCAAATGTTTTGTCCTTTTGTGTGGACCATCTCTTTATACTCCACCATTCACAAGACATGCAATTTTGATCTTGTCCCCATTTTGAATTCAAGAGTTGAATCAAAAAAAAAAAATCCTCTCTCTTTTCTTCCAAAAACTCACGGCTCATTTGGGGTTTTTTGGGAGAGCTTGGTGAGCTTGTTTAAGTGTTCATAATTCCTAGCAATCAAGTTGGTGTTGTTGCAAAAGCTTGGGGTATCACACTCTTGAGGTCTTCTTCCTTGGAGGCTTGCCATTCATCCACCATCATCTTCAACATCTTGCTTGTTCTTCTAAAGGTAGAAGAAGGTACACTTACATTTTGTGAGCATTATGTTCTTGTAATTTTGATCCTTGTTAATTGGGTTTTAGTTTTAACATAATGGTATGTTCATAACAAGATTTATAATCTAAGCTTCCGTTGCGTTTTTCTAGTTAAATATGGTTAACTTGACTTTGATAAACTTGTATAAAACCCAACAATGGCATCAAGAGCCGGTTACAAGGACTTATGCTCCTTGCATGTTCATAAATTTCGGGTTTTTTCATGGGTGAAAAAGGGGTCCGAAATTTTGGTGGATTTAACCCCCATGGTTTTGTAAGATCTTGACATGCATGGAAAGATCTTAGGAAACCATTATTAACATTTGCATGTTGAAAATTGTAAAATTTTGGGGGGGGGGTTTGGGCCGTAGCCTCTTGGGGGGGGGGGGGGGCCGATTCCTTTGATGTTTTTGGGCAATGGTTGCTTAGGTTGCATGCTTAGAACATTTGGTATGTTTGATTGTGTCATAACCGAAACCGAGACCTTGGATGTGTTGATTGTTGTTTGTGTATGTTGATTATGTTTATTATTCAATATGGTTGTAATAATTCATAATCTTAGGCTTGTGTAATTTATTTATTCATAAATTGGTTTGTAATAAATAGATTAGTTGCATTTCTTTTTTTTAGAAAAATATGTATTAGGATACATTTTGTAAAAATTGAAGATGCAAGAATTGGTGGATTTGGGCCTTGGACCGAAATTTTGGGCTTGTTGGGCCTCACCGGCCCATCATGGGATTCAAGCCCATTAGGCCCATAAATTTCACTCTTGGGCCCAAGAAGACTTTTGGAAGTTTGGAGCCCATTTACAAGCCCAACAAGAACACAACAACTTGGAAAGGATACTTGAAGCATTTGGATGCAAGATCAAGTGGGAGTCAACATTCCATCCTTGTGTCATGTTTTGTCCCTTAGGTGTGACTTATGACCTATACTTGTTTCGGCTAACAAGTATGGTCAAACTTAGCGGTTTTCGGTTATGACTATATTTTGCATGTGTATGCTTGGTTGTTTGTTTTACTTTATGTAATGTGTGGTTGATAGATACTAGGATATCCATACCGTCACATAGGAACGACAACAAGCATAAAACGGGTTCTAATATATATTTGGTAATATCGCGTCAATTAGTTTAAATTAAATGGGTTTATTAAAACTAAGCGATTACTCACATATAATAAAATTGGTTTTATTATAACTAGAACCTTGAAAATTGGTTTTCAAAATCGCCATATTTCTAAATGCATGTTAGGATATGGCATAATGTTTTTCATACTAGAATATTGGAAAACTTAAAAATCCCTTTTTCATAATTACCAAGGAAACAAGTCTAACACCATCCTTTTGTAAGACACTTAACGTATTAGGAAACTTTAAATGGGATAAAGGTCACCTAACCATTTTAGAGCAAACTAATATACTTAAGGTAATATTAACATATTTGTGGGATAAAGGTCACCTAACCACTTGTATGTTAATCTTACATGTTTATACAAGTAGGACGACTTGAATTGGAAACCATGTGATAAAGGTCACCTAAGCATGGGGTCCAATGGTGTTGATGGGATAAACATGCCAACACGAAATAAGGATTTCGAATGGTCCCATACCTCTAGAAGTTGCAAAGGGTTGCAATTGTCAAGGTTGACTACCTTGTTAAATCAAATAACGGGATAAAGGTCACCTAACCGAAATTTGATTTATCGTTGGATTCTAGAATTTAATTATTATTTTAAAATTTGGAATAAAAGGGTATTAATAATTAAATTGTTTATAATACTAAAATAAAACTTTGTTAAATTTTGTAGATGGCCGCTAACAATGCAAACACCTCTACCCATAACACCCGTAACCTATCCTTAAGAACCATCCTTGAAAAGGATCGTCTAAACCATAATAACTTTATGGATTGGTATCGCAACTTGAGAATAGTTCTCAAGCAAGAAGAGATATCATATGTCTTAGACGATCCCATTCCCGACGAGCCTAACGTGGAAGATGAGGAGGCTTATTACGATTGGGTTAAGTACACCAAAGATTCGGTGCAAGCCTCTTGCCTCATGTTGGGAACTATGATTCCCGAAATCCAAAAGGATTTCGAGCATCATGGGGCATACGACATGATAACTCAATTGAAGGAAATGTTCCTTCAACAAGCTAGAGCGGAACGTTTCGAAACGGTTCGAGCGTTTCATGCATGTCGTATGGAGGAAACCCAAAGCGTCTCATCTTATGTCCTAAAGATGAAAAGCTACATTGAAAAGCTTCGTAGGTTGAATTGTCCCGTCTCTAATGAGTTGGCTACGGATTTGATCCTCAACTCTTTGACCAAAAGGTTTGAAACCTTTGTCATGAACTATAACATGAATGGGTGGGACAAAAGCATTGGAGAGCTTCACGCAATGCTAAGAACGGCCGAAGCGGGAATGGGTAAAAGGGTTTTACCCGTTCTAACAATCAATGAAGGCAAAAGGGGACATAACTCCAAACCCAAAGCAAGTGTTGCTAAGGGCAAGGGCCACGTCCAAGGAAAGGGAAAGAGGAAAGCCATTACGCCCTACAAACCGAAGGAAAAGAAGCAAAAGGTTGCGACGCAAGATCCATGCTTTGAGTGTGGAGAGATAGGTCATTGGAAAAGAAATTGTCCGACCTATCTCAAAGCGTTAAAAGATAAGAGGGATGCGGAGCAAACCTCAGGTATTATCTTTACTATATATGTTGAACTAAATGTTATTTCTTCAAATACATGGGTACTTGATACCGGATGTGGAACTCACATTTGCAATTTGTTGCAGGGGTTCAAAAGAAGTAAACAACTCAACAAAGGGGACATTAGTCTCTTTATGGGCAATGGAGCAAGAGTTGAAGTCCAAGCTCAAGGAGACTACATGTTAAAGCTTCCAAGTGGTTTGGAAGTAATTTTGAAAAATGTTTTGTATGCTCCTAAGTTAAGGAGAAACATTATTTCCGTGTCCCTTTTAAAACAATGTGGCTTTGATCTTAAGTTTATTGATTATGATATTCATGTTTTGATGAATGGCATATTTTATTTTAAAGCTATACCCATGAATGGTATATATGAAATAGATCAAAGTGGTATGTCACATAGTAGTTCAATGTATAATGTCAACACCAAGAAACTCAAGAAGGACTTGGGTGATTCCTATCTTTGGCATTGTCGCCTTGGACATATAAGCAAGAATCGCATGCAAACTCTTCGCAAGAGTGGTATTCTAGAAACCAATGAGTTTGATTCATTTGATGTATGTGAATCTTGTTTACAAGGCAAAATGACAAAGCAACCCTTTAATAAGACTTTTGAAAGGTCAAAAGAATTATTGGGTATCATACATTCGGATGTATGTGGTCCTTTTAGACCAATGACTAGGAATGGTGAAAGATACTTCATTACCTTTATTGACGATTATAGTCGATATGGTTATGTGTACTTAATGAAACACAAAGATGAAGCTTTTGAAATGTTCAAAGACTTCAAAACTGAAGTAGAAAGACAACTTAAGACAACAATCAAAGTACTTCGTAGTGATAGAGGAGGTGAATACCTAAGTGGTGTTTTTCAAGATCATCTTAAGAGTTGTGGAATTATTTCACAACTTACTCCACCTGGAACACCACAACATAATGGTGTGTCTGAAAGGAGAAATCGTACCCTATTAGATATGGTTCGATCGATGATGGCTAGAAGCACTTTACCTCTATCATTTTGGGGCTATGCTTTACTTTCCGCTGTTCGCATATTGAATATGGCTCCAACCAAGAAAGTGGAGAAGACACCTTTTGAAGTATGGCATGGAAAGGCTCCATCGCTATCATTCTTAAAAGTTTGGGGTTGTGAAGCTTATATAAAGCAATACACCCCAAACAAATTAGAAGTCCGATCCACTAAGTGTATCTTTATAGGTTATCCTAAAGATGATTTAGGATATTACTTTTACGATCCTAGTGAGCAAAATGTTATTATTGCTCGAAAGGGTAAGTTCTTGGAAACTAAGTTCCTTGAGGAAGGAACTAATAGTAGAACAGTGAAATTTGATGAGGATCAAGAATCACAAGATGATACACAATTGGTTGATACTAGCACTCAACAAGAGGTTGTTGAAAGTGATCAAGTGGTTGATCAAAACACACAAAACGTTCGCAGATCTGGTAGAATTAGCAATCCACCTGAAAAATATGGATTTTTTGTAGAAGGTTGCTACGTGGTAGATTCGGATGAACCGACCACATACCGTGATGCAATGTCCAAGAATGATTGTGACAAATGGCTTGAAGCCATGAACGTTGAGATGCAATCCATGTATGACAACCAAGTTTGGGAATTGGTTGAACCACCACTCAACTCCAAAGCTGTTGGAAGTAAATGGGTTTTCAAAAGGAAAACTGATATGCATGGAAACTTGGATACTTATAAAGCAAGACTTGTAGCTAAAGGTTTCACTCAAACTCAAGGGGTTGATTATGATGAAACTTTTTCGCCTGTGGCAATGCTAAAGTCTATTAGGATATTATTTGCCATAGCTGCACATTATGATTATGAAATCTGGCAAATGGATGTCAAGACCGCTTTCCTAAATGGATATCTTGAGGAAGATGTCTATATGGTTCAGCCTGAAGGTTTTGTCGATCCAAAACATCCTAATAAAGTATGCAAGTTAAAGAAATCAATCTATGGATTGAAACAAGCATCTAGAACTTGGAATCATCGTTTTGATGAAGAAATCAAAAGTTTTGGATTCATCAAGAACGCTGATGAGGCTTGTGTGTATAAGAAAGCTAGTGGGAGTATAATTACCTTCTTAGTATTGTATGTCGATGACATTCTACTATTTGGAAATGACATTCCAACCATGGAAAGCGTTAAGGCTTGGCTTGGAAGTAGATTTTCCATCAAGGATCTTGGTGAAGTTGCCTATATTTTGGGAATAAAGATCTATAGGGATAGGTCAAGGCGCTTGATAGGTTTGAACCAAAGTACATACATTGATAAGATCTTGAAAAGGTTCAAGATGGAAAACTCCAAGAAAGGTTTTGTACCTATTCAAAGAGGGACCATATTGAGTTCAGCTCAATGTCCAAGCTCAAAGGGTGAGCAAGACATGATGAAACAAATCCCATATGCTTCTGCTATAGGATCCATCATGTATGCGATGATATGTACTAGACCGGATGTGTCATGCGCTTTGAGCATGACAAGCAGATACCAACAGAATCCAGGAGACAGTCATTGGATGGCTGTTAAGAGCATATTGAAATACCTTAGGAGGACTAAGGATATGTTTCTGATATATGGATCTGGTGAGGAAGAACTCGCTATAAAAGGTTACACGGATGCGAGCTTCCAAACTGATCGAGATGATTCTCGATCACAATCTGGGTATGTGTTCACTCTTAATGGAGGAGCTGTCTCTTGGAAGAGCTCAAAACAGGAAGTGGTAGCATTGTCCACTACAGAATCAGAATACATCGCCGCTTCATTGGCAGCTCAGGAAGCTGCATGGTTGAAGAAATTCATTACTGATCTAGGGGTGGTCTCTTCCATTCAAGACCCCCTAGAAATCTTTTGTGACAACGAGGGTGCGATTGCACAAATCAAGGAACCTCGTTCGCACCAAAAGACAAGGCACATAGAGCGGAGATTCAACTACATAAGGGATGAAGTTGAAAAGGGAAAGATATGTATTCGCAAAGTTGGAACTGATCAAAATCTTGCGGATCCATTCACGAAGCTCCTAGAAAGACCGAAACATGAGCGTCATGCGAGTGGCTTAGGACTTCGATATTCTAGTAATTGGATTTGATCTATTTTGTATTACGTTTAAAAGACTTTTGTAATTTAACTCTTTTATATGATTATGGAATCTTGAGTTAAATTCTAATATTGCATGTTTAATCCATGAATAAGTTATCTTATTCTAAAAGTCCGTAGTCGATCACATTTGTGGGAACAAATATGAAGCAAGACTATTATGAACTAGGTTTGGTGGATATTCATAAGAAATGAATATGGAGCATAGGTTTGCTGCCAAAGTTCATAGATATTTGTGGGATACAAATATTGGACTGACCCGCTCTCAATATTACTACATGGAGTCGATTGACTTGATCATTAGTAATCTTGAGTAAAGGAGAATTTCATATTATCCTTAGACCTGAGATGTATATTGGGTCTTGATTTTCACCGAGTATTACACTTTGACTCTCCCCTTCGCTATTCGTAAAAGATGGTACATAAGGATGAGCTCAGGTGGAGTATAAAGTGATAGTGAGAGGCGTTACAGTCAAGACGGAATTTGTTCCTCTTATGTGTTGAGAGTTTAGATGTCTAAGGCCTGATAAAGTTGAATTGTAAAGAGAATGATCACCTATGTCTCTTAGATTCAACATGACATCTAGTAACAAAGGGATATAATGATAGATTCACCTAAATCATATCAAGTAAGGGACTTGAAGGGATGATGTTATTGAATGGCACTTCGTCAAACACATTAGGGGTGGTGAACTGTTGTTAGGCGGTATTCACCACTTGCATTAATTTTCTATGTATCTCGTGCAAGTGGGAGATTGTTGGAATTACGTATGCCCGAGACACATAATTATACTAATGTGGCTAACTGTGTTTGATCCAAGTCGGGTCATACCCAATAACAAGCTAGACGACACCAAATGTATTCTTTTAATGATTTGATCATTTAAACGAATACCGAACACTACGTGTGTAGAAAATTGGTTTTCTAAACAAACACACTTGAGGATTTAAATAAATTATCTGGATAATTTGTTTATATAAATTAATTATTTAATTGGTTAAATAATTACATAAATGTATGTGCATTTTATAAAAATGAGTTTTATAAAATAAAAGGAGATGTTTTAAATGGTTAAAACAAAACAACAAAAAAAAAAAAAAAAAAAAAAAAGAAAACCGGCCACCCCATGTGGGTGGTGGTTTTGGTTCAACCAAATGTTTTGTCCTTTTGTGTGGACCATCTCTTTATACTCCACCATTCACAAGACATGCAATTTTGATCTTGTCCCCATTTTGAATTCAAGAGTTGAATCAAAAAAAAAAATCCTCTCTCTTTTCTTCCAAAAACTCACGGCTCATTTGGGGTTTTTTGGGAGAGCTTGGTGAGCTTGTTTAAGTGTTCATAATTCCTAGCAATCAAGTTGGTGTTGTTGCAAAAGCTTGGGGTATCACACTCTTGAGGTCTTCTTCCTTGGAGGCTTGCCATTCATCCACCATCATCTTCAACATCTTGCTTGTTCTTCTAAAGGTAGAAGAAGGTACACTTACATTTTGTGAGCATTATGTTCTTGTAATTTTGATCCTTGTTAATTGGGTTTTAGTTTTAACATAATGGTATGTTCATAACAAGATTTATAATCTAAGCTTCCGTTGCGTTTTTCTAGTTAAATATGGTTAACTTGACTTTGATAAACTTGTATAAAACCCAACAATTTTATAGTGAAAGAAAGTTGAAACTATCGGAAATCATGAACTGAAGAAAAAATAAATTTCATTAAACATATTCAATGGAATTTATATTCTGTTTAATATATGTGTTGTGTGTTTGAATCAAATGATTTGTTCTCTTTAACTACACATTAGTTAGAAGTCATCAGTTGCAACCAAGCACTGGGAACTACTCAACAGTACTTGCAATTATGCCCGTTAGTGATAATTACCAGGTCACTAAAAGGGAGATACGCATAGTTGAGCTCTCGTCCCACTTCCGTTGCCTCATGAATGGATGATCATGCGATGATTTGGAACTGTTAAACCTTTACAATGATAAGTCTGCAATAGTGACAAAAATCATCAATCACAATTGACTTTTAATGGAGGCTCGTGAGCGAAAGAAAATGATGCTGCACTTGAGTAGTGGTAACAAGATCATTGGCTACTCGACCTAAGTCCTGGCTGGCAATGGTAACTTTTTACTGCTTAGCTTAGTCAAAGAATAACCCTATGGTTTAAAAGAAAGGCATTAGCCTAAAACCTCCGATTTTGGGGCTCCTGAAAGGTCAAGCAATTCCTTATTTACCCATTCTACAACATTTGGTAGGAGACATGACCAAACTCAACACAAAAGTGTAAAGACACAAGAGAATTATAAACTCAGTAATTCTAGCTTCATAAAAAGACTACAAAGACAATGTTTCTGCAGTTCTATTTTACTAGTGTAATAACACACACACACAAATATATGTATAACTTATAAAAAAACTTCTTCAATTATAAACTTTGTGGATATTATTGTCGATCCCAAATCCAAATAAAGAAAGTGGTTTAAACGATGCATTTTGGACAATGTCTCCGAATTTTTATTTCTTTTAGGTCCTCAAAATGGTAAAGCCGCCCCAAGCTTAATAGCAACTCAAGCTGGCCTTCAAAAATATAAAGGCGACTCTCAAGCCGATTTCAAAAATTCAAGAGCGTCCTATATACGTGCCAAGTAAAAACCGCACCATTAAAATGCCCCATTTCTACACTCCACACATGCATATGTGCGAGTTAGGGTGCGTCGCACTGTGAGTTAGGGTGCGTCGCACCATTGAGGTTTCACATGTACTTATTACTACAAAATAAAATCAAATGAAGACCTTAAAAAAATATCTATATCACACATCAATCAATTTAAGGTTACTTATAAAAATTTACTATTTGGTCCTTACAAGTGTCATTTTAATATAAAACATTTAGATTATTGACTTGGAAAGAGAGAAGACAAAAGAGAAAAGAGTTGTAAACAAGTACGGTATAATACTATAATGTTACATCAACCTTGTATCACTTTTTTAAAACGAGATTCTCAGGTCAACCTCGCCACCTTTCCATTTAAATATAGCTGCCGCCGACTAATCAGAAAAAAAGGCGGTTATCATTTTTTTTATGAAGCTTCAACCTTAACCCCACCGACCTTTTTAAGCCAATTTTATTATCATCTTTTAAGTACTTTTATTGCATTATGTTGAATCAAACATTATAATACTGGTTTAATAGACCATTACACTACATTAGTGCACTATGATACAACTTTTGATAAATTTTAATATATATGATATGTGAGTTAATTTGGCATTTTATATTTATAATTAGTGGCGGACTCAGAAAATTCTTTTACGGGGATCAAAAGAGGGTTGATGTTAAAGTTTCATAGAGGTCGGACGGAATTTTAACATATATATACGTACCTCTGAAAAAAAAGTGTCCGACCCATGCACTTATAGTGTAGGTTCGCCAATGTTTACAGTTAACTACCGTCGAAGATTCGAAGGGATATGATATTTTTTTAATAATATACGAGTAAAAGATGTTACGCAAGTTGTGATCACGTATCAATTGTAGTTGTGTATGCACTAATAACAATGAAGCTTATGCACGAGCACAAATATGATAAGAGGCGTGATTTTCTCAAGCTATATAGCAAGTTGAAACAATAGTGTTACTTGCATGATTACGCCTACTATTGCGTCTACTATTACTTTTGTTGCTATTGTCATTGTTTCTACGGCTAAACAAACTTCTTCAACGATTATTATCAATTGCTGACGGGTGCGCTTTACAAGTCAACCTCGTAGTGTTTCGTCCATCCCTCAACCGCCACCCTCGCTATCACCTCCATACCCGCTTGTTGTCAACAAGCCTTCAACTTGCTGTGGCATTATACCCTCTTGCACCACTTTAAAAAGCCTTATCAATTATTTAAACATATAGAAATGATAATAAAATCAAGTGTAAGTGTATGGCCGTATGGGTAGTCCACCTTTCACGATTTGATCCATGTACTAATGCTTGATAGTGTATATTTATAACAAGTGGTGGTAGTGAATTTGGTATTACTAAAAGTGTAAAGTAAGAAACGTATACTAAGACAATCAAAATCCAAATTTGGAACCCTAATCTAACACTAAGTAGTATTAACAAACTTTGTAAATGTGATTAGCCCTAACTACAAAAAGTAACCTTTTTTTTCTTATAATGTCGACTTTCTTTTTGTATTTAGGTCATCGCACTCTCCAATTTAGAGAGTCTCGCTACCCACTCTGTCTAGACTAAGTTGTTTTAACTGGCCCCACGTTGGTTTCAAAGTTTTGCTTTGACGTTCTTCTAGGATACCATACCGTTGGCTATCACTTGACAGTCGTTGTGCCGCTACAAGAGTAGAACTCTTTGGCGTATCACACGGTGGGACGAAAACCCGAGTGGATCAAATTCGTCATTGTTAATATCTACCCAAAGTGACATAAGTGGGAATCAAACTTGGGTCTTCATTGGTGATTAAAAATAACCAGCTTCAATATAACAACTAGTATATTAAATAATAAAACATAAATAAATAAAATGACATCACTACAGAAAAAAAAAAAGAAAGAAAGAAAACACACGGAAATACAAAACTAAAGATTACAAAAACTTGAAACATCTTGAAACATGAAATATAAAAATGTGAACATTCATGACATGTAAAATGTAACTTTTAAGAAACTTAACGGATATGATATTCATAAAAAACTATCTAACAAGAACATAAAACATTATTTTATAGTAGGGATGCGATCGATATCGTACCGGTATCGAAAATCCCGATCCTGAAAATCATAAATTCTTGGTACCGGTATTGAAATTTTTGGTTCGGTACCAGTATTTAAGGTAAAATTCGGAAAATACGGGTACCGTACCGTCTCGTATCGGTACCGGTACCGCACCGATACCGAAACTAAAAAGTTTGATACCGACGGTACCAAATCGATACCAATTTCGGTACCGGTACCGAATTTGCACATCCATATTTTATAGTCATTATTATTTTGTTTTATTTTAATAATAGACCATGTTGATGATTTAAATTTTATAAATTCACCCCCCATTTGAATGGAATGGTAATATACAGCTAGAAATCGTGTGGCTATCACATGCCAGCAACTCATATTCATTCTCCTTCAACGTATCTCACCATTCACCACAGTCAACTCTGTTTTAACCCCACAAATCAAATGCATGAACCCAACCGTCCACACCCCTATATAACCCACAACACTCACTCATCATTCACATATTCATTCTCACAACCAAAACCCATCACAATGCCTTCTCAGCCCCTTATTCAAATCATCTCCAAGACCTCAATCAAACCCGCAACCAAATCCGAACTACCCGACCTCAAACTCTCGGTATCCGACCTCCCGATGCTCTCCTGCCACTACATTCAAAAGGGCAACTTATTCGCCCGCCCCCCAATCCCCACCCCCGACCTCTTACAACAGCTCAAAGGCGGACTCTCTAATGTGCTAACCCATTTCCCCCCTCTCGCGGGTCGGTTAATAACCGACCCCAACGGGTACGTCTACATTGCCTCCAACGACTCTGGCGTCGAATTCGTCCACGCCAATGCGGTTCATTTAACCATCAATGACTTAATATTCCCAATTCACGTACCCGAAACCGTCAACGCGCTTTTCACGTTCGACAGAACGGTTAGCTACGACGGTCACTTCAACCCCATTTTGGGGGTTCAAGTGACCGAGCTGAACGACGGCGTGTTTATTGGGTTTTCAGTAAACCACGCCGTCGTTGACGGGACGTCGTTGTGGAATTTTGTGAATTCGTTCGCGGAAATTTGTAACGGAGCGAAATTTGTGTCGAAACGGCCGTGTTTTGTTCGGGATTCGGTTTTGATATCCCCGGCGCGGCTCAAAGTCCCTGCAGGTGGACCGAAGGTTACTTTTGACGAGCACACACCGTTGACTGAGCGTATATTCAGCTTCAGCAGAGAAGCTATTTTAAAATTAAAAGAAAGGGTGAATAGTAAAAAAAGAATTAATTATTACCGTGACGGTGAAATCACTGTCACGGAAATAATTGATGATTTACTACGTAACAATGTTGTTTCGAAAACTGGACCAGAACCCGAAATTTCATCCTTTCAATCATTATGCGCGTTACTCTGGCGCGCCGTGACACGTGCACGAAAATTTCCAACTACCAAACTGACAACGTTTCGGACGGCGGTTAACTGCCGACACCGCTTAAACCCGGAGCTCGAGACATTTTACTTTGGGAACGCTATACAAAGCATTCCCACATACGCGTCCACGGGTGACGTGTTGTCACGTGACATTAAATGGTGCGCAGAGCAACTAAATAAAAACGTGTTGTCACATGACAACACGATGGTGTGTCGTTTCATTAAAAATTGGGAAGCGGACCCACGATGTTTTCCTTTAGGGAATTTTGACGGCGCGATGTTAACGATGGGGAGCTCGCCTCGGTTCCCTATGTACGATAACGATTTCGGGTGGGGGAAGCCGGTCGCGGTACGAAGTGGTCGGGCGAATAAATTCGACGGGAAGATATCGGCTTTTCCGGGGCGGGAAGGCGGTGGGAGTGTGGATTTGGAGGTGGTGTTGTCACCGGAGACAATGGCCGGAGTTGAATCGGATCCGGAGTTTATGGAATATGTTTTGGGAGGGAGTTAATGATTGGTTTGGTTGGGTTGTTAAGTACTGTTACCGTACTCTTTTGTAATTTAGTATGTTGTAGTTGTGGAAAATGGAAATCTAAATTTCTAAAAGTTAATTTAGTGTTTATTTTTAAATATATATTCAATCCAATAATGCAAAAGTCAACGAGTCAAAAGTATTAAAATGTGTACTATATAGTCAAAATGCTTGAAAGCTAGTTGGTGCAAATTATGAGGATAAGTATCCAAGTGGCATATGTATAATTTTTTGGTAAAATAATTAGTTCAAGTTCGAGTTTTACCTGTACAACGAAATTGTTAAATTTTTAAATCGAAGATTATAGTAATTGGTGTAAAGGGTTATATGTAGTTATGTAACATGGTAGTGAACTTGTAGATGAGTTAAGCCTATGGTACAACCCAACGAAGTGTCATGAAAATAAATAATGATTTGTATGGGACAACCTAAATTTGTTAATTAATATATGGAATAATTAGAAAAAGTTGTTAAAAGGTAAGTTTGAAATTAGTCATAGTTGTAAACTTTGATAGAACATCCGGAAAATAAGACTTGTAGCTAGTGCTGTAAAAATCCCAATTAAGTTCTTACTTTACTGATTAATTTTGAGTTGATCGGGCAATTAATCGATCAATGGTTAAATTCGGCCAAACAAGATTAATCAGCTTTTTCTGATGAGGCTCTAGCCAAAATCGGCGGTTTTTGTGATATTCCGGCCAAAATCAGCGGTTTTCGGCGAGATTCCAACCAAAATCTGGGGTTAACGAGCTTTCAGCTAATTTCAGGCCAAAATGGGTTTCTGTATATATAAACTGAAAATTATACAATAAAGTCCGATTTGATTAATCCCGATTAATCGCTAGTCTCCACCCTACCACCTCACTATCAACTAACGATTTTACAAAGCTGGGATTGCTATGTTATATTAAGGTGTTCATAACGTTTTTTTAAGACAAATTTCTTGTACTACCTGTAATTCAAATACAAGATAATTGGGTGTTTAAAAGATCATGTCTCTGTTACTGGTCACCAACCCTAAGACAAATAAAATATTGAAAATTTTCGGGTAAGAAAACTTGTAACTCGTAACCAAAAGTTGAACCAAAGTCGATTTAGTCTAATGGTTCTTCACCACAGCTTTATGATGGCCATGGGTGTCACACTTTTGTTTTGTTTTTGTTTTTTTTTTTTTGAAAATTTAGGTCTTATGTAGTTATGTTATCATAGATTTACAACAAGTAGTGGTGCTAACTGACCCATGTTCACGAATTAATAGTTCAAATCAAATGTAAAGTTCCTTAATAGTGTCAAACCAACAATAAAAATAAATACTTTTTGGTTTTGTCGTACTTACGTGTCATTACTTGTAGTCCATGCTAATAGGATTACTAAAGGGGAAATCTAGGGATACCATCTCATTTTGTTAAAAAAATTCACCAATACGTTCTGTATAGGGCCCCTTATAGCCCTATATGGAAGGCTTATAGAGGATGTCTGGGTGTTCATAGTAGGACCCTTACTAAAAGAAAGGCTAGGGTTCAATTTTGGCATGCTAGATGTCACACATCTGTCTTATTAAAGGAAAACTTTCATACTCTTGCATTTGCCTTTTATAGTATAAAAATTGTCAAACACTTTATTACAAGGTGCCCTTCAAACAAATGAACAAGTAAAATGTTCTAAAAGTATCTTAATAAATCACATTTGCTACTAAAAGTAACTAAGTTTACAACACTTTCAAGTTTTCATGTAAATAAAATTGTGTATAAAATAAAAAGAAATTGTTTTTTAAATAGTAGGGGGAAGTTTTGGATTTGGTTATCAATTCAATCTTCAAATATATTATAGGAGTAATTGTGGCTTAAGGTTTTTGTACTGACGAACACTTAGTTGGCGCCTTAACTACTTGATTTTAGTAAATAAAAACAATAGGTGGCACGTATTACCTTTGTAAGTCAGGCTCGAATTTATCTTCTAATAAATATTGAATGTCACATGTCAAGTTTTGATGAAGTTCAGATTTGAAAATAATATAACTACACCATAAGTCTTATTCTTTAGCTTATTAATAAAGGAAAAATGGTTTTTATTGGTCCCAACTTTTTCATTTTTGCCGGCGCTGATCCCAACTTTCATTTTGGCTGGCAACGGTCCCAACTTTAACATCCGTTTCTTCCACTAGTCCGCGACTGACGGAGCACTAACTCCGTTATGTTTTTGCTTACGTGTCAATCTGAGTTGTCAAAAACATATTACGTGGCAGCCACCGTGGATTATTGGTTTATACATATAACTTATAACGTTCTTATATTCAGATCCTTAACTCTTCAACGGCTCAATTACAATCCCCAAATCAAATCCCCAATTAATGTCCAGAACCCTAATTACATGCCACTCCAATCGATTAACGACGAACAAAGCAACAAGCCCTAATCTTTAACAATGGATAATCAAATACGGATTTCCTTCCACACCAATGGGGCATTTGACGTTGCACCACCGATATTAAGGTATGTTGGTGGAAAAAAAACTTCATTCATGTTAGATGTTGACAAGCTTTCATACTTCGAGCTACTGGATTATGCAAAGGAGTTTGGTTCATACGAATCAAAAGTTGGTCTTTGGTTGTACTGCAAGATTTCAGATGATGGTCGTTTAAAACTATTAGTTAGTGATAAAGAAGTCTTTGAGGTGTTGTCTTTGATTGGTTCCAGTTCCGGGTTTGCACAAGGTATGGTTTTATACGTTCAAACTGATAAGTTAAGGAAACCCACAAACAATACCAGTAGCCCTCAAGCCCAACCCATTATCTCTCCAGCCCAGCCCATTATCCCTGAAGCCCAGCCCATTATATCTCTAGCCCAGCCCATTATCCATGTTGCCCAGCCCAGTAGCCAACTAGAAGCTTGCTTGAGCCCTAGTTCAGGAGTTAGGAGCCCTGGTTCAGGAGTTAGGAGGTACTCTAAGCTCACAGCTAGAAAACAAGTTCCACCAATTGACATAAATATATCACCAACTAAGGATACATGTACACCACTTAAATTACCAGCTAAGGTTATTAGTTTTTCACTTGGATCACCAGTTAAGGTTACAGACACAACACTTAAATCACCACCAATTAACACAAATAAAGATGAAATAGATAGTGGTGGGTCAGATTCAGATAGTTCAGAAGATGATGATTCTAATGATGAGTCTTATAAATGTGATTTGGATGATGATGATGGATCTGACAAAGATGATGAAGAGTGGAGGTGTTCAGTTGCTAAGTTACAACAGGTGAATGAGCAAGATGTTGAAACACAAAAGAAATTACTTGAAGACTGTCTAAAACAATCTGCTGATGCAATTAAAGAAGCATCCAGTAGTTATGAAGATTCTGATGCTGATATTGACACACCTGGAGAGAGTGAAGATGATGACATAAAAGGTAAGAAACACAAACAAGATGTTCCAGTTGTAATTGAAGAAACTGACTGGTCAAAGTTTAAATGGGTTGTTGGGATAAAGTTTGCCACTAGGGATGCTTTCAAAGAAGTAGTTAGAAAGTATGTTGTCTCAAATGGTAAAAATGTTTACATTGCTACAAGTAACAAGAGTAGAGGAGGACGTGTATGTGTTAAATGTGTGAAAGGGTGTCTATTTAGTCTGTATTGTTCATTTCACAAGGGCAAGAGTTGCTATATGGTTAAGACTATTAATAGTAAGCACAATTGTCAGAGAAACATGGCAAAGAATAGACAACTGACTGCTAAGTTTATAGCTAAAGACTTCTTGCCATTATTCAAAACTAAACCTTGATGGAGTGGTAAAGATATCCAGGATGCAGTTAAAGAGAAACATAAGGTGCTTATACGCAAATGGTTGGCTTACAATGCCAGGAAATGTGCATTTAAGATGCTTCATGGGTCAATAAGGAAGCACTACAGTAAACTTGGGTCTTACTTGGCAGCTTTGAAAGAAATAAATCCAACTTCAACCTTTGAGTTGGTAACTGCCCCACCAGGGTTCAATAACTAGGAACCAGGTTCAAACTTGGAGACATTCTTTAGATTGTTTGTGTGTTTTGATGGGGTGAAGAGGGGATTTTTGGCTGGTTGTAGGAAATTTTTGTGTTTTGAAAACATTTTTAGGGGGTATGTTGTTGGCTGCAATTGGGAGAGATGCTAATGACCAATGTACCTTGTGGCATGGGTTGTTGTTGATGGTGAGTCTAATGATAGTTGGGAATGGTTCATGGGAGAACTAAGAAAATGCCTAGATGTCCAAGATGGTGGAAAGGACTGGACACTTGTCTCTGACCAACAAAAGGTATGACTTCACTTTGTTAATATCTAAGTTATAAGTTGTAAGTTGTAAGTTCTAGATGTCTAAAGCTTATTTGATTTGGAATAATAATGACAGGGACTAGTGAATGCTGTATCTTTGATTTGGAAAAATGCAGAGCATAGAAACTGTGTAAGGCACATCTATGCAAACTGGAAAAAGAAGTTCAAGGGTAAAGAGTTAAAGACATATTATTGGCAGGCATGTAGGGCTTATAATGAGCCTGACTTCAATGATGCTATCAAGGAGATGAGAGTAATATCAGCTGATGCAGTGGAGGCTTTCATGAAACAGAATCCTAATTGCTTTGTAAGGTGCTTTCTTAAGGGTCATACATCTTGTGATGTCATAGTTAGTAACATGGCTGAGACTTTTAATGGAACCATAGTTGAGGCAAGATCTATGCATATTATTGACATGTTAGAGTCAATCAGGGTCTCAACAATGACAAGGATAATTACTAAGCATTCTCAAATGTTAGCTAAAAATGTTGTTGTGTGCCCAAGGATACAAACTAAACTTGATAGAGGAAAAAAATGGGCTCATAAATGTACAGTGTTCCCATCAGCATATAATGTGTTCCAAGTTAAAGACTTTGCTGATGATCTTGCTGTGGACTTGAAAAACAGAACATGTTCATGTAGGAAGTGGGACTTAGCGGGTAGATTAACCATTAATCATTCAATAATTAAGTTCTGTTGATAGGTCTTCAAATGTGTATAAAAAAAACTATATTTTGACAGGTATACCATGTAAGCATGTGTGTGCAGTTGTTGGGTTTCTTGGAAGAAATGCTGAAGAGTTTGTTCATGATTGTTATCTTAAGGAGGCATATTTAAGGTCATATTCATACACAATTCAACCATTGCCTAGTGAGAGGTACTGGCCAAGAGTTGATTATTCTTTGGACCCTCCTCCCATCAAAAGTCAACCAGGAAGACAAAGATAAAAAGAAAGAAAGATCCCCATGAAGATCCTAAAAAGCCAGGTAAATTGACAAAACATGGAGGAGAAATGACTTGTAGCAATTGCAAAGAAACTGGTCATAACATTAGAAAGTGTACAAAACCTAAGACTTCTAAGAATAGAGCCACATCAAAATCTGGTGCAAGGGGAAGGTCAACTCAGGCCACACATGAAAGTCAACCAACACAGCAGTTAGTAGGTTCTAAGAGGCCAAGGGGGATGACCAAAGATATGCCAAGTCAACAAACACAACAATCAATAAGTTCTAAGAGGCCAAGGGGAAACACAAAGGCCAAAGGCAAGGGGAAAGCTACTTGATGGTTTATAGTTAATGTTTAAGTATGTTAATAATGTTTTTTGGAATGTTTAAGACTGTTAATGGTTAATTATGTTTATGTAATGATGCTGACTTGTGTGATTTATGTTCCCTATGTACTGATTAACTAATGTATTTTGCAACATTTTTAATGTATGGAAATCATGTATGATGCATGAGTTTGTAATGGTCATTTAGAAATTTTGTATGAATTTGTTAGTTGCAGGTTATGGGCAATTGGTTATCTTGTGTAGTCAATCTAATATGGGCAGTTTGTAATGGTCATTTATGTAGTCATATGATATGGGCAGCTTATGGTAATTTTGACAAGCCAGTCTGCTCATTTGGTTAATCTGATAGGATCTGATATGGGCATTATGGTGATCTGTTTTGGTCAATATTGAGACATATGCAGGTCAATATGTCTGTCTGGGCATTATGGTTATTTTGACTAATCAATTTGACTAATCTGATTTGGTCAATATGCATGATCTTTTGGACAATATGCTGATCAATATGTCTATGTCTGGTCTTTTGTTTTGGTCATCAATCTGATAAATTATTTTCTGACAGATACATTTGCCATATATATGACTATAGAATTTGAGTTTAAATTCTATATATTCCATCTAAAAAACTAGGAAAAACCACAATTCTTTCACTTTAATCAGCTATAGTTAGGCAACCATCCAACCTCACTTTTTGCTTCTGAATTTGTGCTACTGATGGCTGTCCTGGTGGTGTTGCTAGTGTTATTGTTGACTGAACCAACAATTTCACAGTCAAATTATAACAATACTAATATTTCCATGTCCGAACATTTTAAAATTCAGAAGAATTAATCAATTTGACTAATCAATCTGATATGGGCATTATGGTCATTTTAACTAATCAATTTGACTAATCTGATTTAGTCCAAATATGCTGGTCAACATGACTAATTTGATTTGGTCAATATGTCTGATTTTTTGTCATATTCTTTGATTAATCTGATATGGGCAATATGGTCATTTTTGACTAATTTGTTCATTTGTGATGTTGTCATTTTGACTAATCTGTTCACTATGTCTGATCCTTTATGTTGTCAATATGTATGTGCAGATAGACTCGTTGATAAACATCCATTTTTGTCACACAAATAAAGTCCACCATATATTGAGAACAACATCCATTAACATTAACATATTACATGAAATTGATAACAACATTAACATTAACATATTACATGAAATTGAAAGCCAAGGTCCCAAGGAAGCAGATTACATTCCATACACCATGTTCTTTAACAAACACAACATTTTCACACAAATAAAGTCCACCATAGTGCTATGACAATAATTGCTAAACCTAAAACACAATTACTCTTCCAATTGGACTTTTTCAATGAGAGTTGAAGCTTCAAATTGTTGTTCTCTTCTTCCAACACCATGTTCTTTAATTTTAAATTTTCTATTTGCATCTCTTTTTTTGCTTGATCTTTTCTTGAACCACATTTCTTTAAGAAGTAATCAAAATCTTCTTTCCACATGAAGAATTTACAGTCTTGATTCTAGCCACAACAAGAAAGAATTTATTGATTTAGATACAAAAGTAAACTTGAAAACCAAAAAATGTACTTACAGGCCATAAAGAGCAGCCATAGAATTCGTCCCCATTTCGAGAACTTCTGTGACCAGCAACCCTACGAATTGCAATCAAATCGTGGTTGCAATAGACATTGCCCTGTAAATCAAGCTTAAAATTTTTAGGGTTTTTCTTACGAGCAGATGTACAAGACGATGATGAACTCATTGCTAGCAGAGTGTGATTAGGGCTTGATATTGTAATTGATTCAATGATTCAATTAGGGTTCTGGACATTAATTGGGGATTTGATTTGGGGATTGTAATTGAGCCGTTGAAGAGTTAAGGATCTGGATATAAGAACGTTATAAGTTATATGTATAAACCAATAATCCACGGTGGCTGCCACGTAATATGTTTTTGACAACTCAGATTGACACGTAAGCAAAAACATAACGGAGTTAGTGCTCCGTCAGTCGCGGACTAGTGGAAGAAACGACTGTTAAAGTTGGGACCGTTGCCAGCCAAAATGAAAGTTGGGACCAGCGCCGACAAAAATGAAAAAGTTGTGACCAATAAAAACCATTTTTCCATTAATAAAACATCTTTGAGGAACATCAGTGGCGAAGCTAGGGGTTATGGTTCGGGCGAACCCGAACCCAATCTATGTTTGATTTTATATTAAGTATAGTATCATATTAATGAATGAACCCATGTTTTTTTGCAAGCGCATGCAAATGTTTGAACCCACTGATTATGAGAATTTTAATTATAATTTTTTTTTAATTAACTTTTTTTATCAAAACTAAAAAATGCTTTTAAGGCATGCAATAACTCAAGTAAAGAGTAAGAGACACCCAAAATTCAATTATGTGGCCTGACCCAAGCCAAAAACTTCAACTAATAAATCTAAGCATCGAAAAATCACAATCTCATTGGAAAACATTTTTGATTCTGTCAGAGTAACATGATACTTTATTTAAAATAAATATATTATAAAATGCATTTATATAACATGTATCATACACATTTCTAACCTAGTTAACAAATATATATATATATATATAGATTGTTGGTGCCTATTAAAAAAATCTATACTATATACTAAATAAAAGTTTTTTCTTGTCACATGTCACTCTATAGTGCATTCTTATTCTTTCTTTCAGTCTCTCTCTCCTATTAATTGTACATTAAATATTCATATTTTTTAAATTCATGTTGATTTCTATAAATGCTTTTACAAAACGTATTTTATTTTTTTTTAAAAAAGTTAGATTTGTTTATTAAACTTTTTATAAATTCGGCATTTTTTTATGATTTAACTTCTCTAATATGAATTATATCGTTTATATATATAAACATTTACAGATATATGAATCATTTTTGTCCTTAAAACTTACTTGGGTTTATTGTCAAAAACAAATGGATTTTTAACTGAACCTGACCCGCCTTCTTTTTCTCCATCCATATACTGTTAATCAAAATCATATCGATTATTTTTTACTGCACATTCTTCGACTAATCGAAAGATATCTTCCACTGATGATAGGTTCGTTTTATTCCGATTGTACCGATTATGTTGTCATAATACTATTCTACTTTAGTTGTTACCATATTTTTAGTTTATTATCTAATGCTGTATCGAAAAAAATATTTAGATATTTATGATTTATTTTTTAGTTTGTGAATTAGCAATTTAACTTTTTTACTTATTTAATGCAATATTCAACTTTGTTTATCATTCTTTTAAGTTGTTCAACCCGTATAGGACACATGTACCTAACCTAGTTACATAATAGATGAAAGCAGAAATACTGTCTCTACCTTCTAAAAAAGCAGATATTTTCAACCTTTTTCGTTCATCAAGTCGCATTATCTCATATTAAACTGATATAAAAGTAGAATTTAATGCACGTATTATTAGCCCGAGCCTAAGCCCCTTTATTGTTTATTTTTTAGTTAAAATATTAGAACTCACGAAATTCCATTTGGCCACCACCAATGTCCACTTGGCTAATTTCATGAGAATGGTGGTGATGGGTGAGGCAATGCCCACTCCTGGTAGGTTAGCTCATGGTCATGGTGCAATGAACCTACTTAGAGCCACTTGTATACGTGATGTTCATTTCTAGCCCAATCAATCATCAACTCTATCCAATCTCCTCATCTTACATATTTTTTATCAACATGTGTTTCGAATTCGCAATCATTTGATTGGTTAATCAGTAGGTTCATTGAGTCTCGACACGAAACCAAATGGTTGATAGCAAGATCGGATATGAAAAGACACGTGTATGGATTCACTTGTGTTATGATATGGTTGCGCTTGATGACAATCATTCACTTCGTAAAGGCTTCTTTCTATGATTCGATAAAAGATAACATAAAAAAACAAGGTTGAGAAAAGATTGATAACCTTTGTAAGGGTAAAACTTTGGTAATTGCCTTATAGGCTAAAATTAAATACATAACATATGTTTTGATTTTAGATTTTCATGGTTGAACGCTTTCAATCACAAACAATATAGGCATTGTAAAAGGCATTTTAGATTTTCGTTTGTAGATCCAATCATGTTTTGTCATAATAAAAATCTACATGTTAATCTTAGGAGGGTGCAAGTAACATATTATTTGTAAAAACTTAATAATAAAATATTTTCAACCTATAATAAATTACTTGAAAAAGATAAAGGTAATTTTAATGACGGTTAGGTTTTTACATTGTTTGAAAAATATAATAGAATCAAATAATATGTTTTTTACATTAGTTGAGTTTTAAATTCCACTTTTTTAGCGATCGCTTTCTTTCACCTTGATTTTAGTTAATAGTATAAGGATTAAAACTCTTAAGGGCATGTACAAACGAGAGGGTAATAGACCACTTCCCGTCGATCTGTTCGTCTAAAAAGCTGCCTCACGATCACAGCATATGGTCTATTATTGTCCATATCGATGGACCACAACGTCCCTCTCTTATCACCGTGTTTGCAGCGTCCCTCTCACTTCCACATCTTCGGCCATGACCTTGAAACACCATTAATGTTAAATGTTATCTGTCACATCTTTAACTTGATTTCATTTTTCTATTTATTCATTTGTCTTTCCAATCCTATGAATTTGGAACAATACAAACTGTTTTTGCTGTTGAGAATTAATGCCGATGGTTGACATATGAATTAAAAAGGAGGTTTTTGAAACCACTTGGGTTTTGTGATAAATTGGTGGTGTTGAGAAGTGAAAGCTCCCCTTTCATCCTAGAAAGCATTGAATTGAGACTTGAGGATAACTGTTAACTTTTCAAATTAAATATGCATTTTTCTAAAGTCCAGCATGCATTGGCGAGCACTCTTTTTAGTAAAATTGTTCACGACATGGAGTCACACTTTAACATGACAAGCAGACAAAAAGCCATTTTTGAGTGTCTATAAGCACCATATGCTCAAGATTTTCTTCTTGCTATCCCTATAGATGGGTTAGGCCAGCATATGTCTCCAGTGGAGTATCGTAGTATCCTTAAGTATCACCTTATGATTCCTCTATTTCCGGTTGATGAGATATGTCCTGTTTGTCGTAAAGCGTGTTTAGACTCATATGGGGAGCACGCGGTGCACTGTAAAGAGCTCCCGGGGTTCAAGTACCGACACGATTTGGTTAGGGATGTGCTCTTTGATATATTCAGGCGAGCTGGAATTTCTGTTAAGAAAGAAGTACCTGTGAATTTCCTGACTGACCCGTCGGAGGGAAGATCATCTCTTCGACCGGCTGACATTTTGGTGTTTGGATGGATAGGAGAGAAACACGTGTGTGTGGATTTAACAGGGGTTTCTCCTTTGGTGGGCTTAGGGAGTAGTGGTTTCGCGGTCGGTCAAGCCGCATTAAAAGCTGCTTCAGGTAAGGTGACAAAACATGAAAAGGCGTGTCTTGACAACCAACATGTATTTATTCCTTTTGCTTTTGACACTTTTGGTTTCCTCGCGCCTGAAGCTGTGGAGCTACTTACCCGTGTTCAGCGGGTCATGCATAGTAATGTTATGACTCCAAGATCAGCAAATATAGTTTTTAAAAGATTGAGTTTTGCGATTCAAAAAGGGGTAGCGACGCAACTTGTTGCCCGCTTGCCTTCTGTTTCGATGTAATCCAATAAACAATTAATACGGCAATTATTGTGTTTAGATCTTTATGAGGAGGTTTTTTTAATTTTTCTTTGTTTTAGTCTTAATGTAATTTCTTGTTAGTTTTATAGGCATTTTCTTAAAGTTAATAATAAATACTTGTTTTTTCTTTATTTGTCTATCTATAAACTATGGAATGCTTCAAATAAATTACAAACATATTCCATGAATAAAATGTCACTGGAACTAAATAGGTTTAAACCGCAATTACAAGCACATGATAAGGCAAAAATAAACATTGTTTTAGTAATATATATGGCTACAACATGTTCAAATATAGTGAATACAATTGTAGCCTTGTAGGACATATCGGGACGGCTTGATTGTATATAATAATAATAATAATAATAATAATAATAATAATAATAATAATAATAAAAATAACAACAACAATAATAATAATAAGTTGAATAATAAGTTGAAGGTTGGCGGTCCATGTTTAAAGGGTCATCAGATCGCGGAGCGATCCGCCCTTTTCCCGGACTGTGCGTAAATGCGGAAGCTAACTTTAAGTCAAGCACCCGGATACTAATGTACTACCTTATGTGTTTTAATGTTTTATGCATATATAATTTTTTTTAAACGGCCAACGAATCCTCAAATGACTAAATTCATCAAATTGGAATACGCTCGTCTTTCGATCTGGGAAAACCCTCACCTAATGTCTAAACCTGTGAACACTCGTCCGAATGCATGATAGTATTAGTCGATAGATATATATGGCACATATTATAGCATATAAGTTGATTTATTCACAAGATCATATTGTATCATACTTATGTTTGTATTTCCTATTTAAAGGGTCAAGAGGTTAACGAGAAAGCGGGAATCAAATTTAACATTCCATCAGATAGTGCGCTGAGGTAAAACTCGCTCAGTTCAAGGATCCAACTAGTGAACGTCATCTACTCTTCTAGTCTTCCATTATCACCTGGTGTCGACGAAACTAGTTGATGGAGACAGGGTTGGAATCTGGATCATATGGAACACCAAAGCTCTCTCTTAGTCTACCCATTTTTAGAAAGTATAGCACGATGTTTTTTTCACTTTTTTGGAGTACAAACTTTTATGTTTAGAAATTTTTCTAGATTTGGCCCTGCATCCATCTCGTACGACTTTTGTTAGACTTCTCATGGTCTATTCATGGTTGGATAACAGCATTGATCGTGTGTCTCGTGTGCCTATGTGATTTATACTTAAAATTTGATTTGAGTGGAACAAGAACGTATACCTTATGTATAACTACCACTTACAACACATTTTTCTCTTTTTTTAACTTTTATTATTTATACTTAAAAGGTCACCCGTATGCACTAGTATGTAGCTAGCACTCCTAGACAGATAGACTCAAACAGTGGCGAATCTAAATTTATCTTTACGGTGGGAGGATTCTAGAAATAGTAGCAAGGGTGAGTATGAGGAAGGGAGAGAGACAGCCACTATGTAGGTATGTGTTTTATAAAACCCTCAATTGATATAAGGCTTACTTAAAGAAAATTTAAAAATTGCTGTGTGGAATTGAACCCGTGACCTTCCGTTTACAAAACAAACAACTTACCAGCTAGTCCAGTGCTCGTAATACAAATAGAGTGGTTCCTTTCTAATTTATAAGGTGGTTCCTCTAATACTTTTTATATATCCATACATTATTATTTCGAAACTTGGGTGGTTCCAGGGAACCACCTATTTGCACTCTAAATCCACCCCTGGACTCAAAACATGTTTTGTGCTAAATTATTTCAAAATGCAGACCATTCGTTCGAAATCTCTGGAAAATTAAGTTATATTATTTTCATTTCTTATATGTTTAGGAGGATCCATTATTCCATTTTGATCCTATTTTTAAGTATTTTTGAGTCAGTGCGATGGTAAATCATACACTGTTTCCTAAGATTCCACACAATGCCTTTAAAATAACAAATATGTTTTGTTAATATTTCTAGCGTATGAATGTTTCATGTTATATAACTCTATGTCTACGTTCATGTTGTGGGTTGTTGTCTACCTAGCCAATCATTTCAATGATATGTTTTGAGTGTTTGACCTTGTGTGTCTGATACCTACCAAACAATAACCTGAGAGTTTTAATAGTCAATAAATCATTAAGTTTAATTATTAAGTTATATGAAATGCGTCAAAGTGATTATTTATAAATTTATTTACATGCCCAGCCTATAAGAGCAAACCTGTATGAACCGTTACCCAACTTGCCTAACCCAGCTCTTTTGACGCGTCAAATTAGAGTAATAATAATCTCACCACAAACATCATCAACAAATTTGTAGACATCAAGTGCTAGAAAATGATCCGTGGCAGCTTCCATTCCTTCTATATTTACTTTAGGTCTTGATGGCTGCGCATGATGTACGATTGATATTTCATAAATCAATAACAAATACCGTTTTTTTATTCAAATTTATCACCAAAGACTGATCTTGCTTAAGCATATATCTAACACTCTCATTTTTAACCATAGTAGTCAAAGCAAGTGTAAAATATAAAAAAAAAATATGTATAATAGAAATTAAAATTAATACCACTTTATGAATATAATAGAAACCCTTCTATAAGCCCGCATAAACCTTTAGAAGGGATCCGTGGCAAGTTTAAGTTACCGACCCAAATGGGTCAAGCACGAGTAAGACCATTAACCACAAAATCAGGCCCAATATAAGTTACCGTATTATACATCCTATGATCCTACTAAAGCATTTGCATTACTTTACTTTGGGCACATTTTGATACAATCATTTGTTGTGTTTGTGTAAATCATCGAAACTCCACATCAATTTTAAAGTGCATATATTCCCAACAAAACAAATTAAAA